>NC_052353.1:14894539-14991882 GCF_009727055.1 Benincasa hispida | reverse complement strand
TACATTTTAAAATCATATTTTCGTTTTTCCACAGATTTAATAAGTAAATAAATTTCAAATAAACCATAAACGGAACATTGTTATTTTTAAACCTACAAAATTTGTTCTTTTTTACAAAATTAAAATTATTTAAAAGAAAAAAAATCAACTTTCTCTAACCTCCTACTTTTTTAGATTTTAATTAGAGGGTCGCCATCTCATCTTATGTGAAAAGTCTATTTTGTTCTTCATGAAGTGTTAACTTAATTGCCTTCAATTTTATTCACTTCAATTTTGAACCTTAAATTTCAATTTTTCATGAAGAAGGTTATACGTGAGGGGTATCGGCGGATCCACAAATTTTTAGGAGGTTAGAAGTATGGCAAATGAACTTCTAAACTTATGTCTATATACTATTCTTAAAATCTTAAAAATGTCTAATAGTCCATATGTTCTCGATTTTTTGTGTCTAATAAGATTTCTAAAAATATCAATTCTGCATCCAATAGGCCTCTTACATATTAAAAATGGTTAAAACTAAGTTATATTTTAGATATTAAATTATTTTAGGTCTTCTTTTGAAAATTTTAATTTTATATCTAATAGATATTATTCTACATTATTTTGGAATAAGTATCTATTAATATCTCTCTGCCTAATCGTGGAATCCCCGCCCCGAATCCGCGGGCCCCATCCCATGAAAAAATTGGACATCTCTAATAATAGGGTCTATTTGAGATACCAAGTATGTAGTTTTTGTTTTAGGTATGTTGTTTTCTATTTCTCTTGTTTTTAAGGTGAATATTTTGAAACTTTCTAGTAGTTTCTGACCAAATGTTTATAACTTTGTTAAATCGTTATCGAAAATATTGAAAAAAATTACAATTTCTAGGAAGGTTGATAAAGGTTGACCGATAACCTTACTGAAATTTGATCTTTTAAAAAGAAAAAAAAATAAAAAACATAAATTTAAAATTTTGTAAGTTTCTCGTAAGGTTTGATTTGGTCAACCTTACAGGAAATCTTGGTAAATCTTTGATTACTAGGATTTACCAAGATTTCTAACCAGGATTTTTAGCAAAGATAATGATGATAAAAATTTGGAAGCATATACGTAATGCATGTCTTAGGTTATGCATTTGTTCTCATGCGTTGGTGGTCATGCGTACTGTCACAAGTTTTCTTGTTTTCTCGCCAAGTATAACGAAATCACAAGTTTCTCCGGTGATTCGAGATCGAACTCAAGTACTTGTAGCTAAATATTATGCGGAAGTTCGTTTGCGGTGAAGAATAAAAGAATATTGGGGGTTATGAGCTATGCACTACTCCTACTCCTAACTAACAGATTAAGCGGTGGAGGTATGACTGAGAGGTAGAGATACAACAACTGGTAATGCATAGAAAAATGCATGGGAAAGAGAGATAAAATGGCGAGGATGTCTTCATCGCAACACCAAGCTTGACCGCAAGGGTAACCCCAGCCAACGCATGCTATGCGATCATGCTATACACACACTTGACGAAGAAGCATGCAATGTGTAATGGCAAATGGAGTTTATTCCTAAGTCTTCATTCTTGCTTATGCGATTCTAATCTAGCTTTCTCAAGCCTAGATTCTAACCTAGCTCTTTCGAGTCTAGGTTCTTTCTTTAGACTCTCTCTTGAGTAGCTCTAAAGGGGTGTTGGATGAATACATAAGACAAGGTAATCACATCAAACATGGTTGACGTAAGATTATTCCTATCTCTAGTGAACACTTTCTTACATTGCTTAATGTGATCAACTACTTACCCTCCCGGGCAGTTGGTTGCTGTTGATTCTACTCATGGACAAGCATTGCATCCGCTTATAGACAAACGTTCCTACAGCTTCACACTAAGCAAATAAGGTTTTCGCACAACACTCGTGCAATGCACACCTTCTAGTGGTTTTCTACATACTTCACATTCCTATGTCGCATGATTAGGTATACGATACTCTAGCAGTCTTACTCAGTGATGCAATGAAAGTAAAGGATGCTAAGTAAATGAAGATAGAGATGGAATTGAAGGAAAATATAGAAATGCATTGATCACAAAATGTATTAATCTCTTAAGCCACAATGTAATACAATACAAAGAAAGAAGAGAAATGGAGGGTCAAATAGAAGCAATGTCTTGCTTCCATCAGATGTGTGTCAAGGCTGCTGGTGGTGCCATGGATGGATGATGGAGTAGACTCTCTTGAGCTATAACACCGGCGAAGGCTCTGGTCGTCATTCGGAATGATTGAAGGGATGAAAAACTCTCAAGACTACCTTCTCACACTTTGGTCTGGATCACAAGGATCCGCCCTCAGGCAGAAAACCCCGGATAATTTGAAGTTCTACTCTACGGCTTTTATTTATAGAGCTTGATCGCTGACAATATTAATGGTCCTTTGAAATTCTGCAGCTAACGGCGTGATGGACGTGATAGACCTGTTCTGAATCTCTACTGCTAACGGCGTGGTAGGTGAAATATCAACATGACCTTTTGATACTCTCGAGGTATGCGTTCATGCTTAGTTTCCGAAGTATTAATGCATTCCATCACTCTTGCGCTCATCCCTCTATTATGGCTATTACGCTGTAGCCGCAACTTATCTACGATGGACGCATGCGGTTAATGGTCGCAACATCCATGTGTCAAACATATGCGTTCGCCTTTGTGATAGAGAGATTCCACGCATGCGATCGTCTTTGCGATAGCCTGGCTTCCGCACATACGATCGGTTTCTGCGTTTGCAAAAATAAACAATTGAACGCATAATAATGCACAATAGTGGGTTAGCCAAGATTCTTAATACCGATCGACGCAAGCTCGTTTTCTCATGAATTCTTAGTATAATTGTCACATCTTCTACTTAACAGCCTTCATAATTCTAAATAAAAGGCCTATAATGATGTGCATTTCTACCCGTCATCACACCCCCAAACTTAGAATCATGTTTGTCCTTAAGCATGCTCTATACTCCAGAAATTCAATGTTCACCCTCTGGCTTTCCTTTGCGACAACCAACCTCTCAAAGTATAATTTACTCATACCTCTAACTATGGCAGCAACACTCTCCCTAACTTCGGCTACTTCTTCAAAGAAATATTTTCTAAGCTTAAATCAGGCAAGCCTCTACGAAAAAACTTTCTACTCATTCGCCGCAACTTTGCGTTTAGCTTTTAAGAATGCGTTCGTTAAAACAATTCAAAGCTTTGTGATTTTTTTTATTAGAATGTGACATTGAACCTGGTTATGCTCTTCGTTTTGGCTTGCCTCCACATGTGTCATGCGGACAGCCAACTTCGGTTGCATGTCATATTCAAACCAACTCTTGTCTTGGCTTAATTTCGCTTGCGCCAGATAGAGAAGTTGCGCTTATGCATTGATCCTGGCGACTTACTTTCGTTTTGGCTTGCCCACACGGGTGTCATGCGGACATTCAACTACGGGTAAGTGCCTTCCACAACTCAACTCTTATCAGCGTGGGTTTTCCCAGTGCACTGACAGTGAAGTTTTTATTCCCGAACTTTTTTTTTAAAGGATCGCATCGCAATGTAGTGAACGCATTTCATTAGGGACCGCTGTCACCCCCAAACTTAGAGGTTGGTAGCGCTATTGCCGCAAAGCTAAAGATAAACTCAACAGGAATGCGGTAACAAATGTTTGAATAGAGGTTTACAGATAGTAAAACATAGACTGTCAAATTTTGAAGAAGCTTTTAAAAGTAAGGTGAGCCTTGCGATGTTTAGTTAGCGGATGTAGCGAATTATACGTACCATCATAGATGCATTGCAAAGGTAAGCAATCGGACAAAGAGAATTTCAAAAGGATAATGCATAAAAGATAACAAGAAAAGAACATTGAGTAGAATAACACTTGCGACCATGCTTTGGAATTCATGTGGTCAAAGTCATGTGTTGAATGATGAAGAGGATCCTTCCGTTGTAACTGCACATCGAGAAGAATTATTGGCGCACCTATAAGGAGCAAATACACCACATCCAAGGAGCAGCCGCATATCCAAAATAACAATTAAAATAAACTACATTAAGAAAAGCAAGGTAAAGATAGAGTAGAAGACATCCTTGGAGAAATTAGAGTGAAGTCACCGCAAGGAATTTTCCATGCAGGAGATTGCACTCAACTGCTTAGGTTAAGAAGCTCGCCCTGACCATTGGTATTTCCGACAATTGTCGGGCGCATGTTGGTCACCATGTGCTTGGAACTATTCTCAGCTCATGCGACTGATTGTCCTTGTATCTTGAGGTTAATCTACAATACTCCCAAGGTAAAAAGGTTGCCAGCAAAAACACAAAACTCAACAAACTATTAGCTGCCAAGTCCCCGACCATGGCGCCAAAAACTTGATGATAAAAATTTGGAAGCATATATGTGATTGATGTCTTAGGTTATGCATTTGTTTTTATGTGTCGGTGGTCATGCATTCCTGTCACAAGTTTTCTTGCTCTCTCGCCAAGTATAACAAGATCGCAAGTTTCTCGAATGATCCGAGGTCGAACTCAGGGACTTCTAGCTGAATGTTATGCGGAAGTATGTTTGCGGCGAAGAATAAAAGAATATTGGGGGTTATGAGCTATGGACTACTCCTACTTCTAAGTAACAGATTATGTGGTGAAGGTATAACTGAGAGGTAGAGACACGACAATTGGTAATGCATAGTAAAATGCATGGGAAAGAGAGATAAAATGGCGAGGATGTCTTCATCGCAACACCAAGCTTGACCGCAAGGGTAAGCCCAGCCAACGCATGCTATACGATCGTGCTATACACACACTTGATGAAGACGCATGCAATGTGTAATGGCAAACGGAGCTTATTCCTAAGTCTCCATTCTTGCTTATGTGATTCTAATCTAGCTTTCTCAAGCCTAGATTCTAACCTAGCTCTCTCAAGTCTAGGTTCTTTCTTTAGACTCTCTTTCGAGCAGCTCTAAAGGGGTGTTGGACGCATTCATAAGACAAGGTAATCACATCAAACATGGTTGACGTAAGATTATTCCTATCTCTAGTGAACACTTGCTTACATTGCTTAATGCGATCAACTACTTACTGATGGCGGGAATTTGGGAGTCAATTTTACTCGACAACCAAACTCCCGTGGACGCGATATGTGATGCATGTTTCTAAGATATGCGTTGATAGTCATGCGTCGACGGTCATGCGTTGGACTGATAATGCGTTAATGAATGTATGCGATGAGCATGCGTCCTACCACAAGTTTTCTTATGCTGAAACCAAGTATAATTCCAACGCAAATTTTTCTAGTAATCCGAGGTCGAACACAGGGACTTGTAGCTATATGTTTGCGGTGATGTGCATGCAGCGGTTTAAATAAAAGAATGGAAGGGATGTTGCTAAGTTAATCCTACTCCTACTCCTATCTAACAGACAACGCAATGAGATTATGCATGAAAGGTAGAGATAAGACAAACCTTGACATGAAATAGATGTGTGGGAAAATAGACAAAATGCTAAGATGATTTCATTGCAATACTTAAGAGTGACCTCAAGGGAAACCTTAGTCAACGCAAGCCATGCGATCATGCTACACACAGTAAAAGCCTATGTTAAAATGCCTTGAATCTGTTTGTTGGCGCTTCGAACAATCTAGTACGGGGGTCTCACTGACTGGTCAGCGAGCTGTGGTCCAGGGGCGGTGCGCCTTAGTGGGGGTTCGGGAGCAACGCCCCCGAAACCTATTCAGATTTTGTATTCAGCATATTTATTTATTTGCAGTTATTTACGATTTTGACCATAGGGTGTAGAGCAGTGCGATATATAAACTCTCTAACCTAGAGGCACCGTTTTTTTTTTATGTAATTTTGCAAATATTCTCTCAAATAATATTGTTCTTGGACGTAGCTAACACACTGTTAGTGAACCACGTATATCTGTGTGTCGATCTTCCCTATCTCTATGTTCCTTTTCTATTCTTTAATTGTCAATTTTGCAACAAACTGGTATCAGAGACTTGTTAGGGTTTTTTTTGAAATTCCGCATTTTTTCGACAATTGAAGATGTCTGACGTGAACGTAAAGATCGACAAATTTACCGGGAGGAACAGTTTTTGCTTATGGCCGATCAAGATGCTATCCCTGCTAAAGCAGCAAGGGTTGTGGGTGCCGCTGATGGGTTAGTCAAAGAAGGTTGTCGTGGATGGCGAAGAGTGGCAGACTCTTTAGGAGAAGGTTCATTCGATGATCATGCTATGATTGGCTTATGACGTCATCATTGAGGTCGCAGATGAAGAAACTGTCGCTGGTCTTTGGTTGAAGTTGGAGAATCTTTACATGACGAAATCTTTAACCAAGAAGTTTTTTCTGAAGAAACGTTTGTATCATCTACGTATGCAATAAGGTACGTCTCTATGAGACCATCTTGATCAATTAAATAAAATTTTATTAGATCTACGTAATGTAGAAGTTAAGGTTGATGATGAGGATGCTGCCCTAATTTTGTTGACATCTTTGCCACCGTCTTATGAGACTTTCGCAGACTCGTATATTGGAGGGAAAAAAACTCTGACCTTAGAAGATACAAAGTCCACATTGATTATGAGAGAGGATCGTCAGAATGCAGGAAGTTTAGTTACAGAAAGTCAAGCATCTGGGTTAGCTGCTACAGGAAGCAAGAGACATAGGAATTTTGGTAAGCAGAAGTCGAACCAGAATAAAAAGTCTTCGAAGTCAAAGGGTTCTAGATCAGATGATATTTGTAACTACTGTAAAGAAAAAGGGCATTGGAAAACCGAATGTCCGAAGATAAAAGTGAATCAAGAAAAGAAGGAAAAGAATGACAAAAGGGAAGCATCCGCCTCTATTGCACAAGTTGATATTGATTCTGAAGAAGTCGAGATCGATTCTAAAGGAGATCTAGCTTTAGTTGTGAATGAACAATCACATTCTAATGATGTGTGGGCTTTTGATTCTGAGGGATCTTATCATGTATGCCCAAATAGAGAGTGGTTCTCAACCTTTAAGCAAATAGATGGAGGGAATGTTAGCATGGCTAATGGTGTTGTGTGCAAGATAGTTGGAATCGGTTTAGTCAAGATACAAACATATAATGGTGCCTTCTACACTTTAAAAGAGATTAGGCATGTTCCACTAATGAAGAAAAGTTTGATATCCTTTAGTGTACTCGATAGCAAGGGTTACAGTTTTGAAGGTCTGTGGAGCAATGCATATCTATAAGGGTTCTGAGGTAGTTCTGAAAGGCATAAAGCATGGAACACTGTACTTTCTATTAGGTTCCACGATAACAAGTTATGTTGTTGTTGCATCGTCGGTCATTCTCAAGGATGATATGACTAAGTTATGGCATATGAGACTTGGTCATATGAGTGAAAAAGGGATGTAAATTCTGTCAAAAAGAGATCTTCTTTGTGGGCATAAGGTACAGGATTTTGAATTTTGTGAACATTGTGTATTTGGGAAGCTTCATCGCAGCAAGTTTCCAAGAGGTGTTCATTGTATAAAAAGGACACTTGATTATATTCATTCAGACTATTAGGGACCTTCCAAAGTTGAATCTATTGGAGGCAGTAGGTATTTTTTGTCTATAATTGATGATTACTCAAGAATGGCTTGGGTTTTTATGATGAAACATAAAAGTGAAGCCTTCAAGAATTTCAAGCAATGGAAGATATTGATTGAAAATCAAACTAGGAAAAAGATCAAAAGGCTGCGAACTGATAATGGTCTGGAATTCTGTGGATCTGAATTTAATGAGTTCTGTAAAGCTGAGGGGATTGTTCACCATCATACTGTTAGGAATACTCCATAGCAAAATGGGGTTGCAGAACGTATGAATCAGACATTGTTGGAGAGAGCAAGATGCATGCTCTCTAATGCAGGGTTGGCTAGAAAGTTTTGGGCAGAAGTAGTGAATACATCATGTTATCTGATCAATCGTGGACCTCACATAGCTATTGATTGTAAAACACCTTACGAGGTGTGGTCTAGTAAGCCTGCAGATTATTCTTTATTAAAAGTTTTTGGTTGTACTATCTACTACCATGTTAATGAGGGTAAATTAGAGCCAAGAGCTAAAAAGGGTATATTTATGGGTTTTGGGGATGGAGTTAAGGGATATAGAGTCTGGTCACCTTCTGAGAATAGAGTCATACTTGGTAGGACTGTGATATTTGATGAAAATTCCATGCTTAACTCAACTGTAAAGTCTTTTGTGACATCTACTGATGTGGGAAAAAGTAGTAGTGTTGATAAACAGGTGGAGATGCAATTCACTTTAGCTGTGAATGAATTACAACATCAAAGTGGAGAAGATCAACACGTTACTACAGAAACTGATGTGTAACCAGAATTTAATGTGCCTAGAATGTCAGAATTTGATTTTCCTGAGAATTCTAGATCATGGGTAGATCAATCGAGTATAGCTCATGATAGAACTAGAAGAGTTGGTGTTGTACCTTCTGTGAGGTATGGTTTTGAAGATATGGTTACTTTTGCATTGCAGGTTGCTGAAGAGGTGGATCCTCATGAGCCATCCACCTATAAAGAAGCTGTGTCATGTGGTGAGTTTGCTAAATGGCTTACTGTTATGGGGGATGAGATGGAATCTCTTGACAAAAATCAGACTTGGGAATTAGTTAAACGACTAAAGGAGAGAAAAATTGTCACTTGTAAATGAGTCATCAAGGAAAAGAAGGGAATATCACCTTCAGAGGGCATTAAATATAGAGCTCAAGTTTTTGCTAGAGGGTTCACACAAAGGGAAGGAGTTAATTATAATGAGATCTTCTCACCAGTAGTCAGACATACTTCTATCAAGGTGTTACTAGCTATAGTAGCACATCAGAATTTGGAACTTGAACAACTAGATGTGAAGACAGCTTTCTTACATGGAGAGTTGGAGGAAGAGATTTATATGACCCAACCAGCTGGATTCCAGTGTCCAGGTAAAGAAGATTATGTTTGCAAGTTGAATAAATCTTTGTATGGGTTAAAGTAGTCTCCAAGGTAGTGGTACAAACGATTTGACAGCTATATGATTGGACTTGGCTATAATAAGAGTCTGTATAATTGTTGTGTATATCACAACAAAGCTGATGATGGTTCGATGATTTATATACTTTTATATGTAGATGATATGCTCATAGCTGAAAAGTCCAAGTCTGATATCCTAAAATTGTAGAATCTTCTCAGTGCTGAGTTTGATATGAATGATTTGGGTGTTGCTCAGAAAATTCTAGGTATGGAGATTTATAGGGATAGAGGTAAGAATAAGCTCTTCTTGTCATAGAAAGGATATATTCAGAAAATATTGTCCAGATTTGGTATGTCATCAGCTAATCCTATAAATACTTCTAATGCTCTAAATGCTCGTTTGTCATATGAGTTTTCACCACAGTCTGAAGCTGAGAAGGAGTACATGTCTCGAGTCCTTATGTTAGTGCAGTGGGAAGTTTGATGTATGCTATGGTCTGTACTAGGCCTGATCTTGCCCATGCTGTTAGTGTTGTCAGCAGATTCATGGGTCAACCTGGGAAGAAGCATTGGCAAGCCGTTAAAAGGATTTTTCGTTACCTTAGAGGTATATCTGATGTTGGTCTTGTTTATGGGAATTGGTGACTAGTTATTTTTTTTCTGACTATGCTAGAGATGTTGACAATAGGAGGTCTATGACTGGTTATGTGTTCACTCTGGGTGGTTTTGTTGTTAGTGGAAGGCAACCTTACGGCCTACAGTTACTTTGTCTACTACTGAAGCATAGTACATGGCCTTGACAGAAGCTGCTAAAGAGAGAATATGGCTGAGGGGGTTAGTTGGTGATCTTGGTTTGCATCATGACCAAGATATTGTATATTGTGATAGTTTGAGTGCAATATGCCTAACCAAGGATCAAGTTTATCATGAGAGAACTACGCACATAGATGTAAGATATCACTTCTTAAGAGGTGAGCAGATAGTTAAAGTGATGAAAATTGGTACTGCTGATAACCTTGCTGATATGTTCACTAAACTGGTTCCACAAGGCAAGTTCCAACATTGTTTGGACTTGCTAAATGTTTTGAATTGTTAATGGTCATTTTTGTAGGACACTTCGAGGCATGAGGAAGAAGTCTGGATATGTCAGGGGATATTGATTTATGTTGTATTTGGTACATCCATTATTTGGGAGAGAATTCAAGTCAGGGTGGAGATTTGTTGAAATGCCTTGAATCTGTTTGCTGGCACTTCGAACAACCTAGTACGGGGATCTCACTGACCGGTCAGTGAGCCGGGGTCCAGGGGCGGCGCGCCCTCATGGGGGTTCGAGGGCAACGCCCCTGAAATCTATTCAGATTTTGTATTCAGCATATTTATTTATTTGTAGTTATTTACGATTTTGACCTTAAGGTTTAGAGCAGTGCAATATATAAACTCTTAACTTAGAGGCGCCATTTTTTTTTATGTAATTTTAAAACATTCTCTCAAATAATATTGTTCTCCCTCTACCCGTGGACGTAGCTAACACACTGTTAGCGAACCACGTATATTTGTATATCGATCTTCCCTATCTCTTCGTTCTTTTTTGTTCTTTAATTGTCGATTTCGCAACAGCCTAAATCTAGGACGTATGCGGTGTGTATGCATAAGTGTCAAGATGACCGCATACTGCCGCCATATCCTACTTCCTGGACGCAGCCATTGTCCTCTCCGTAGGGTGCAGATGTTGTGTAATAACAAACAGAGCTTATTCCTAAGTCTCCATTCTTACTTATGCAAACTTAATCTAGCCCTCTCGAGCATCCATTCTAACCTAGCTCTCTCAAGTCATTAGATTCTTTCTTTAGACTCTCTCTCGAGCGGCTCTAAAGGTGTGATGGACGCATACATAAGACAAGGTAACCGCATGAACTTGGTTGACGCAAGATTATTCCTATCTCGAGTGAACAACCATTGCTTAATGAGACCAACCACTTACCCTCCCAGGCAGTTGGTTGTTGCTGACTTTACTCATAGACAAGCATTTCATTAGCCTATAGACAGGCGTTGCCGCAACTTCACACTAAGCAAATAAGGTTTTCTCACACACTCACGCAACGCACACCTCTCAGTGGGTTGCTACATGCTTCATATCTCTAATCCACACGACTAAGTATGCGTTACTCTAGCAGTCTCACTAAGTTTTGCAATGAAAGTAAAGATGTTGAACAAAGAAGATGGAGATGGAGTCGAAGGAACAGAGAAATGCATTGAAAACAAATTGTATTAGTTCTTTAATTCCCAAATGTCACGCAATACAATATGAGAAAAGAAAGGAAAAGGAAATGACTGGCTGGAAGAAAAGATTTACTCCCAGCGGATGTGCGTCAAGGCTGCCGGTGGTGCCATGGATGGGCGGAGGAGCTGACTCTCTCGAGATCTAGCTCCGGTCGAAGGCTCCAATCGTCACTCGAAATGGAGGAAGGAGATGAAGAACTCTCAGCCATCTTCTCACGCAGTTGTCTGGATCGCAAGGATCCGCCCTAGGCGAACCTCTGGCGAAAATCTTGGATAACTTGAATTTCTACTCATCGGCTTCTATTTATAGAGCTTCAAAATGGAACTCGAGACATACGCAGCGAAATTAGGATCTAATTACACTCTAATTGCTTTTAATTAAAAGGAAATTATCCATGCAATTGAAGGAAAAACAGTAATTAAAAAGGGATGAGATACAACCTTTGTAGGTTTTCTTTTTACAAGATATCGACCTATTTTCTATGAAACTTGGGATTGCTCGATGGTTAACCCTAAATGAGCATGCATCTTATCTTTGTTATAGATTTTAGAAGTCTAGGTTATTTTATAACAATTATAAAATAAATTATAACAATTATAACCCTAGAGCATTTGTCTATAATATGCTTCCTTCAAACAAACATGCTTTAATATAACACTTATATTAAAACTAAGCATGCATAGTATATATTTTATAACACTTATAAGATATAACAAATGCATGTCACATGCTTTTCTGATAGAACTCGAGACATACGCAGTGAAATTAGGATCTAATTACACTCTAATTGCTTTTAATTAAAAGGAAATTATGCATGCAATTAAAGGAAAAACAGTAATTAAAAAGGGATGAGATACAACTTTTGTAGCTCCCGAACAGCGTTTTTCCTCATTGAATCTCGACCCGAACTCTTATAGAAGATCACTAGAACCGAGTTGTGAGACCCGGTGGATGAAGAACCCCGAGAGAGAGAAAAGAGATGGAAAAAAGGAATGAATTTGGGTTTTGGTTTGGGTTTTCTTTTTGAACTTCACTTAAAGAAAAGAGGTTTTTTCCAGCCCAAATTAAAAACAAAATTGGCAAATTTTCAAAAGTCTTTAATTTAAAATCAAAAGTTCATTTTATAGAAAAAAAACCATGCAATAATTGCATGAACCAAATCCATAAAAACCCAACACCTATAATCCACTATCTTAGTGGGCTTAATGTCTCCATTATAAGCGAACACCTAGCCCACTATTTTGTTAGTGGAATTATCCAACAAAAGTTTGGATTTTCCCACTAACTATAGTCAAAGGGCAAAATAGTCATTTGGTCAAAGTCAAACTTTGACCAAAAAGTCAACATTTTGACTTTTTATAATTTTTTTCGTGTTGACTAATTTTGACCTTTTGAGCATGAATCCACATTCATTTTCTCGAAATTCAAATCACATTTGAATATAAGGTCGGTCAAAGTTTGACTTTCCAAATGCAAAAGTCAACTCTTTGACTTTTTACATCTTTGACAATTTCTATCATTTCCGAGCTTCCAAATTTGAACGTATTCATATTCTTGATATTTAAATCACATTTAAATATTAAAGTTGTATCTCTAAACTGAAAAACCCGACCACTATATCACATATACTTGTCGATTTCTCTCTCTTCACCTAATTCGAACAATTCGAATCATTCTATCATACTGTTCTAAGTTTATTCCATATGAGTTAGTAGGGGAACCTAATGGACCTATAGATCATGGGCTCCAACGATCTGAGATTAGCTGGCTAAACTATTTAGATGGAGTTAATCAACATTCGTTAACTAACGGGTTATTCCACTAGAGTCCCGTAGTTGCACTCCCCTCACTATAGATATATTTGTGTCCATTTGATATAACTATGATTAGTAAGCTAATCCTTCACAGGTTGTTCGTAATCTCGGCTGGGTCATAAAAACCGTTTTACCCCCAAGACTACATCTTATTCCTTATGTTCTACTGATCCTCTAATGAACAATTGGTTTAAGGTCGAACCTATAAACTGAATCCCTCTCGGGCCAAGAAGAGGGTGGGGCCCCTTGTTCAAGACCTGGATTCAGTACTAAAGGGAACAACCTATCTACTATCCCTATAATGGGTAGGAGTGAATTTCATCTTGCACCCTATGTTCCTAGCTATCCACCCGATCTTACCCCTGAAATGGGAGGCTTATTGGGCCAATCATATTGAGCTGCCCTCACGTATGCAGATCTAAGGATAATTTCGAGTAAACAGAAGTTCATAGTTAGCTTAGGATTAAGATTAAGTTACCTAGGTCATCAATTAACAAAATAGTCAGTTTTATACATAAAATGATATTCAGAACGTAAAAAGTGACTATTTCATGGTTCAGTCTTATGTAAACTCTTTACATAGGATGCCCTCACTCACATATCTCTATATGAACGATTCAGGATCACATCGTTTGTCTTAACTACAAAGTGGGCCGCATCCATAGTGTCCCCAGAATAAGGCGCCCAACCTTATTCATATACTATAGACCATTTTGCCATATATTTGAACTTGATTCACATTTATATCACTACATAAAGTTCAAACTACATTAAATAGCCTTAGGACCTTAGTTTATTGGATTCAAGATTACAATTTCAATAACAACTTTATCGGGAAAAAAAAGCAGAATATGTTTATTAATTTACAAACTACGAGTTTTAGGATATAAAATCCAACACTTGGGTCGCCGACAGCATTAATTGGACTGCTCTGAGTCTGACGTTCGGCGCGTTAGTCCTTTCTGAACCTCTGCCACCAACAGTGTGGTAGGTGAAATGCCAACATCATCTTTTGGTTTTTCTCGTGGTAGATGCGTAGATGCGTTGATGCGTACATTCCACCAACCTTGCGTTGATCCAATTAGAATGCGTTGTCACGTAGCCGCAATCATTCAATGGCTGCATTCGTTTAATACCGCAATCTACATGATGACCGCAATCGCTTGAAGAGTGCAACTCCCATGCGATGGATGCATACGGCTGATTACCGCAACATCCATGCGTTGATCGATGCATTTGCCTTTCCGATGGAGTGTTTCTCCATATGCGGTCGTCTATTTGGGAGTCAGCCATGTGTTTCTTTCTTTCTTTGTGTTCACCGGAACATCCATGTATTTCTTTCTTTCTTTCTCTGCATGTTATCACTTACCCTCTCGGGCAGTTGGTTGCTGTTGATTCTATTCATGGACAAGCATTACGTCCACTTATAGACAAGCGTTGCTACAACTTCACACTAAGCAAATAAGCTTTTCTCACAATACTTACGCAACGCACATGTCCCGGTGGTTTCCTACATGCTTCACATCTCTATGTCGCATGATTAGGTATGCGATACTCTAGCAATGTTACTCAGTGATGCAATTAAAGTAAAGGATGCTAAGTAAATGAAGATGGTGATGGAATCGAATGAAAATATAGAAATGCATTGATCATAAAATGTATTAATCTCTTAAGCCACAATGTAATACAATACAAAGAAAGAAAAGAAATGGAGGGCCAGATGGAAGCAATGTCTTGCTTACATCAGATGTGTGTCAAGGCTACCGGTGGTGCCATGGATGGGTGGTGGAATAGACTCTTTTAAGCTCGAACTCCGACGAAGGCTTCGATCGTCACTCGGAATGATTGAAGGGATAAAGAACTCTCAAGACTACCTTCTCACGCTTTGGTCTAGATCACAAGGATCTGCTCTCAGGTAGAAAACCCCAGATAATTTGAAGTTCTACTCTACGGCTTCTATTTATAGAGCTTGATCCCCGACAGCATTAATGGTCCTCTGAAATTCTACAGCTAACGATGTGATGGACGTGATGGACATGTTCTGAATCTCTGTTGCTAATGTTGTGGTAACTAAAATGTCAACATCACCTTTTGTTACTCCCGAGGTATGTGTTCATGCTTGGTTTCCGAAGTATCAACGTATTCCACTACCCTTGCGCTCATCCCTCTATTATGGCTATTACTCTATAGCCGCAACTTCTATGCGATGGATGCATGCGGTTAATGACCGCAACATCCATGCATCGAACATATGCATTCGCCTTTGCGATGGAGAGATTCCCCGAATGCGGTCGTCTTCACGATAGCTTGGCTTCCGCGCATGCGATCGGTTTCTGTGTTTGCGACAAAAATAAACAATTGAACGCATAATAACGCATAATAGTGGGTTAGCAGAGATTCTTAATGTCGATCGACGCAAGCTCATTTTGTCATGAGTTCTTAGTATAATCACCGGATCTTCTACTTAATAACCTTCATAATTCTAAACAAAAGGCCTATAATGACGTGCATTTCTACCCGTCATCAGTTAACCAAGTCAAATTTTTCGAGAAATTTGACATAAATAATTTATTATATTTATATTTATTATTATTATTATTATTGTTATTATTTTTTGCATTCAGTTACCTTCCAATTATGTGTATTCTATTACTTATTTCCAAAATGCCGTACATATTTGTTTGTTATGATGGTATTTGGGAGGATGAATGAGATTACTTAAGGGGTAAATCTCGAGGGATTGAAAATAAGATGTGACATTTGATATAAGGAATTTTGATAGAGTTATATAACTAAGTGGGATTGACCTAAAACATCTCGATCTTATCCTAAGATATTTATACAATTTTCGATCTTAAGTTCCCACTTATTTGATAAGGAATGACCATATGAGCTAAATTTCTTTTAAAATAGTGAGGATGCATGTGGACCCCCTATCCATTAATCAACGAGTTCCAAACTTATAAACTATAGCAGTAGTTATCATAACCCTTCCTAAACTTACCTCTTTCACCTAGAAGGAGGCATGAGAACGGCCGGTACCACCCTTTTGTGATATTTAATATTCGTCTCGACCTATTTTACTCTATGACTTAATAGTAATCCAGGAGATTTTAATCTAGACCTTTGTATTTTATTACAATAAGGAAAGGTTTATACAACCCTAATTATACAAATTCTGACTCAATTTAGTAAACTTTAGCTCCTTAGTGCAAAGACTTATGAACAGAGACTTAAACTGTAACCATTGAAACTTCTCTCTAAGGATTCTCCAAGGTGGAGTAACTTGTGAGGGTTGGTCGAGGTGCTTGGAAGCAAGGCTTGCATTGGTCTTAGGAGAGGTTGGGGAGGAAGATCTTAATTGGCTAATTCAGGGATAGGTATACTCTAGGAGGTGGATGCATACAAAGATACTTAGCTTGGAAATAAATTACTAAGTGTTGCAAAGAGGGGAAACTGTGCGTTAGAGGTAGTCCAATGGGAGAAGAGTGCATCACACCTTAGATTAGTTTAGTAGGCCATGTATAATAATGGACAAGGGAAAGACAAGAGATTGTTGGCCAAGCTAAGTAAAGGTAAGGAAAAGGAAACCATGTGTTAAAGGCATGGTCACTAGGATGCTCAACGTATAGGTGAGGATCAAGAAGTTCAGGCGTGGAGAAGGCTATCTTCGGACTATAAGCAAGCATGAGACAACTATTTGGGAAGGAGTTACACCAAGGATCCTAAGGAAGACCAAGTGGACGCATACCCTATGAAAAATAGCCTACTTGGATGCATAGCACAATGAGAAACACAAGAACTATGCTTTGAACTCAAGTAGAGAAACCATGCTCGGAGGACGAGTTTAAAAACTAAGGAATGAGGAAAAGAGAGGAATTTGAACGCATGGAAAGGGCTACCATGCGTCCAAAGAAGCCTTAGGAAGGGTAAAATTGATGCACCATGCATGGAGTAAAGGGCACCTAAGGAGTAGGGCCAAGTAAAACATGCAAAACACCTCAAACAAGCCTCGTGCGTTGAGAATTATGCAACAACCATACGTTGGATACAACCATGCATTGAAAGGAAATGAATAACCAAGGAAATAAGCTATGTCATGTGGTGAAGAAACCTAACTTAAAGGATTTCGCTTGAGGATAGGCAAACCATGCGTTGATTGGCTAGCCATACAGGTTAGATGGGCTCGGAGACACGTCATGCATCGAGAAGCTTGAAACCTATTGATGCATTTGGGAGAAAAGGAACATCCATGCATTAAAGAAAACTCATGTGCTTTAGAAGTGAAGTTTAGGATGGTGAAAGACACATAATATGACTGAAGCATGAGGTGGATTCATGAGAGTTAGTTAGATTTGAGGAAAAGGCCAGCTAGTGAGGCTACTTGGCAAATTATGAAGGTTGAAAATTTATGAAGAATTCTCTATAAATAGGGGTAGTTAAAAGGAGATCAATTTGGCCCTTTTACTCAGCCAAAAGAGGTGATCTGAGAGCCATTCGAAAGCTAAATGAGTGTGGAAGAAAATACGGGGATAAAGAAACAAGCAGTTAACTAAGGGTTGAAAGAAGCAAGCGATGTGTGTTGGGGTTGATGCCCTAAACTCTCGATGAGTCATGTAGTTTGTAAACACTGTATTGAAAAAATACTTGTGATGTAATAATATATGATATTTTCTTCACTGTTGTCTATGAAACATGGGATGTTTTATTTGCTTTACCACAAACCAATAAACTAAGAACATTGGCTGTCGTTGTAACTTAAGCATGTATGTGGAGACATATAGGTGGATCATGTCTTAAGTGATAACCAAAATGGTCTGTAGTATATGGATAAAGGAGGAAAACCTTATCCTAGTGACGTTACGGATATGGCCTACTTTGTAGAACAGTTACAAATGTTGTGACTTGCTACAGATGGTTTGATCCTGATCATTCATGTGAAGACATGCGAACGTGGGCATCCTATACAAAAGAGTTTGTATAAGACCGGACCACGAAGTGTTTTAGTCTCGTTATATAACATCGTTCATTACAGAGACTTCACTTCACTAGGTAACATGACCTCAATCTTGAGTGAGTTGGGAACTCTTGCCTTTGAGGGCAGTCCTTTAATTTACATGGGTGCTAGTGGCTAGATTGCTAACTCAAACCTACTACTTTGGGGATTCGTCTGATTAGGGAGCTGGGAACTCAGCTACACAAGAAGAAATTCACTCCTTCCCTGAAGTAGGAGTAAGTAGATAGATTGCTCCCTTAAGGACTGATTCCGGGGCTTGAAAGATGTAGCGTCATACATTTTCTCATGGCCCGAGAGGTGTCCACACGTAGTAGGATTATGTTGTATTGCTCATTAGAGAGATCAGTGGTACTTAAGGAGTTAGATGTAACTACAGGGGCAAAACGGTAAATTGATCCACTTGTAGTTACGAGCATTTGTGAAGGGTTATTATACTATTGATTGGTTATATCTGATAGACACAAAAATATATCTGTGGTGAGAAGAGTGCAGTTGTCGGTCTTTAGTGGAATACCTGACAGTTAACGGATGGTGAATCTCGTGGCTAAAGAGTTTAGTCAGCTATTCACGTATCATTGGAGCTTCAAGCAACAGGTCCATAAGTTCCCCTTGGTAGCTCAATGGATTCAAGTTGAGAATCAGTTTTTGGTTCAGTTTGAAGTGTTCAAGTTGACTAGAGGGAGTTTGATTATATATGATATGATTAAACTGGTCTATTATATATGATATAGTTGACATGATGTATGAGATACATTAAATGGAGGAAAAGGATATAAATATGATTTATATATAGTGGAGGAAAGAATTATGGTTTATATATTGCATATGATGTAATATTAAACTATATGATTATATTTATTTTTAATTAAATAATTATAAGATAATTGTTGGTGGTTTTTTCTCTATAACCGTATGAGACAGTGGGAGGTTGCAATCAGTTTTCATAACTTAAGGATAAAATGAAAATAGTTTTTATTATGCAAAGTAATCGAACAATCGCTTCACAATTAGTACACTGCCTATCATTTAGCAAACGAGAGCATACACGATAGCTCAAGTTTTACTAAATGATCGTGTACACGCGCAACTTACCTAAACGATTGCATAGTCTTTTCAAACGATCGCGCGCGCGAGCGATTTACCTAAATGATCGTCTAAACAACTAGCCCCGTTTTACTAAATGATCGTGCACCCTTTGCTAAATGATCAAGCACCCGTCTATACGATAGACAACAAACCTTTCCCACTTGCTTGGTCGTTGTAAACGATCGTTCTTTCCTCCTCCCCTTTACCAAATTCAACAGAGCCTACACCTCATGGATTCTCACTATGAGAATACCGAGGTTACTGAGTGGTGGTGTCCTCCTTGTTGCCTTGTTCGTTTAGAAGACCATTCGGTGGTGAGCAACAACGAGATTTGGTGGATGATAGACTTGACGATCACAACAACTGCATGAGTTGCTATTCCTGATGAGAGCGAGAGTTCAAAGAAGAAAACTTCTTCAAGAGGTATGTCTCTCGATCCTTTGTTATTTAATTTTAAAAAACATGTCGTAATTTATTGTTAAATGCATAACTTGTATGTTTGTTTGTGAATGCGGTATTTCTGTCATAATGAATTTGGAACGATCTTGCTTCCGCTCATAGGTACTTTTTGATAAGAGTTCCTTCAATGTGAGCATTTGGCTTGGAACGATCTTACTTCCGCTCATAGACAAGTTTAAAGAATTAAAAATTAACATGCGGAAGCAATTAGAATCTTAAGCACTCTAATTATATTAATTTTATAATTAAAACATGCATGTTTATATCAAGAATTTAGGATTTCAAAAACACAACCTTTGTAGATCTCCAAATTTATGCAACCCTTTGCTCGAATCTGATCATTAACTCATTGTGGACCACCGCTAGAGTTTTTCCTATTTTTTTTTTTACCTTAGAACAAATTATGGGATCTAAGTTGTGGTCAGATTGAAGGGAATCTTGAAATTGGATGAGTTTTAGTGTAAAAATTTGGAGAGAACATTTTTTCTTCAAATTACAAAATTTGCATGAAGTTTTCCAGCCATTTTTTCTTTTATTGAAAGAAGAAAATCATGCAAATCAATTGCATTAAAAATTGACACTTAATTGAACAAAAGTAAATGGAATTGAAGCTGTTTAACTCGGTGGAAAAAGTGGGAAAAAAGCCACTTTCCAAAATTCTTTTCTTTTTTTTTTTTCTAAATTAATTTTCATTAAATCAATTTAAAAAGATTTTTGATATTTAATTTTGAATTTCATAAATTCAAACTTATTTTAAATAAAATTAATTCAAATAATTAATTTTAAATAATTGATTAAACAATTTAATTAATTAAATTAATTTAATACCAAATATTAAATTAATAAAACACCTATCCCAAACATGAATCTCTATTCAGTTAAATCATATTTAAATATTTTTAATTCATCAATTTGTCTAATTCAACAATTAAACGTTTAATTATATCAAATATAATCAAAACTTTATTTTCTAATTCGAATTTGAACATTTCAAATTCTCTCATCATATTATTCTAAGATTTTAGTCGTTATGAGCTAGAATGGGAACCTAATGGACCTACAAATCATGAGCTCCAACGATTCGAGATTAACCGGCTAATCTCATTAACCTAATGAACCAACATCCATTAACTATCAGGACAATCTACTAAAGCCCAGTAGTTGCACTCTCCTCACTGTAGATATATTTCTCTCCACTTGATTTAACCATGATTAGTAAGTTGATCCTTCACAGATTATTCATAATTACAACTGGGTCAAAATTATCATTTTACCCCTGTAATTACATCTTGCTTCTTAAGTCCCATTGATTCTCTAACGATGAATTAGTTTGTGATCCAACCACTAAACCGAATCCCCCTCAGGCCTTAGATAGGGTGAAACCCTTTGTTCAAGACCTGGAGTCAGCACGTAAGGGAACAATCTACTAACCTTAGAATCAGGTTGAAGTGAATTCCTTCTTGCAAAACTATGTCTCTAGCTATCTACCCGGTCTTAACCCTAAATTAAGAGGCTTATTGAGTCAGCGATGTTGAGCCTCTCTCACCCAGTCTTATCAGTAAACAATGTTATAAAGTAAAAGTGATTATTTTGTAGTCCAGTCTTATACAATCTTATCGCATAGGATGCCTCCACTTGCATGTCTCCATATGAACGATTCAAGATCACATTGTTAACACTTTACAAATATTGTAATAATTACAAAGCGGGTCGCATCTATAGTGTCCCCAAGATAAGGTACCCAACCTAATCCCTATACTATAGACTGTTTTTGCTGTTACTCAAACTTGATCCACTTTTATATCTCTACATAAAGTTCAAGTATTCATGTTATAGCTAGGGGTTTTTAGTTTATTAGATTTAGAGTTAAAAAAGATGCAATTCACAAATTCAATAACTTTTTTACTGAATAACCTCAATAACAACTTTATTGTAAACTAGAATATGTTTAATGTTCACAAACCACGAGTTTTAAGATATACAACCCAACACTAGAGCTCAACTCACATTTAGCAAAGTAAAATGTCCAAAACACTCTCACGTTTCCTACTTTTTAGAGTTTCATTTTACCCTCATGAATTTTACACTTTTCATCTTCTCAACTTTCCACCATTTTTTCTTCTTCCCAAAATTTTCACGATTTTGTCTTCTTTCCAATCTTTTATGAATCATTTCACGGTTCTCTATCGATGTACTTTCCATCTCCATCTCCATCATTAAACTTCAAAATGAAGAAAAAAAATAAAAAAAAAAAACAAAAAAATAAAGAAAGAAGACAAAAAATGATGAAAGCATTGAAGTACAATATTTTCCAACCTAATTTTAAATATGTAATGCTGATATATTATAGTTAAAATATATTGTTGATATACTTTGTAATGATACACCTGTTTATGTAGTTGATACAAGACCGACATACTATTAATATACATTATAATAATACACACGTTAATATTGTTGATACACTTGGACTGATATATTGTTGATATATTTTATAATGATATACTCATTAATATTATGAATACAATTGACTAACATATTGTTGATATACTTTACAACGATACATGTCTTTATATTGTAGATAAATTTGACTCTTATACTACTGTATACTTAATAATGATGCATTTGTTTATATTGTTGGTACATTTGACTGATTATACTTGTTATATTCTTTATAATGATGTACTCATTTAAAATGTCGATATACTGGTTTCCAACATTAAATTTTGATGATATTTTATCAAACAAACTTCCACAATCACAATCCAATCATCAGATAACTTGGTGGAAAAAAAAAAAGAGAGATGAAACTAAATAAACAAATAAAAAAAAGTAGAGATATGCGTGTGAAAAAAAAAAAAGACTGTGTATACTATTGATACACTTAAAAGTTGATTGATATGTGATATATTGCATGCTGATATACTATTAACATTATTTAAAGTTGATCGATATTTATTGATATACATTTGATGTTCTATTTATACACTTACAAGTTTATTGATATGTGATATAGATTACTGATCCACATAAAACGTTGATTGATGTTAGATATATTATTAACATACTCACATCTTACATCAACTATTTTTACTAATTGAATGTTTGATACATTCATGTCATATATTTGATATATTGCTGATATACTTGGAATATCATGCTTGTAAAATGAAAAACACATGTTTTACTTCAAAATAAGTTATTAATTGAATATTGATTATTTTTAGATATATTCCTGATACACTCATATCTTACTTCAAGTATTTATTGATTGATGTTTGAAATATTCATGTCCTATATCTGATATACTACAAATATACTTTGAATATCATACTTATAAAATGAAACATGCATGCTTTATTGATATACTCTCTTTTAGATATATCCATGATGTGACTGAAACACTTTTGTACTTTAATATTCAATATATCAGCTTACTTATACACTTTGATATTGCATTCATGCATCAGCTTATTGATACAGTCAGGTTATGATATATGTAAAAGTTTCTTTGGTTAGTTTAGTTAGGATATCAATCATGAAAAATGTAATTAAAATAAAACCAAAAAAAAAAAAAAATGTTGTGTAGTCAAATCAAGTTGATAAAGGAAAACACTAAATCTATAGTGGTTCAACATACTAGATGGCTACATCCACTCTCATTAAGTACATGTTTTTCAGAAAATGAAAAATTAATCACAAAAGCAGAAAATTTAACAAACTTATGTTTTGAGTACATAATTCCTGAATCTGAGCCACTTTTCTGAAGAACCAAAATTTCTCAGTATCCTCCTCCACCAGGTGCTTTAGGTCCACCACCTCCAACAGGCTCGTATCTCTCCACTTCTTCTAAATGGAAACAGACGAAGAATGAGCCAATTTTTGTTTCGCCTTGGGCAGTTTGAGGGCTACAAAGGGAACAATCATTCCAGCCGCCACATATATCGGAATAAAATCGCTGACTCTAAACGTTTTCGACTTGCTCTGTTGCCGTTGGTGATCAAGTCCCAAGAAATCGGTTGTTGGTGCGTATGATTTCATCCTCGACGATAGTGGATTATGCTAGTCGAAGCTGGTGGGTTTAGATTATGGAGATATTTTGACGATGTTGAGTGTTGGAAAATGGAACTAGTTGAAGAATCCTTGGGTGGGCGATGAAGAAACCAAAAGAAAAGAAAACACGGGAGAAAAAAAGAAGAGAATGTTGAAACTGCTTGATAGGTCTTTTAACTACCTTTTAGTATATAATTTCCTCAATTTTATACTATTAATTTACTTAATATGTCAATTTTATAGGTAAAATAGTCCCAAAAGAATTTTAGAGTCATTGCAATAAATTTAGATTACATCGGAGAAAAAAAATACCAAAAATATGGCAAAAGAAGTCAAAATCAAGTAATAGGTCGCAAATTTCTGCAAACTGACATCTTTTGTGTGCCATTAAAAGCAGTTTTTTTACTGTTCGCAATAAAAGGTCAAAGCAGAATGTTGATATAAATGACAGCATCGCAATGCCGAAAACTAGTGTTGCAACACTGGATATTGACAGATAGATAAAAAAAACATGTGCGCCTATGTAAGGGTGTGTTACAACGCTTCCTACCATCGTTGAAACGCTATAACTTTGATATAAATGCAATTTTTCAGCCATTTTCACGAGGAATGACCATTTTTACGAGAAAGAGACCATTTTTTTCGATTGTGAGGTCGGTTTTTACAATTTTGAGAGAAATTTCTATAATTTCTTCATTCTTGTATCAAATTATTGCAAGATTCAATGGATTTCTTGAAAATTCTACCACTTCATGGTTAGGTAATCTTCTTTCTTGGGGAAATTGTTAGGTTAGTAAATTCTTGAGGCTTTTGTTGTATTTTCATCTTGTGTAATTGATTGTTCTTGAATGTTCTTAATTTTAATTTCAATAAAATCTTATAGAAATGAGTTGACTACTCAAATTTATTAGATTTTTGTATGCGAAATTTACAAGGCAATATTGCATAATTGTAAATAAGTTGTAAGAACTAGAAATCTTGAATGAAAATTTGGACTTTTTCCTATATTGTTGAAAGCATGACTAGTTTAGAACAATAAAAAAAATCATTATTGAATTGACTCTATAGTATTTCAAGCATGTCATAGCCTAGAAAACCCTAGAATTAATGCAATTTAGAAATTTGATGTTGGAATGTCTTTAGGAAGAATCTTAGAATTAAATTAGGGTTAATTGACAATTTTAAGTTAATTAACTAATTGGGACATTAGGACATGTCTCTAATGGGTTATGGAACAACTAAATTGCATAAGTATAATTAACCCAATGATTGAATTAGATTAACCAACATAATTCCCCAAGATCGTTTACATTGAAATCTTAACAAGAATTCTTTTTTTATCACTATTATTAGTCTCTTACAGAATTCATATCACTTCTTATTTTAGTTTTACTTTGTTTATAAAAATTCAACAAAACTCTCTCACAATTAGAAATTCAAAAGTCAAAATTTCTAATTAAAAGAGGTTCTCTTAGAATCGACATCGTGCTTCCACTGTTACTACTTGTTACTATTAGTAGTCTTATGTGTTTTATAAATTTTATTTGTTTTGGGTTAAGCTTGAATTAACGACATCGATTTTGGTCCGCCAAATTGGCATTGTTGCCGGGGAACTGAGCAATTGGCTTATTTGAATTTTGAATTTCTTTTTATGCATGATCGCTCCTCTCGGAGTGTACTTTGTGATTTCATTGTAGATATTGACCGCGAGGAGAGGCAACTTCAAAGGAAAAGAACGTGAAGAGAAGGAGGAAAATTTGAAGTGCTAAGACAAGAAGAAGAGGAACCAAACCAATTGAACATTGTGGGAGAAGCAAGTGAGTAAACCTTGCATGAGCTTGCGGAGCTGAATTACAAACAACAACCATTGTGTATAGTGTACCTAAAAACTATCGTTCCATTCGAACATAAACCAGGACTTGTGCATCTCTTGTCTACATTTAGAGGACAACCCGGCATGAATCCGCACAGACATATGAAATATTTTCATCTCGTATGTGATGGAATGCGCCCGCATGGGGTGACCCAAGAACAGCTTAATCCTAGAGCCTTTCCCTTCTATTTGAAAGATGTGACCAAAGAATAGTTGTACTATTTGCCGGCGGAATCCATCACTGCATTGAATGGGTTAAAAAAGAAGTTCTTAGAAAAAAATTTCCCTGCATCTAAGGCACACAATATTAGAAAAGAAATCTATGGCATTAAGAAAGTCGTAGGAAAATCACTTTATGAATATTGAGAAAGATATAAACAACTTTATGCTTCATTTCCTTACCATAAAATTTCTAAACAATATCTTATCCAGTATTTATATTCATGGTTGCTTCCATCGAAGAGGGGCAACGTTGATGTTGTCACTGAAAGGGCTTTAGTTGACAAGTTGTCCACTAAAGCTAGTCAACTTTCGAATCAAGGACTCTCGAACATGAAATTGCTCAATCTAAAAAGGTAAGTGAGCTTAGAACCCAAGTCTCTAATATTGTGTCTCTTTTTACACAGGTTGCTCAAGGCGGTCTCCCTCAAGTTAAGACATGTGGAGCATATAGAGCGGCCAGACATACCTCTAAACCTTGACCACAAGCTGAAGTGGATGCAATAGCGATAGGAGGCTATCAAAGGAAGTATGATCCACATAGGTAAACCTGCAATCAAGAGTGGAGAGATCACCCTAACTTCAAGCGGGGTCTCAAGGAAAATTTGAAAATCGAAGCCAATCGTCCTCATCAACTTCCTCAGGTATGTCTTTAGAAGATGTTGTAAAATCACTAGTAGACCACTCTTTGAAATTTCAACAAGAACTACATCAACTTCAAAAAGACACCATTCAATTGCAACAAGAGACCAAATCACTCCAACAGGACACAAAATCTTTCCAACAAGAAACAAAGCAAGGATTGACCAACTTAGGCACTCAAATAACCCAATTGGCAATCATGGTAAGCAAGCTAGAGGGCAAGTCCTCCGGAAAGCTTCCCGCTCAACTAAAGCACGCAAACGTAAGTGCCATAACTTTAGGAGCGGAAAGGAGATTCCCTTCTCCTCCTTCTCTGAAGATGCAAACCCAGTTCGATCCCCTTCAAAGAAGCAAGAAAAGGTTATAAATGAACAAGAGAGCAAGGTAAGTGAACTAAAGAAGACTCCTATTTTTCCCGAAGCATGTGATTACTCTCCTTCTAAAGTAGAACCTTATGTACCTAAAGCACAATTCCTTAGTAGATTAACAACGCCTAAGGTAGAAGATACTGACTTAGAACTTGCTGAGATGTTCAAAAAGATACAAATTAACATCACTTTGCTTAATGCTATCCAACAAATACCTAGGTATACTAAATTTTTAAAAGACTAATGCACGAAGAAAAGAAAAGGATATGAAGAGGAGAGAGTAACTATTAGCAAAAATGTCTCTGCTTTGTTAAAGAATGATATGCCTAAAAAATATAGAGTTTCGAGAATTTTTACCTTACCATGCAAAATAGGAGAAAGAATCATTTTACATGCTATGCTAGATTTAAGAGCTTCAATAAATGTTATGCCTTACCATGTTTATGAAGACTTAAAATTAAATGGCCTACAAAAGACTACTGTTTGCGTACAATTAGCCGAATAGGTCATACATACAACCTCTAAGCATAATTGAGGATGTTTTGTTGAGACTAGGTGAATTGATTTTTCCCATTGATTTTTATGTCTTGAAAATGGATGTAGCTTACACTACGTCTTCTTCTACTATTTTACTAGGAAAATCCTTCATGAAAACCACAAAAACTAGAATTGTTGTAGATAATGGGTAGTTGTATGAAGAATTTGATGGAGAAGTAAAATTATTCAAAATTTATGATGTCATGAAATTCCTGGAAGTGTACTTGTCTCTTTGCTCTATTCATTTGCATGATGAGATAGATGATATTGTTGATTCCATGTTGTATGAAAAGTCTAATTGTCTGACAGTTCCTTTTATTTATTATGACTTTGATTGGATTTCACAAAATTCTTCTCATATTTCTCTGAAGTTCTATGAAAAAGTTAATTCTTCTCTTAAAATTTTCAAAAATGAAATATCTTCAAAAAGTGATGGTTTGAATTCCTCCAACAATTTTTACCAAAATGTTGATACTTTAAAATATATTCAAAATCCAGAAACAAAGTTTGTTTGAAAGAAAAACCTCAAACTCATAATTTCAATTCTAAAATTATTTGTAATAACAAAATAAAAAATAAGGCTTCTATCTTTTGCTCTGTTTTTAAAGTGCAGTTAAAAGGAATTGTATCCAAGACTCTCCCATCACCTAAGAAGAGAAAATTCTTGAATAGTTATTTCAAGAAACCCACAAAGAAAGGGCTTAGAATGACGGAGAATTTCGATGTGCCTTGAACAAAAAAAATTCCAAGGAGAAGGGGCATAGGCTTAAAGTCTACAACGAAGGGTATGTAAACCAAGTTCAATTGGACTTGTTTTTTACTAATCCCTCATACATGTGATCTCCCTCTTCACCAACGTCGCGGAAGCGACGCTAAAAATTTGCAAAACGTGATTAATTTTCTCTTTCTTTTTATTTTCATTTTTTCCTTACTTTTTTTGTGCATTTCTTAGCATACTTTGTTAATAAATAAAATAATGAAAGAATAATTAATTTTTTGTTTTCTTTTCTAGAAAAAGAATTCTCTAAAAGAAAAAAAAAAAACAAGGAATTCGCTTAAAAGAATAAGCAACCACAAAAGCCAGGGAAGGTTCTCTTTACATCCTTTACTTTTTATAATCAAACCTATAGGCATATTTTAAATATTGAGAACAATGTTCAATTTTTAAGTTGAGGGTGGGAAACATTGCATGTTTTTTTTATATTTTTCATAGAAAAAATGAGCTTTACTAAATTTTTTTCTCTTTAATGATGATATATATTTATGTCTTCAACTCTTAAGCATCTGAGCTCAGGTTAGATTTAGATTTTTTAATTTTGATATTTTGATATGTTAACTATATGATGACATTGTTATTTTGAGAGTGAGAATTTCTTACTTCATGATGAAGTATATAATTCATATTAAAAATGATTCTTCATGATTTCTTTTTGATGCTCCAAAAGACTATTCTTTGACTATTTACCCAGTTTGCCATGAATGAATAAAAGCATGATTTATTGAATTCATAAAAATACAAACTAAAAGAATCACATTCATTTTGTTTTATATTCTCAATTGATCTTTACACATTCATTTCATTCTTATTAATGAAATTTTGATGACGCACACTTTTTAGTAAGATAAAAGCAAAATTTTAAACATCTTAAAATTTTCAAAAAAGTTCTGGATCCATTTTTTCAAAAGAAAAATTCTCTTCCTTTTAATTTCATAAAACAAAAAATCGAATGCTTTGTTTTTATGTTTATTTAGAATCTTAGAATTTTAGAAATGTATTATCTACTTGATTTTCTTTGTCATCCCGATAGAACAACTTTTGGTCTTGAGAACAACTAGCTTGTTTTAGAAGCAAGTCTAGACGAAGAGGAATAAAAAGGGCCTAGCGATATCAAAAAAGTTGCTAGTATAAAAAAATAATAATAAATAAAGCAAGTTTGCAAAATAGCATAACTTTCACTAATATGTGTGTGTGTGTGCATGGACAGAGGTGAAAAGACCTACCTCCACCATCTCTAATTAGGGTCCATGAGAAGAGAGTGATAGGTTCTCCACGGTGTGAGTGTGAAAGTTATCCCTCTAGGTAAAATAAATGTCAATTAAGATTTGGTGCGTGAGTATAAGGCACCCCTATCTTAGAATTACCTCGTTTGTTTTGTTTTGTTTTTTTTTTTTTTTTTTTTTGCAAGTTTAGGTATATCTTAGAACAATAACCGAGCCAATGTAAGGCAAGAGGAATTGAGAGTTAGATATCACCTTTCCACTACTCTTCGACTCTTAAATAAACTAAAGCTTTGCACTCCCTTCTTTTATCATTTTGCTAGAAAAAGAATTTTCTTTTCAAAAATAAGTTTCAATTGTTTGTTAGTCAAATTTTAATTTCTAAATGCTTGTTTGTACTATTACTTCTTAGATTGTTGAGAAAAGAGATGAGAACAAAATTTGTAGAAGTCAAGTGAGCATATAAACAATTTGAATAAACAAATGAATGAATGAACAAATAAGTGATTCTTATTTTTCTTAACTGAATGCACGTTTCTAATTTTACTTGCTCGGGATGATCATGAACTATGTTGGGGATATTTTGATAGGTCTTGAAGAGAACACATTTTAGTACATAACTCCCTCAATTTTATACTATTAATTTACTTAATATGTCAACTTTGTAGGTAAAATAGTCCTAGAAGTATTTTGAAGTCATTGCGAAAAATTTAGATTAAATTGGAGCAAAAAGGACCAAAAATATGGCTAAAGATGTCAAAACCGAGCAATGGATCAAAGGAAGAGAAGAAAAGAAGGAAGAAAATAAAAAGATGTGTAGATTTCTGCCAACCGACATCTTTTATGTAATCTCTTCATTCTTATATCAAATTTTTGCAAGATTCAATGGATTTCTTGAAGGTTCTACTACTTCATGGCTAGGTTATCTTCTTTCTTGGAGAAATTGTTAGGTTAGTAAATTTTAGAGGCTTTTTCTTGTATTTTCATCTTTTCTAATTGATTTTTCTTGAATATTCTTGATTTTAATTTCAATCAGATTGGATAGAAATTAGTTGACACCTCAAATTTATTAGATTTTTGAGGAAAAATTTACAAAGCACTATTGCATAATTGTAAATAAGTTGTCAGAACTAGACATCTTGAATGAAAATTTGGATTTTTTCCTATTTTCTTGAAAAAATGACTAGTTTAGAACATTTAAATAAATCATTCTTAAACTGACTCTATAGTATTTCAAGGATGTCATAGCCTTGAAAACCCTAGAATTAATGCAATTTAAGAATTTGATGTGAAATGTTTTTAGAAAGCATCTTAGAACTAAATTAGGGTTAGTTGACAATTTTAGGTTAATTAACTAATTTGGACATTAGGGCATGTCTCTAATGGGTTGTGGAACAATTAAATTACCTAAGTACAATTAAGCCAATGATTGAATTAGACTAACCAACGTAATTCCCCTAGATCTTTTACTTTGAAATTTTAGCAAGAATTCTTTTGTGCTCTCTATTATTAGTCTCTTACAAAATTCATATCACTTCTCATTTTAGTTTTACTCCCCCCTTGAATTAGGAATTCAAAAGTCAAATTTGTTAAATAAAAGAAGTTTCTTTGATGATCGACCTCGTGCTTCCACTATTACTATTTGTTAGTATTAGTAGTTGTATGCGTTTTATAAATTTTATTTATTTTGGGTTAAGCTTGAACTAACGATATCGTTTTTTGGCCCAAGCACTACTATGGGAGCAATATGGAATAACAAATAAATAGAATATGAAAACTAAAGATTTTGCCATATATGCAAAATTTGAAACGTCGGAGACATGCTTAAAAAGTAATATACTTAAATTGCTACTCATTGCAAATTAACTTTTATTATTGTATAGTCGATTTTATTTTCATTTTTTGAATGCTAATGAAATCTAATTTTGATAACGAATTTGTTTTTAGATTTTAGTTTTTAGAAAATGAGTCTGTTCGGTAATCAATTGAGTTTTCTACGTTTTATTTTGAAAAAATGTTTATGAAATGTTGAGGAATTTTAGAACAGAAAAAAAAGACGTTTATATAACCCGTTTTTCATTTTTCAAAGCGCATACACATGCTTCTTTGTCCTAGTGATAATTATATTTGTTCTCCACCGACTGTCCTCTAGATTGATTCCTGTCATATAGAATTTTTTTCATCGTTTTACTACTTCATAAGAATTGTTCTTAACTTTTTAAGGGGCGGTGGCACGTAATAAAAGCGAAGTTTAGTTGAGTTGAGTTGGTAATTATTGTCTAGGAAGTTCAATTATCTGGATAGTTAAATTTTCTGTGTTTGGGATGCAGAGTTGAATTGAATTCGTAATTATTGTCGATGCTTTGGGTGGTGAGTTGAGTCAGAAAATCTGTGTTTGGGGTGAAGGGTTGAGTTGAGTTAGAGTATCTGGTACAATTTTTCTAAATGAAATTTATTTTGTCTTTGTGTCTTTTTTTTTTTTTTTTTTTTTTTTTTTTTTGCTATTGTTGATTTTAATTTTCCACTATATATGTATTTTGGTAACTTTTCTAAGACAAAAACAAAAAAAGAACTTCCAATTCTTTCCATTCTCAAAACATAACAAATTCTCTATAAAGTATTCATATATTAAACACAAAATTTTGAATTCAATTTTTGAACACTCAATTACATAACATATTTTGTCTCCATTTTTTAACACTAAACATATTCCAAATAAATTATAACTAAATACAAGTATTTAGCAATCAAACATGAACACTGAATAATCTTAAAAATCGAACAACATTTTTTTTCTCTTTTTTGAAAAATGCAACATATTTTGACCACTCAATTGTATAATAATTATATATATTACCAAAATACATGTCATATTCCAATAAAATGAACATTTTGAAGGAATCAAATTCCCGTGGAAGCGTGTGAACACCTTGCATTTAGACATTCATTTTTATGGAAATAAAAATAGTAAAATAAAACATGCATTTGTGGGATAAACTTTCAAACAAAACTATAAGTATGATAGAAAAGAAGAAAAAGAGAAAAAATCAAAACTCACCTTTGTTGATTCTTTTAGCTTTCCTCTTTCACCGTATCAACGATCTCGAACATCTCCAATGAAGAAGGACACCACCCACAAAGTTACCTTGCTATTCTCTAGGATTCAAAACAAATCGGAAAAGTGGTTTCCAAGAACTTTTTCAGGTGGAAAACGGTAGATAAATTTTTAGAGAAGTTAGAGAGATTGTGTAGGCTTAGAGCTGAGGTTTTTGTTAATGAAAAACCTTTTTTTTTCTAAATTGGACATAAACTGATACTTATATGGAGAAAGGTTTACCTCTTTTCCAAGTCTTTTCCTTTATACCCTTAGTGTCAATTAATTAAATAACCCTTATTTAATTAATTGACACATCAATTAAATAACCATATATTAAATCCTATTTAATATACATTTAATTAATTATCATAAATATCATATATTTATACTAAGTTTTAATCTCCATCATTTCTTAATCAATTAATTAACCATTAATTAATCAATTAAATAACTATACTAAATCATATTTAATATGGAGTCGATTAAACTATAAATATGACATATTTATATTTATACATCTCTTTAAGAATCCAATTCATATAAATCCAATATTCGAATCTTATTCAAATATATCTCTCTTACATAATTTGAATTATAGATCATATCTATAATTAATCATTATATATTAATCTCATATAAGATTCCCTCATTTGATTTGGACAATTTAAATCATTCCACATTACTATCTTTTAGTAAGCTAACAAGGGGACTTTATGGACGTACAAATTAGAAAATCCAATGATATGAGATTAGTTGATTAAACTTCTTCAATCCAATTAATCAATATTCATTAACTACTGATCACTCCACTAAGGATCGATAGCTGCACTCTTCGCATTGTAGATATATTTTTGTATCTATGGATATAACAAATCAACAGAGCGATGACCCTTCACCAATGCTCATAACTACAGTGGGTTAAAATACCGTTTTACCTCTGTAGTTATATCTAACTCCTTAAGTACCACTGATTTCTCTAATGAACAAACAGATTATAATTCAACTATAAACTAACACCTCTCGAGCAAGTGAGAGGTTGATGCCTCATTATTCAAGACCTAAAACTAGCTATTAAGGGAGCAATTTATCTACTTTTTCAAGAAACGGGAAGGAGTAAATTCCATCTTGTGTAGTTGTGTTCTCAGCTTTCTAATCCGACAAATCCCTAAAATGGTAGGCTTATTGAGTTTGTTATCATGGCCACTCTCAACCATACAGATCAATGGATTTCCATCACAAACGGAAATTCACAACTCATTCAGGATTAAGGTTAAGTCCTCTATGGTCATCCCAGTGAAATATTAGTTTCTTATAGTAACAGTGTTATAAAGAAAAACTAAATATTGCGTGGTTCGGTCTATGTATAAACTCCTTTATACATGATACTTCCACTCACATGTCTTTACATGAAAAATATGGTTCATATTTTTTGTACATCTAATGTAACAATTACAAGTGGGTCGTATCCATAGTGTTACTAGGATAAGACACCACTTTCATCCATTTACTATAGACCTTTTAGGTTTTTACTTGAACGTGAACCATCTGTATGTCAACCACATACTGTATAAATGACATCATATAACATTAGATCTTAGTTTATTGGATTGAATTAATGTTGTCTAAATGTCAAATAAAATACTTATGATTTCATTAGATAAGTAGTTTATGTTAACAAAACTACAAACCACGAGACGCACTAGATTTTGGACATCAATCCCAACAATCTTCCACTTGTCCAAAGTTAGTGGTATGTATCAAAATAAAATAAAAGATGAGTGGGAAAGTAAAGTATCGATATACAATACAATAAACTAGGGCATACAATATACTCAATAAAATCTCCCACTTGTCCTAGCTTAGACGACTTATATTTCATAGACCCAGACCCTCCTGGTTACCCTAAAAACTTTTAGTCGTGAGAGCCTTTGTAAATAGATCAACAATATTGTGCTCTGAGGCAATATTATGACGATCACATCTTCCCGTTGCACAACCCCTCTAATACGATGATACTTGTACTCTATATGTTTTTCACGTTTGTGACTACAAGACTCTTTAGAGTTTGCTACAGAACCATTATTATCACAATAAAGTGTGATGGGCAAGAACATATTTGGAATAACTTCCAAATATGTGAGAAATTTTCTGAACCAAACAACTTCTTGAGCAGCTTCATAGGTAGCTACATACTCAGCCTCCATGGTGGAATTCGCAATACAACCTTGCTTAATGTTACGCCATATTATACTTCCTCCCTTCAAATGGAACGCTAATCCTTGATATGGATTTCCTTCAATCCTTATCAGTCTAAAAATCAGAGTCATTGTATCTTGTAAGGATCAAATCATTAGTACCATACACAAGCATATAGTCTCTCGTTCTCTTAAGATACTTGAGAATAACTTTAACCATTGTCCAATGATCAAATATTGGATTTGATTGATATCTACTAACTATTCTCACTACATGGCAGATGTCTGGTCAAGTACACGATATGACATACATAAGGCTACCCACTATAGATGCATAGGAAATCTATCTCATCTCCTCAACCTCTTGAGGTGTCTTAGGACACTGTTCCTTAGAAAAGATAATTCCATGCCTGGAAGGTAACAAACCCTTCTTAGAATTTTGTATCGAATATCTGACAAGCACTTTGTCAATGTAGGAGGCCTGGGACAAGGCTAAAGATTTGTTCTTTCGATCCGTTATAATTTTGATCCCTAGAATAAATTTTACTTTACTCAAATATTTCATTTGGAATTGAGCACCTAGCCATTCTTTAATAGTAGTCAGGTAACCTATATTATTCCCAATAAGTAGAATATCATCCACATACAATACAAGAAAAGCTACTAAACTGTTGACGATCTTCTTATAAACACAAGGCTTATCAACATTTTGATCAAAGCCAAAAGATTTGACTGTAGCATCAAACCTTATAGTCCAAGATCGAGATGTTTGTTTCAATTCATACATGGATCAGTTAAGCTTGCAAACCTTTTGCTTTTGATCTTGTTTAATGAATCCCTTTGGTAGGGTCGTGTGGATGGTTCGTCAAGATTACCAATCAAAAAGGCAGTCTTGATATCTCATAGTCATAATATGTGGTAATAGATAAGAGAATCCAAATAGACCTAATCATAGTAACACTCCGTCAACCTAGGTATAGCCCTTTACTACTAGTCTAGCCTTAAAGGTTTGCACCTTTCCATCTACACCCAGTTTCCTCTTGTAGATCAATTCGCAACCTATGGGTTTAACTCCATCAAGTTGATCTATAAGTTCTCAGATAGAATTGGAGTGCATAGATTTCATTTCTTGATCCATGACTTTGATCCATTCATCTTTGTCAACATTAACTATTTTCATCTTGTAAGACGATGGATCCTCAACCTTGTTATCTAATATGCTGGTTTGAATTTCTATTTAACCCAAATAGCGAGTAGGTCGGGTTACAATCCTCCCACTATGTTGAGGCTCTCTTAACACATGAGAATGATGTGTCTGATTAAATGAAGCAACATCAAATCTTGTTGAAGTGCTCGTCTATTCAACAACTCATGTTGAAGTTTCAGTAGTTTCTCTGAAAATTTCATTTAATACGATTTGGCTCCTTGGCTTATGTTCTCTAATGGGACTTTCTTCTAAGAAAGTAACATTTTTCGATACAAATACTTTGTTTCTTTTAGATCGAAGAACAAACCACCTCTCATTTCTTTAGAATATCATACAAATAGGCATAATTTTGAACATAGTTCCAATTTCTTTTGATTTGCCACAAGCACATGAGCTGGGCATCCCAAAATCCTGAGATGTCGTAAATTACTTTTACGACCTATCCATAATTCAAAAGGTGTTCTAGTAAGACTTTTTGATGGAATGTATTTAAAAGGTCAGATATAGTCTCCACTACATAACCTACAACGAGATAGGTAGAGAAACATAACTCATCATAGTGAAAACCATGTCCAACAGGCTTCTATTTCTCTTTTTTGTTAGGTAAACATGATCATATCTTGAATATTCGTCTGTAAAAGTGACAAAATATTCAAACCCTCCTCTAGCCTTTACACTCATTGGACCACAAAGGTCTGAATGTATAAGCTCCAAGGGTTCTAGACAAGATTCATATACAAGTAAAGAATTTTCTTTCTAACTCGTTTAGAAATCGATTCTTAACCAATCTCTCAATCCAATGGAGATTAATGTGACCTAGTATTAGATGCCAAAGATGAGCATTATCTTTAGGAGAAATTTTTCTTTTCTTAGTTTTAATGGTTGTAGTGTTGAACATTTCAATATTGTTGAGCATTTTAGATACTAACGACCTTAGTACATATAAGTTCTTTTCGTTTGTTGCAGAATAAATATCAATACCATTTTTTTCGAGACAGATGCTTTATCCCGAATAAAAGATATATTAAAAGAGTGTTCTAACTAACATGAAATTGAAATCAAGTTCCTTTTAAAATTAGGAACATAGTAAACATTATCTAACAACATAAATTTTGATTAAAAAAAAAACTTCAAACTCCTAACTACAACTGAAACCTCTCCTATTCCAACCTATAGAGTCATCTCTCTCACTGTCAACTGTTTCCAGGAACCAGTTTCTTGGAAAGACGTACAAACGTGGTTAGTGGCTCCTGAATCAAGTACCCAAGTATGATTATCATTTTCCACCAAACACTTTTCTCGAACCAGTAATTCATATTTACTTTTTTTTCTCAGTGAAATATTTTGGGCAATTCCTTTTCCAATGTCCATCTTGGTTGCAATGATAATAGGTTCCTTTTGCAACTTTGACCTTCTTGCCCTTTTGGGCAGCCACACAGTGGTGGCTTTATTCCATTTTCCACCCTTCTTCTTTCTCCACTTCACCAAATGAAGAGGGAGGCATAGATTTAATTCCAGAGATCGAACCTTTAACAAACTTTCTCTTGTGGAGAAGGAAACATTTGCCTCCCCATTTTTTCTTTTGGCTTTCATGAAAGACTAAAAAACTGTAGCTCATTAAGGAGGGTGGTGAGATTGTAGTCAATTTTTTTCGTATCACAATTGCTACAAAATTGCAGAAAATTGTTCGGCAGTGATTGCATGACAAAGCTCACTTGATTGGGCTCATTTATGAGACTTCCATTCATTTAAGCGGTATTTAAATGGTTTACCATGGAAGGACATGTTCCCTAACAAACATTTCTTCAACCATCTGCGCATTGAAGATGAACTTAAGAGCATCATGCATGGCTTATGGGGAAGGTTTTCCAAACATATCACACAATGATTTCATGATCTGACATGTAGTGATCATGGTTTCATGCTTTTTGGCCAGGACTTTAGATAAGGCTGCCAAAATATATACCCTTGCCTTATCATTGGCCTTGGTGCACTTCTCATAAGCATCACGAACACTTCGTGATGTGTTGTGCCCAAGGGCTGGAGGACATTCCTCCATGAGAACAAATTTAAGGTCATCCACCACCGAAATCGTATTCATCGTATTTTTTTAAGTTGTATAATTTTATCCAATTAATTTTTCGGTGCCAGGCAAAGTAATGATTGAGCTAGACATGATATAAAAAATAAATTACTTGTATTAGACATTTGTGCAAAAGTTCATTTTCTTCATTTTAATCCAATCAGTTTAGCAAAAATTAACCCAACATCATTGAATTTTGAAATGATACATTCATTGATTTGGAATAAATGCCATCTCGGGGTGTATAGCTATTCCTATCACTTTAGTGAAACACTCTCAATCAAATATTATCCTAGAATACTCCTTATTCATAAAATATTTAGATACCATTCATTTGGTCAATAAATCATTAACTACCTTAATGCTTTATCATAAGTGTAACTCTTCATTTTCAACCTTATAACCCTGCTCCAATCAGTTTGCCTTAGGAAAGAACGTAATTGGTGCAATTGGTTATAGCGATGTTGTCCATTTCTGAAGTTTGTAATGCCCTTCTCCCACGTAAATACCTTCCTAAAGGAGGAACATAATTGGTGCAATTGATTATAGCGAATACCTTTATGAAATTTATAACCCTACTCCAATCAGTTTGCCTCAGGGAAGAACATAACCTTGCTCCACGCAAATACCTTTCTGAAGTTTATAACCCTGCTCCAATCAGTTTGCCTTAGGGAAGAACGTAATTGGTGAAATTAGTTATAACGACCTTGTCCATTTCTAAAGTTTGTAATGCCTTTTTCCCATGCAAATACCTTCTTAAGGGAGGGTGCATCCAGGACACCATGAGGCCAAGCATGAAAGAAACATTACAAACTATTGAAGGGGAACACAGAATATGTTGTCATATGTCCATCTCTTATTTACTATAAACACTTTATCCATTCACCTTGATATTGACACATGCAAATACCTTCGTAAGGGAGGATGCACCCAGGGCACCACGAGGCCGAGCATAAATCTCACCCTGTGAACTCTTAGGAGAAAGTGGGCAAAAAAATGATATATCATATATATATTTTTCCCCCCACTAAATGTTCTACCTTTTTGTTTTAATAAAGCTAAATTATTTTAGCTAAGTTCTTGCTAAATTTACTCAATATAACACTTATATTGAATAGTTTAACAATATGTGTTTTTTTTTTCATTAATCTCTTTCAATGAAATTAAACACTTGTTGCATGCTTACAAAATATTTGCCCAATTCATTTTCCAAGTTCATTCCCAGTTAGAGGTGTTCTGTTTCCCCAGCTTAAAAACCTCAGCCTAGACAGAACATTCCTTAGATAAAGGTCCCTTATGGGAAATTATTTTATAAATTTAATATTTTAACCAAGTTCAAGTTAATCTTATTAAAACAAATTAAAAGATTAACCTATTTCTAATCTCATTAGAAATGTGTTTAACATAAGTCTACGTGAATCAAATTTAAACCATTAAAAGAATTATCGATTTTAATCTAATTCATTGAACTTATATAATCTTTATAAAACAATGAATTTATCAAAATCCTTTTTTGTTTGCATCATGACGACTTTGATTAAATATAACGTCTATATTAATCTATGTAATGTCATGCTCAATGAAAAGTTCATTTTTTCATCTAGTTATTACGCTTATAATTATCATACATGAAAAATAAATATACATATTTATTTCTTTATATCATACATTATAACATTTAAGATGCACGAATATGCTTACTCAAAATATGCATTCAAATAATATAAAAATTATATTATAATGTATGAGCATGCTTATATTAATCATGTAACCATATAACATTTATATGATGCATGATCATGTTTATCCTAAGGTGGGATTTTAAAACTATATGGCAAACATTAAGAAACATATAAACCATATAATTAAAAATACATCACATGCATATAAAATATGTAAAACCTATGATAGACCAAATATTGGCACCCTAATTTTAATAAAAATAAAAATAAAAATGAAAGCTGTAATGACCGGATCCTTACATATTATGGTCCGACCCCTACAACATGCATGCTTAGACATTTCTATTATGAGATGAGTTTTGGTAAAAATCTTAAGAGAACATATCTAAGATTTTATTAATTAGGTGGAAAACTATATAAAACGTTTATTTTACAAAACACCAAGATCCATAAAACACTAGCGTAGTGATAAAAATGCATATGCCTATAATAGTGAGTTTGATGGTTGGCTATTTGAGCGACGTCCAGTTCTGTCACCTACGCTGTGTCCTTACCTACAAAGTCTGTAAAAATAGGATGAGTATATAATATACCTAGTAAGTAGTTCTCACATAAGGTAGTGACCAAATGCACAATCACATGCAACATGTCCTGAAAACATATGATTGGGACCGAAAACATATAATAACATGTCGTGGTCGGTTATGCTTCTAACGTAAATTTCTCCGCCCTGATAGGAAGATAAGGACTTAGGCAGAAACTAACCCATCTGATGATTAGCGGGTCATGCAGTCAGTAGGGCCAGAGTCGCATCCAACATCAACTATTAACATAAACGTAAGATTGGACTAGAGGGGTGCAACCATACATACCATGTTAGTCCCTAGCATAAACTTGACATAGAATTAGGTCTAGAGGGGTGCAACCATCATGCCCTGCTAGCCCTAGAAAAATCTTGACATAGAATTGGGTCTAGAGGGGTGAAACCATACATGCCCTGCTAGCCCTAGAATAATCTTGACATAGAATTGGGTCTAGAGGGGTGAAACCATACATGCCCTGCTAGCCCTAGAAGCATAACCTTTATCTAATTAAAATTTAATCTTATGAACAAACATAATGCATGGGGTCCCTTGTCGATAAACGTATTTTAAACATGTAATGCAACATAACAATAACATAATTATGCAACATATTAAAGGTACACTACCATGAAACACTAGTGAGATAACTACTTACCTTGACTGCGATCCTAGTTATTCCTTATTATTCCTTATGGTTTAATCAGTAGAGCTTTCCCTTTTAAATCAGATGGAAATTTGGGCAGCACTTCCCTCGTGTTTTCTCCTTCAACTTACAGAATTACTTCACCTTTTTTCACACGATTTTTACTACTGAGTTTTGTTTGAGAATGAGTTTAACTTCCAGCCCAAAGCCTCCTATTTATAGCTGTTTCTAGCTCTTCTCTGTGTGACAACTCATCCTACACATGGCTTCTTTAAAATTACTTAGGTTTAAGAATTTCTCTTAATAAGATACCTAATTTTGGCTAATGTTTGCCCTTACGTATTCAATTTTAGGGTTCTTCATGTATAATCTACGTGGCCAAATTCAACGCATAATCCACGCTTCTGTCCAAATCTCACTCTCTTTATTCTCAGAATCTCACTCTCTCCATCTTTCTCGCTGGTTTGGCTCTCATGACTCTCGCTCTCACTCTCATTGGTCTCGCTGAGAATCTCGCTCTCTTTACTCTCACTCTCTCCAATTTTCTCTCCAATCTCGCTAGTTTTCACACGTGGTTGCCTTCACTGCTTGTGGATTCCACTTCCCCTTCTTAACTCTTTCAAATTTTAAGAATATATGGGCAATTAATTCACCTCCAATTCTACCAATGAGCAGTGCCCAAACAAAAGTTATCTACTGCCCTTTGTCTCCTGAATTAGCTAGCGTCCAACTTCTAATTAATTCTCCTTGATTCTGCCCCCTTATTCATTACTTTTGGATAATTAATAAATTTCTCATTTTTTTTTCCAATTCTAAATTTTCACCCGACTTTCCTATTAAGTTTATATATTTTTCATTCTTAATTATATATTTTATTTGTTTTTCCTTTAAATAACATTTCGTCCAGCTTAACATTTGACATTTAATTTCTTGTAGTGTATGCGTACAAATTTGGGTTGTTACAAAAGCTACCATACTTGCATTGGAAGAGACTCTTGCGATCAATTATCTGCCAGGTACCTTCTGTGATGCACAAACTGAGATGGAAAAGGGATTTTCATTTAACTTCAGTCATGGCAGACGAAGTGTTTAATGTATGGTGCCTCACTTGACGAATGGGTTTCAATTACCGCATGCGTTGGACAATGAAGCTCAAAGTATGGGCATCATCCCTCCACGTGTGACTGTGAGTATTGCATCCATCATGCCTAGGTTTTCATCGCATGGGTTTGTGTTCAGCCTTGTAAGTGTCAACGCAGACCATGTCGCTGCAAGCCATCATCACATGCCATCTCGTCGCAAACATCATTGCATGCCAACTCACTGCAAGCCATCATCGCATGCCAACTTCGCTACAAGCCAAGAACGCATGCCAAGACACCCAGTACCGTGTGATAGAAGCAGATCCTCTATTTTTCTAGGCACTGGACAACTTTGTTTCTGACCCTGAACATCCCAAAAATTACAAACTCGATTGCAAAAATGAAATGCCCAAACAATAGGCCCTAATCCGGAGCTAACTATGAACTCTTGTTTATTCGGGATTCTCCTTAGATTTTCATAGTTGAAGGTTGGCTCAATAGCGTTGACTTAATAAGCCTCCGATATTAAGGGTAAGACCGGGTAGATAGCTGGGGACATAGGGTGCAAGACGGAATTCACACCTACTCGATTTAGGGATAGTAGAAAGGTTGTTCTCTTATGTTCTGAATCCAGGTTTTGAATAAGGGGCCCCACCCTCTTATTGGCCCGAGAGGGACTCATTTTTGTGATTGGATCACAAACCAATTGTTCGTTAGAGGATTAATGGGACTTATGGAGCAAGATGTAATATCGGGGTAAAACAAAATTTGATCTAGCCGATAATATGAACAACCTCTGAAGGGTCGACTTAATAATTATAGTTAAATCAAATGGATAGAAATATATCTACAATGAGGAAAGTGTAACTATCGAGCTATAGTGGTGTTCTCGGTAGTTAAGGAATATTGATTAATTTAGTTTAGAGAGTTCCGCCAAATAATCCCAAATCGTTGGAGCTAATGATCTGTACGTCCATAAGGTCCCTCTACTAGCTCGTAAAATTTGGATTAATGAATTGAGTGGTTTTGAAATTTTCAAAATCGAAATTAGGATTTCAATTTGAAGTGTTCAAATTTCCTTTTAGGGTGTTGAGTTTGAAATGTTCGAATTCGATTTAGGATTTGGATAATTATATTTGATATAATTAACATTTAATTTTGTTGAAATTAAACATAATTGAAGAGTTTAAAATATTAAATTATGATTTAAATATTAATTACATAAATAGGATTCATATATGAAATAGGTTTTTGGTTAATATAATATTTGATATTAAATTATTATTTAATTAATTAATTAACTATGTTAAACTAATTAATTAAATAAAACGTTTTTCAACTTGGTAAAATTCAAATTCAGATTTGAATTTTTTTTATTAAAATTAATTTTAATAAAAAATTAAATTAAATGAAAATTGGAAATTAGCACAAATTTGTGAGATCCATCTGAATGAATACATCAACCTCTGAATTTTAAAAAACCATTTTTCTTTTATCTCACAACTACCATGAAACTTTCAATAACCTCCCACTCAATTGGATTATTAATGAAAAAGAATAATTAATTATCATATAATTAATATGTTATAAATAAATATAATAACCAACTTATCATATTATATTTATAACCTATAGTTTTAATATTTCATTATATGAAACATATAAACCATAGTTTTTCTATTTTATGGTATTCAATATAAATCATATTTATATTAATTCCTCCAATAATATATCAAATACATCATATTAATTATATCACATATAATTGAATTTCCTCTTGTTAATTTGAACACTTCAAACTAACCCAAAATTTGATTCTCAACTTAAACCCATTGAGCTACCAAGGGGACTTCATGGACCTGTAGCTTGAAGCTCCAACGGTATGTGAACAACTGACTAAACTCTTTAATCACAATATTCACCATCCGTTAACTGCCCGACACTATACTAAAGACCGACGGTTGAATTCTTCGCACTAAAAAGATATTTATGTGTCCATATGACAAATCAACAGTTCGATGACCCTTCACAAATCGCTCGTAATTACAGTTGGGCTAATTCGTTTTGCCCCTGTAGTTACATCTAACTTCTTAAGTATCACTAATTCCTGTAATGAATAATAAGTCATAGTCCTACTATGATTGAGTCCTCTCGGGCCAGGAGAGGGTGTGGCCACTATGTTCAAGACCCGAAATCAGCCCTTAAGGGAGCAATTTATCTACTTACCCCTACTTCGGGGAAGGAGTGAATTTCATCTTGTGTAGCTGAGTTCTCAACTCCTCAATCAAACGAATCCCCAAAATAATAGGCTTATTGAGTTGGCAATCTCGCCACTCTCACCCATACAAATCCAAGGACCGCCATCATGAGCAGGAGTTCCCAACTCACTCAAGATTAAGGTCATGTCACCTATGGTCATTCTAGTGAAATTTAAGTCTCAATTATCAACGTTGTTATATAAAGAGACTAATCATTTCGTGGTCCAGTCTTATATAAACATTTTGTATAGGATATCCCTGCTCGCATGTCTCCATATGAATGGTCAACATTAGACCATTTGTAGCACTTTACAACACTTGTAACATCTACAAAACGGGTCGTATCCATAGTGTCAACAGAATAAGGTATCCCTCCTTTATCCATTTACTACAGACCATTTAGGTTATTACTTAAGGCACGATTCACTTGTATGTTTACACATACATGCTTAAGTTACATGAAATAACCACTGATCTTAGTTTATTGGATTGAGTAAATGCTTATAAAATAACACTTATTTTTATTAATAACAATATGTTTACCAAGTGTTTACAAACTACGAGACTACCATGAGAATTAGGAAACCAATCCCAATGAACTACCACTTGTCCTAAGGCCTTGGGAGACTAATGTACAATATAAAACAGTACAAAATAAAATAAACTAGGGCATACTCTATACCCTAGTATCATCTCTCACTTGCCCTAGAACTTTATCCAACCTAATGAGACCGAGGGATATGTTGTCACATATCCCGCTCCCACTTACAATGAACATTCTCTCCATTCACCTTGGTATTGACCTATCCAAATGTCATCTTTTAGGGGGGGACTCTAAGAGTGCGTCGAGGTCGAGGATAGATATCATGGTGTGAACTTTTTAGGAAGAAACGTGTAGAGGTAAAGTGAAGTATCATATACCCCAATTACCTCCCACTAATTGTTATACCTAGGGATTCATTAACTTAGAAAATCCGGCTACTGATTTTAACTTAGTGGTTGTTTAGTTTGCTAAAAAACAACACTTACTTTTGATGATTAAACAAGTTTGATTGAAGTCTTATTGAACACTTTAACAGACTTTCGTCATATTTGCATGCATGTAATAAATCTATCTAATTCACCTTTCCAGTAGGTTCCCAGGTAGGGGTGTGACATTTTCATCGACTTAAGTACCCCAACCTAGCCAGAACCAGTTTTGGCCAAAATGTCCCTTATAGATAAATTTGGTACATATTTAATCTTTTATTAGTCAATTTTATTCTATTAAACTGAATTAAAAGATTAAACTTAGGTTTCTAATCTCATTAGAACTGTGATCTTAGGTTTATCTCAATCAAATTTTAAAACTCTTTTAAAATATAGTTAAAGCCTAAGTTCGCATACAACTCTTTCTTATTGATTTTAATTCTAATTTCATTAATTCTAACACTTATAAAGAATGAAACAATTAAAACCATTCACTTTGCTAAGCTAGACATTCACAAGGTATTTATAGCTTTTATAAATAAACCTAAGTGTCATGCTTGATGCAATGTTCATTCATTACTAATTTATATAACTTTTATATAACAAGTAATGAACTAAGCATACATGCTAACATACATCCTTATATTATAACATTTATAATAAAGATGATGCATGGATATGTTGGGTTTTATGTCCTAAAAAATCGCAGTTTGTAAAATGATAAACATTTTCTATTATCAATATACTTGTTATTGATCTCATAAATTGTATGAAAGTCTAAATCCAATAAACTAAGACCCATGAACATTGTATGAGTACTTGAACTTTATGTGGAGACATAAGAGTGGATCGGGTTCGAGTAAATAGTTAAAATGATCTATGGTACATGAATGAGATACCTTATTCTGGTAACACCATTGGATGCGACCTACTATGTAGTTGTTACAAAGAGTTGTAAAGTGCCACATACGATGTGATCCTAATTCGTACATGTTATGGCATAATGACTGGGGGCATCTTGTGCAATGAGTTTGCATAAGATCAGGACCAAGAAATAAGTCACTCTTACTTTATAACATTATTTACTGTTTAAGACTGTCTATTTCACCTAGATGATCTAGGTAACTCGATCTTAATCATGAGCTAACTATGAACTCCTGTTTATTCGGGATTTCCCTTAGATTTTCATAGTTTAGGGTTGGCTCAATAGCCTCGGCTCGATAAGACTCCCATTTCAGGGGTAAGACTTGATAGATAGCTGGGGACATAAGGTGCAAGACGGAGTTCATGCCTGCTCGATTTAGGGATAGGAGAAAGGTTGTTCTCTCAAGTACTGAATCCATGTCTTGAATAAAGGTCCCCACCCTCTCACAGGGCTAAGAGAGTTTGGTTTGGTGATTGGATCACAAATCAGTTTTTATTAGAGGATCAGTAGGGACTTGAGGAATAAGATGTAATCTCGGGGGTAAAACAGATATATTACCCAACCGTTATTACGAACAACCTGTGAAGGGTTGACTTGCTGATTATGGTTAGATCATGTGGACATAATATATCTACAGTTAGGGGAGTGCAACTATGAGCTTTAGTAAAATGACCCATTAGTTAACGAATGGAGATTAATTTGGTTTGATGAGTTTAGCCAATTAATCTCGGATCATTGGAGCCCATGATCTGTAGGTCTGCGAGGTCCTTCTACTAGCTCGTAACGGACTAGCTCTAGAATAGCGTGATAAGTTAATTTGAAACGTTCAAATTAGAATTAAGGGAATTAGTAATTATTGAAAGATATATAATGTTTAATTTTAGAATTAAACGGAATAGGAGAATTTATATATTTAAATATGATTTAAATATATAAAGATGGATATGTTGTAAAAATTAATTTAATATTTGATTTAAAATATTAAAGATGGATATGTGTAAAAATTAATTTAATATTTGATATTAAATTAATTAAGTTTTATTTAATAATTAATTTATGAAATAATTAATTTTTCATTTTTAAATCAAATATATTTTTTAAATAAAATTTAATGTTTAGATAAAATTGGAAAATTGGAAAACAAAAATACAAATGGAAAAATGGGTTTTTCCATTATCCATCTTTGAAGTAGCTCACACATGAAGCAACTTCTTGCCTTTGTCTTCTCCAAGCATGAGCTGCAACTTATGCAACTCTTCTCTTTGCATGTTGATCTACAATATAATGAAGATATTGGAGTGAAAATCGGGCATGCAATCTACAGAATTTTGAGAAAAAAAATCGGTTTGAAGAATGGTTCTTCAACAAGGTTGCAGCAGTGAGCTTTTGTCCTTCATCCCTTGATTCAAGCTTGTTTTGAGTCCTACAACTCAATCTAAAGCACCAAGAGAATAGTGGGGAAGATCTTGAGGTGGTCTACAACAAGATATGGAGAAGATAGCAACTGGAGAATGAGCTTTGAAAAAATTCTACAAGAGGTATGTTTTGAAACAAATTTTTCTGTAGAAGCATGCTTTATATTATGCCAAAATTAGTGAATTTGAGTACTTAGATGATTCTTGTACTTCCGCTGTTGCTGATGCAATCCTACAGGATATGCTTTGATGCATGCATATATTATAACTTTTATATTATATGATGCATGAGCATGCTTTAATGTAATTTAATCATGCAAACTACTATATTATAAAATACTTATAATATAAAGATGATGCACGGATAAAATGCATAGCCTGGTGGATTTTAAAACTATATGACATACATTATGACATATAAAATAAACATCCATCACATGTGCTTTCAATAAAAGTTGATGGACCGAAATAATATACCTCAAATCCAAAAATTAAAAAATTATTAATAAATACAATAAATAACTTATCGTACTATATTTATAATCTATATTTTTAATATTGCATCATATACAATATATAAACCATAGTTCTTTTTCTCTTTCATGGCATTTAATATAATCATATTTATATTAAATTTAATAACTATGAATCTTATTCATAGAATTTATATTTGAATCATATTCAGATACTAATTCCGCCAATCAAATAATAATGTATCAAATACATTATATCAATTATATCATATATAATTGAATTAATTGAATTATATCATATATAATCAAATTCCCTCTTTTTAATTTGAACATTTCAAACTAACCCAAAGGCTCCAACGATACGTGAATAACTGACTAAACTCTTTAATCACATTATCCGCCATCCGTTAACTGTCGGGCACTCCACTAAACACCGACAGCTGCACTCTTCGCACTATAGATATATTTATGTGTCCATTGGATATAATAGTCAATAGTACGATGACCCTTCACAAATCGCTCGTAAGTACAGTTGGGCCAAATTATCGTTTTGCCCCTATAGTTACATCTAACTTCTTAAGTACCATTGATCCCTCTAATGAACAATAGATCATAGTCGTACTATGACTAACCCCTCTCAGGCGAAGAGAGGGTGTGACATCACATTGTTCAAGCCCCGGAATAAGCCCTTAAAGGAACAATTTATCTACATACCTCTGCATTCAGGAAGGAATGAATTCCATCTTATGTAGCTGAATTCATAGTTCCTCAATCAGACAAATCTCCAAAATGGTAAGCTTGTTGAGTCGGCGATCTGGCCACTCTCACCCATGCAAATTAAAGGACCGCCCTCATAGGTAGGAGTTCATAACTCACTCAAGATTAAGGTCACGTTACCTATGGTCATCCTAGTGAAATGAAGTCTCAATTATGAACGGCGTTATATAACGAGACTAAATATTTCGTGGTTCGGTCTTATACAAACTATTTTATATAGAATATCCTGCTCACATGTTTAATACATGAATGATCAAGATCAGATCATTTGTAGTACTTTACAACATTTCTAACACCTACAAAGTGGGCCACACTCGTAGTGTCACCAGGATAAGGTATCCCTCCTTATCCATATACTACAGACCATTTAGGTTATCACTTGATCCACTCGTATGTCTCCACATACATGCTTAAGTTACAACGATAACAATGGATTTTAGTTTATTGGTTTGTGGTTAATACAACTAAAGTATCAAATATTTCATAGACTGAAGTGAATAAAATATCATATATAAATCACAAAGTTTTTTATCATACAAGTGTTTAAAATTACAGGACCCTACGAGATTCAGGGCATCAACCCCAAGAATTGGCTCTTGATTGATGAGCTTATATGTATGCTCTAGAATCTGTAATTGTATTAGAGTTAATAGTGTTAAAATTAGGCTATAATCAAAGATGGAAGCAAGCATGATCAGCTAAAAAACTGGAAGTTCAGCTACTACCCTCGCAGCGTCATGACACTGTTCATAGAATGTCACGACAATATTCATCTTGGAGCCCGAAGCATTGCAATGTTAGGATGCATCGTCGTCATGTTGTTCATCCCAACCCAGAAAGACACCTGTGTTCATGAGCTGGTTCATATAGGTGAAACCAGTTTGACTAGTTCGGTGGCCTGTTGATTGGTTCAACCGAAAATTGGTCCGATTTAGCCTCATTTGGAGCCTTGGAGAGTCGATTCGGACGGTTCAAATTGGGTCGAATTGTTAAGATTCATTTTGAAGCTGATTTTGAGTTATATTTGTAATACGTAGTTATTTTTGCTTGCTTAGGATGCCAAAGTTGAACCATATTAGTGGTGTTTAAATATTTATGCATGTGATGTATGTTATATTTAAATTGAAACATGTATGTGCATATTGTATGTATTGGGAATGGTATCTTAAATCTCCTTGTAATCTCGTAGTTTGTAAACTTTGTATAAACATATTATTGTTAATAAAATAAGTGTTATTTTATAAGCATACTCAATCCAATGTACTAAGATCCGAGGTTATTTCATGTAATTTAAACAAGTATGTAGAGACATACAAGTGGATCTTGTTTAAATAATAACCTAAATGGTCTGTAGTAGATGGATAAGGCTAGATACCTTATCCTGATAACACTATGGATTTGGCTCGCTTTGTAGGTGTTACAAGTATTGGAAAGTGCTACAAATGATCTGATCTCGATCATTCATATCGAGACATGTGAGCGAGGGTATCCTATACAAAGAGTTTGTATAAGACCGGACCATGAAATGATTAGTCTCTTTATATAACACAGTTAATAATAGAGACTTACATTTCACTAGGATGACCATATGTGACATGACCTAAATCTTGAGTGAGTTGTGAACTTCTGCTTATGAAGGTGGTCCTTTGATTTGTATGGGTGAGAGTGGCTAGATTGCGAACTCAACAATCCTACCATTTTAGGGATTCGTTTGACTGGAAAGTTGGGAACACAGCTACACAAGACGGAATTCACTCATTCCCCGATGCAAGGGCAAGTACATAAATTGCTCGCTTAAGGGTTGATTCCGGGTCTTGAACATAGTGGCCATACCGTCTTTTGGCCCGAGAGGGACTTGGTCATAGTGGGACTATAACTTATAATTTATTAGAGGAATTAGTGGTACCGATGGAGTTAGATGTAACTACAGGGGCAAAATGGTATTTTGGCCTCGATGTACTTACGAGCAATTTGTGAAGGGTTTTCGCACTGTTGATTGGTTATATCCAATGGACACGAAAATTTATCTGTAGTGCGAAGAGTTCAGTTGTCGATCATTAGTAGAGTGACCAGCAGTTAACGAATGTTGGGTAATTTAATTAAAGAGTTTAATTAATTGTCCGAGTACCGTTGAAGCTTCAATCTACAGGTTCATAAGGTCCCCTCTGTAGCTCAATAGAGATTTAATTGAGAATTAATTTTGGATTAATTTGAAGTGTTCAAATTAATTAAGGAAAACTAATTATATATGATATAATTAATTAAATTAATTATATATGATATAATTAATATAATGTATTTGATACGGAAGTTGAATATGAATCAAATACCAATTATATGAATGAGATTCATGTAATTAAATATAAATATTATTTATATTGAGAGGAATTGAATATTTGAATATGATCCAAATATCATTTATATGGATGAGATTTATATAAGTGGATTTGATATAAATATGATTTATATTAAATGTCATGTATGGTTGAGAGGAAAATATCTATAGTTTATGTGGTATTTGATGCAATATAAAACTATAGGCTATATGTTATACTTGATAACATATAGTGTATATATATATAATAAAGTAGTTATTATATATATATATATACACTATCTTATTAATTTATTTGAAATTAATAACAAGGGAAGGAGTTATAACTCCCTCCCCTCATTCTTTAAATATTATACGTGGAATTCAAGTTGGTTGAAGATGATTCTACTTCCAGAGTTTTCTCCAAGAGAAAAGTTCTTTGTAGAAACATCCCTCTCTTCCTCCCCATCTCCTTCCCTCTTCCAAGGATTCAAACAAAGCCCATAACTCTTGCTTGAATTCTTTATCCCAAGAGAATATAGAGGGTTCTCGAGTGGTGGTGTCCTTCATAAAGAAGGAGATCTGCGTGGAAGGAGTTTAGTTCATGGCTTGTACGAGAGATTTCTTGAAGAAAGAGTTCTTCAGAGGTAAGGGTTTCTGAAACCCATTGTATTTGTTTTAAAGCATGCTGTAATTTTAAGTAAATGCATATCTTGTTGTTGTTTTACTGTAAAATTTTACATTCAATAACACTGAAATTTGTGACGATCTTTTCTTCCGCTCAAAGGATCTTTTCCGAAAATTTTCTTTAATTGGTATCAGAGACAGCTTGTAGGTTTCAGATTCCAACTTCCATTTTTTTTATTGAATCGATTTATAGTAATGGTGGGTTTTATATTCTGCAGTCTTGTTTATGCGATGAATGTTTGTGGATGTAATTGTTGATGGATGTTTCGGGATAGAACTCTCTATTTAAGGCTTTCTTTAATTTAAAAATTTGGTTTTAAAGGCCCCTGCATTTTTGGGCATTAATTATTGCAATCGAGTATATAATTTGAAGTTTTTTAGATGCTCGTGATGTTCCAGATGCCTCAAAGAAAGGTTGTAGAGCGTTGTCTCAATGAAGAAGACGAAAGAGAGGTTCCAGATCGTGTAGCTACAGCTAAACAATCGAGTAGTTCATGTTATGCGATCAGGTAGCTTTTTCTACACAATTGCATAACATTTGCTAAACGATTACATAGCTAATGCTACATGATCGTGTAGAGTTTACTACATGATTGTGTTGTGTTTGCTACACGATCGCATAGTAGCTTGCTGAACGATCAAGCAGTTCTTTTGTTTCTCAACACATGGTTGCATGCTACACGATCGTGTAGACTTTCATGCTCATCGCATAGTAATTAGCTACACGATCACATAGATTTTCATGCTCATCGCATAGTCATTAGCTACGCGATTGCATAGTCTTTCATGCTCGACGCATGGTGCGTTTGCTACACGACCAGCTACAAGGTGGTTCTTTGAAGGGCGGTTCGGTTCGAGCAGTTCAAGATCCGGTTCACCTGTTCTGAACTGGTTGACTCAAATTTTGTAATAATTAGCCTTTTATTTTTCTTTTGAGAGGTTCTATCCCAGTCCATCAACTGTTAGTGTAAGTGTACATGCGATGTATTTTTAAAATTATATCATAATGTATGTCATATAGTTTTAAAACCCACCATAGGTTATGCATTTAATTTTATACATCATTTATATAATAATTGTTATAATATATGTATATGCATGATTTAATTTTATACATGCTCATGCATCATATAATATAAGTGTTATACTATATGCTTGCATGAATAAATAACATAGCCATGCATTATTTATATTATAATCGTTATAATATATTGTTTGAATGTATGCATTGTTGGGGTTGATGCCCTAAAGTCTTATGTCCTATAGTTTGTAAACAGTATGTACGAACACTTGTGATGTTAATATATGATATTTACTTCACATCTTGTATTTTGCTCGGTTAATTGTTTTATTTGCTTTACCACAAACCAATAAACATAAAATCCCTAGAATCATCACGCTTGGTATAGCGTGATGATTCTGCCTTGATAATTGATTCATGGGCTTCTAACCACGCGTGTTCTTCCCATCAAGGTTTTAGGTCCTGGAAACAGTTGGAAGCTAGAGAGTTGACTCTTAGAGTTGGTACTGGTGAGGCCGTTTCAGCTGTTGCTATAGGCAGGCTTAAGTTAGTTTTAGACAAGAAACGGTATTTGTTATTGAATAATGTTTATGTAGTTCCTCATATAAAGAGGAACTCAATTTCAGTTTCTTGTCTGATTCAACAAAATTATTCCATTTCTTTCTATGAGAATAAAGTGTTTAATTTTAAGAATGGTACGGAGATAGGTTTTCGTTCAATGGAAAATAACTTGTATATACTAAGGCCATTAGTCATAAAAGCCGTACTTAATATTGAATTGTTCAAAGCAGCAACAACTGTAAAAAGACCAAGAATTTCTCCTAAAGAAAATGCCCATCTTTGGCATCTAAGGTTAAGTCACATCAATCTCAATAGGATTGAAAAGTTGGTGAAAAGTGGACTTCTAAATAGTTTAGAAGAAAACTCTTTGCCAGTATGTGAATCTTGCCTTAAAGGCAAAATGACCAAACGACCTTTTACTGGAAAAGGATATAGAGCCAAGGAAACCTTGGATCTTATACATTCAGACCTCTGAGGTCCGATGAAGTGAGAGCACGAGGCGGGTATGAATATTTCATCTCTTTCATAGATGATTATTCTAGATTTGGGTATATATATCTAATGCAACATAAGTTTGGAGCTCTTGAAAAGTTCAAGGAGTATAAGACTGAAGTTGAAAACTTTTTAGGTAAAAAGATAAAAACACTACGATCTGATCGTGGTGGAGAATATATAGACTTAGAATTCCAGAACTATATGATAGAACATGGAATCACGTCTCAACTCAGCCCGAAGTACACCTTAGCAGAATGATGTATCAGAAAGAAGAAATAGAACCCTGTTGGACATGGTTCGGTCTATGATGAGTTATGCTCATCTTCCAGACTCATTTTAGGGATATGCAATAGAGACTGTAGTTTACATTTTGAACAATGTTCCCTCAAATAGTGTTTCTGAAGCACATTTTGAGTTATGGAGAGGCCGTAAAGGTAGTTTACGCCACTTCAAGATTTGGGCATGTCTAGCCCACGTGCTTGTGGCTAACCCTAAAAAGTTGGAGCCTTGTTCGAAAGTATGCCTATTTGTAGGTTACCCCAAAGTAACAAAAGGTGGATACTTCTATGATCCAAGTGAAAATAAAGTGTTTGTATTGATAAATGCTATCTTCTTAGAAGAAGGCCACATAAAGGATCATAAGCCACGAAGTAAACTTATTTTAAATGAGATTTCTAATGAGACTGCTGAGACTTCAATAAGAGTTGTTGAACAGGCTGATAGATTAACAAGAGTTGTTGATATGAGTTCATCTAGTCAACCATCTCAAGAGTTGAGATTGCCTCGACGTAGTGGGAGGGTTGTGAACCCACTTGTACACTACATGAGTTTAACAGAAGCCCAAAACATCATATCTGATGATAGAGTTGAGGATCCATTATCTTATAAGCAAACAATGGAAGATGTTAAGAAAGATGAATGGATTAAATCCATGAATCAAGAAATGGAGTCTATGTACTCTAATTTTGTCTGGGAGCTTGTAGATCAACCTGATGTGGTAAAACCTATAGGTTGTAAATGGATCTAAAAGAGGAAAAGAGGTGTAGATGGAAAGGTACAGACCTTTAAGGCTAAACTTGTGGCAAAGGGTTATACCAAGGTTGAGAGAGTGGACTATGAAGAAACTTTCTCACTTGTTATCATGTTAAAGTCTATTAGTATTCTCCCGTCCATAGCCACATATTATGACTATGAGATATAGAAAATGGACGTCAAAACTACCTTTTTGAATGGTAATCTTGAGGAGATCATCTACATGGTTCAACCAGAAGAATTCATTGAACAAGATCAAGAGCAAAAGGTTTTCAAGCTTAATCGTTCCATTTATAGGCTAAAACAAGCATCTAGGTCTTGGAATATAAGATTTGATACTGCAATCAAATCTTATGGCTTTGATCAGAATGTTGATGAGCCTTGTGTTTACAAGAAAATCATCAATAGCTCATTAGCTTTTCTTGTGCTATATGTGGATGATATCCTACTCATTTGAAAGATGTAGGTTTTCTGACTGATGTTAAGAAATGGCTAGTCGTCTAATTCCAAATGAAAGATTTGGGAGAGAGACAGTTTGTTCTAGGGATCCAGATCATAAAAGATCGTAAGAATAAAAGATTGGCCTTGTCTCAGGCATTGTTTATTGACAAGATGATTGTCCAATATTCGATGCACAATTCCAAGTAGGGTTTGTTAACTTTCAGGTATGGAATATTTTGTCTAAAGAACATTGTCCGAAGACACCTCAAGAGTTTAAGGAAATGAGATGGATTCCCTATGCATCGATTGTTGGTAGCCTTATGAATGCAATGTTATGTACTAGACCTGACATTTGCTATGCAATAGGGATTGTCAGACGATATTAGTGCAATCCAGGATTAGATCACTAGTCGGAGGTCAAAATGATCTTTAAGTATCTTCGAAGAATGAGGGACTAGATGTTCGTGTATGGAGATAAGGATCTTATCCTTACAAGATACATAGACTCTGACTTTTAGACTGATAGAGATTCTCAGAAATCTAAATCAGGGTCAGTGTTCACTCTGAATGGAGGACCTATAGTATGGCGAAGCATCAAGCAAGGATGCATCACAGACTCCACTATGGAAGCCGAATACGTAGCTGCTTGTGAAGCTGCTAAAGAGGTTTTTCAGCTTAAGAAGTTCCTTACTTATTTGGATGTTGTTCCGAATATGTCTTTGTCCATCACACTTTATTGTGATAACAATGGTGGTGTGACAAATTCTAAGGAACCTCGGAGTCACCGAGGAGGCAAGCACATAGAACGGAAATATCATTTCATCTGGGAGATTGTTCATCGTGGTGATGTGGTTGTCATGAACATCGCGTCGGAGCACAACGTTGCTGATCCGTTTACAAAGGCTTTCACGGCTAAAGTGTTCAAGGGTAATCTAGAGAGTCTTGGTCTACGCGATATGCGACACCTTGTCTAGGGCAAGTGGGAGATGTTACTAGGGTATAGCGTATGTCTTAGTTTATTGTATTTTGTACTGTATTTGTATGGTACATTAGTCTCCCTAGGCTTTAGGACAAGTGGAAGATTGTTAGGAATGGTGTCCTAAATCTTCTTGTAATCTCGTAGTTTGTAAATTCTATATAAACATATTGTTATCAATAAAAATAATGTTATTTTATAAGCATTTACTCAATCCAATAAACTAAGATCCGCGGTTATTTTATGTAAATTTAAATAAGTATGTAGAGATATACAGGTGGTTCTTGTTTAAATAATAACATAAATGGCCTGTAATAAATGAATAAGATTGGGTACCTTATCCTGGTGACACTATGAATACAGCCTGCTTTGTAGATGTTACAAATGTTGTAAAGTACTACAAATGATCTAATCCTGATCATTCATGTAGAGACATGCGAGTAGGTGTATCGTATACAAAAAGTGTATAAGACTAGACCACAAAATGATTAGTCTCTTTATATAACACTGTTGATAATAGAGACTTACATTTCACTAGGATGACCATAGGTGACATGAATTGAATCTTGAGTGAGTTGTAAACTCCTGCTCATTAAGGCGGTCCTTTGATTTGTATAGGTGAGAGTGGCAAGATTGCCAACTCAACAAGCCTACCATTTCAGGGATTCGTCTGATTGGGGAGTTGGAAACTCAGCTTCACAAGACAAAATTCACTCCTTACCCGATGTATGGGTAAGTAGATAAATTGCTCCCTTAAGGGCTGGCTCCGGGTCTTTAACATAGTGGCCACACCCTCTCTTAGAAAGAGAGGACTCAGTCATAGTGGGATTATGACTTATTGTTCATTAGAGGAATCAGTGGTACTTAAGGAGTTAGATGTAACTACAGGGGCAAATAGTAATTTGGCCCAGCTGTACTTACGAACAATTTGTGAAGGGTCATCGCACTGTTGATTGGTTATATCCAATTGACACAAAAATATATCTAGTGTGAAGAGTGCAACTGTCGGTCTTTAGTGGAGCACCCGATAGTTAATAGAATGTGGATATCGTGATTAAAGAGTCTTGTCAATTATTCACCAACCGTTAGAGCTTCAAGCTATAGGTTCATAAGGCCCCCTTGGTAGCTCAATGGATTCAAGTTGGGAATCAGTTTTTGGGTTAGTTTGAATTGTTCAAATTAACAAGAGGGAATTTGATAATATGTGATATAATTAAATCAATTCAATTATATATGATATAATTGATATGATGTATTTGATACATTCTCATTTGATTGCAGGAGTTAATATAAATATGATTTATATTAAATGCCATAAAAATAGAAAAAAAAAACTTTGGTTTATGTATTGTATATGATACAATATTAAAACTATAGGTTATAAATATAAATAAATATAATATGATACGTTAGTTATTATATTTATTTATAATTTATTAATTATATGATAAATGATATTTCTTTTTATCAATAACCGACATTAATGGGTGGTTATACATGGTTTTATGGCAACTGTGAGATAAAATGAAAATTGGTTTTCAAAATCTTACAAGTAAAAGACACAAGTTATCAGATAATTAATCGAGTGACTACATGATTGACTATCGAGTTTGCTATATGAAAGTATTCTTTACTAAACGATCGAGCGTCGAGTCTATACGATAGACTTCATCTACTACACGATTGTGTAATTGCATGCTCGATTGTATACTTCTATCCATCCCTCTATCCAAAATTAACCATAGCCCACAACTCTTGGATTCTCACACCGAGAATACCAAGGTAATCTCGTGGTTGTGTTCAATTAATCGTGGATCAAGTTTTATTCGTTGCTGGTGTTCGAAGGAGATCAAGTTCTTGATCGTTACGTTTGAGTTCTTGTTTGTTGCATTACTGAACGATCAGGGGAAATACATGAAGAAATAGTTCTTCAAAGGTATTGTCTCACTTGGTCACTTGTATTTATTTAAGAAGCATGTCGTAATTTATCTTTAATGCATATCATTTCTTTATGATTATAAGTGCTTTAGTTCTTTCACAATGGAGTTTGGAATGATCTGCTTCCGCTTAAAGGTCCTCTATAATTAGAGTTCCTTCATATACGACTTGGAAACATTCAATTAAAAACTTTTTCATGGTTAACGATCTCAACATTGTCTTGACTGAGGATTGTCCTCAAGTCCCAACCCCTTATGCAACACGAAGTGTTTGCGATGCATATGAGATGTGGATGAAGGCTAATTCTAAAGCTCGAGTTTACATTTTGGCAAGCATGCCTGATGTTTTAGCCAAAAGATTTGAGAGCATGGTCACTACTCATTAGATCATGCAATCAATGTAGGAATTGTTTGAGCAAAATTTCTCACAATTCAACCTAAATGGGGTTGATAATGATGAAACCAGTAATGTCAGCTTCCTCGATAAGCCAGTCCATATTGAATTTTAAGGGACAAATAAAGAAAGTTAATCAACGAGGATTGTCCTTTAAGATGAAACTTAGAGCCTACGATATGTATGGTAGAGTTGATCCCACTACTCTCCAGAAAAGGAAGAACTCTGAAGAAAAGAAATTTGATTTATTTATCATGAAGATGCCTTAGTAATGAATGACGATTCTGCCTGGATAGTTGATTCGGAAGCTACTCATGTATGTTCTTCTTATCAGGGATTTAATTCTTAGAGACAATTGGTAGCTGGAGAGATGACTCTCAAAGTCGGTACTGGTGAGGTCGTTTTAGTTGCTTCCCTTAGGAAGGCTTAATTTATTTTTGGATAAGAAATGATATATGTTATTAGGTTACGTATATGTAGCTCATAATATCAAGGTGAAACTTAATTTCTGTTTCTTGTCTGATTGAATAAAAGTATTCCTTATCCTTCTTTGAAAATAAATTGTTTATTTTTAAGAATGGAATGGAGCTAGGGTTTGGTTCAATGGAAAGTAACTTGTATGTAATAAGGCCATTCGTTACAAAAGTCGTGCAAAATACTGAAATGTTCAAAAAAGAACATCTATTAAAAGACTAAGAATTTATCCTAAAGAAAATGCCCAGCTTTGGCATCTAAGGTTAGGTCACATTAATCCAATAGGATTGAGAGATTCGTGAAAATTGGACTTCTAAATGGTTTGATCCAAGTGAGAATAAAGTGTTTGTATCAACAAATGCTACCTTCTTAGAAGAAGACTACATGGGAGACCATAAACAATGAAGTAAGATTATTTTAAGTGAAGTTTCTAATGAACCGACTGAGACTTCAACAAGGGTTGTTGAAGAGGTTGATACATAAATAAGAGTTGTTGATGTCAGTTCATCTAGTCATACACATCCATCTCAAGAGTTGAGATTACCTCGACGTACTGGGAGGGTTATGAACCCACTTGTATGCTACATGGTTTAACAGAAGCCCAAGACATCATATTGATGGTAGAGTTAAGGATCCATTGTCTTATAAACAAACAATGGAAGATGTTGATAAAGATTCATGGGTTCAAGCCATGAATCAAAAAATTGAGTCTATGTACGTCAATTCTGTCTAAGAGCTTGTAGATTAACCCGATGAGGTAAAACCTATAGGTTGTAAATGGATCTACAAGAGAAAAAGAGGTGTAGATGGAAAGGTGCAGACTTTTAAAGCTGGACTTGTGGCAAATGGTTATACCTAGGTTAAAGAAGTGGACTATGAAGAAACTTTCTCATCTGTTGTCATGTTAAAGTCTATCAGAATTCTCCTATCCATAGTCACATATTGGGACTATGAGATATGACAAATGGACGTCAAGATTGCGTTTTTTAATGTTAATCTTGAAGAGACCATCTACATAAATCAACCAGAAGAATTCATTGAACAAGAACAAGAGTAAAAGGTTTTCAAACTTAATCGATCCATTTATGGACTGAAACAAGCATCTCACTCATGTAATATAAGATTTGATACTGCGTATAAATATTATGGCATTGATCAGAATATTGTTGAGCCTTATGTTTACAAGAAAATTATCAACAGCTTAGTAGCTTTCCCCATACTGCATGTGGATGATATCCTACTAATTGGGAATGATGAAGATTTTCTAACCGATGTAAAGAAATGAATAACTGCCCAATTCCAAATGAAAGATTTGGGAGAGGTGCAATTTGTTTTAGGGATCCAGATAATCAGGGACTGTGAGAACGAAAGGTTGGCCTTGTCTCAGTCATCATATATTGAAAATATGTTTGTCAGATATTCGATGCACAATTTCAAGAAGGTTTTATTACCTTTCAGGCATGGAATTGTATTTTCTAAGGAGCAGTGTCCTAAGACTCCTCAAGAGGTTGAGGCAATGAGACAAATTCTCTATGCATCGGTTGTTGGTAGCCTTATGTATGCAATGTTATGTACCAGACCTGACATTTGCTTTGCAGTAGGGATTGTCAATCGATATTAATCCAATCCAGGATTAGATCACTGGACAACGGTCAAAAAAATCCTCAAGTACCTTTGAAGAACGAGGGAATATATGTTTGTGTATAGTGATAAAGATTTGATTCTTACAGAATACATGGACTTTGACTTTTAAACTGATCGTGATTCTCAGAAATCTACATCAAGGTCAGTGTTTACTCTAAATGAAAGACCTATAGTTTGGAAAGCATCAAGCAAAGATGCATCACAAACTCTACTATGGAAGCCGAATACGTAGTTGCTTGTGAAAGCTACTAAAGAGGCTGTTTGGCATAAGAATCCTTGCTAATTTGGAAGTTGTTCGAAAGATGTCTTTTCCCATCACGGTTTATTGTGATAACAGTGATGCTATAGCAAATTCTAAGAAACCTAGGAGTCATCAAAGCGAGAAGCACAAAGAGGAAATCTCACTTGATTAGGGAGATTGTGCATCGAAGTGACGTGATTGTCATGAAGATTTCTTCAGAGCATAACGTTGTTGATCCGTTTACAAAGGCTCTCACGAATAAAGTGTTCAAAGATCATCTAGAATGTTTGGATCTATAGGACATGTGGCATATTATCTAGGACAAGTGGGAGATGTTACTAGGGTATCGTGTATGCCCTAGTTTATTGTATTTTGTACTTTATTTGTATTGTACATTAGGCTCCCTAAGCTTTAGGACAAGTGAGAGATTGTTAGGATTGGTTTCCTAAAGCTCTTGTATTCTCGTAGCTTTGTGAATTTTGTACGAATAAATTTTTATTTTATGAGCATACACTCAATCCAATAAACTAAGATCCTAGGTTATTTTATGTAATTTAAACATGTATGTAGAGACATACAGGTGGTTCATATTTAAATGATAACCTAAATGATCTGTAGTAGATGGATAAGGTTAGATACCTTATCTTGGTAACACTACAGATACGACCCGATTTGTAGATATTACAAGTGTTGTAAAGTGCTAAAAATGCTCTGATCCTGATCATTTATGTGGAGACATGTGAGCGGGGGTATCCTATACAATGAGTTTGTATAAGACGGGACCAAGAAATGACTAGTCTCATTATATAACATCGTTAATAATAAAGACTTACATTTCACCAAGATGACCATAGGTGACATGACCCGAATCCTGAGTGAGTTGTAAACTCCTGCCTATGAAAGCGATTCTTTAATTTATATTGGTGAGAGTTGATATATTGTCAACTTAATATGCCTACCATTTTGCAGATTTATCTTATTGAGGAGCTAGGAACATAGCTACACAAGACGAAATTCACTCCTTCCCTAATGTCGGGGTAAGTAGATAAATTGTTCTCTTAAGGGCTAATTATGGGGTTTGAACAATATGTGCACAACCTCTCTTGGCCCGAGAGAGATTTGGTCATAGTTGGACTATGACTTATTCTTCATTAAAGGGATCAATGGTACTTAAGGAGTTAAAAGTAATTATAGAGGCAAAACGGTAATTTTGACCCCACTGTTCTTACGAGGAATTTGTGAAGTATCATCGCACTATTGACTGATTATATCCAATCGACACAGAAATTTTTTTGTAGTGCGAAGAGTGCAGCTGTCAGTCTTTAGTGGAGTGACCGACAAATACCATTGGAGGTTATTTAATTATTCAAATACCATTGGAGCTTCAATTCATAGGTCCATAAGGTCCTCTCCATAGTTCATCAAGGATTATTAAGAATTAAGTTTGGATTAATCTGAATTGTTCAAATTAATTAAGGGAATTAATTATATATGATATCATTAATTAAATTAATTATATGTGATATAATTAATATAATGTATTCGATACATTAATATAAAATTTAATTTGAGAGGAATTAAATATTTGAATATGATTCAAATACTAATTATATGAATGAGATTAATATAATTAAATTTTAATATAAATATGATTAATGTTAAATATCATAAATGGTAGAGAGGAAATTAAATGTTTGCATATGATTCAAATATTAATTATATGGATGAGATTCATATAATTGAATTTATTATAAATGTGATTTATATTAAGTACCATGTATTGTTGAGAGAAAATAGTACTATAGATTAATTAGATTTGATACAATATAAAAACTATAGGTTATGTGTTATATTTGATATATATATATATATATGTTAGTTACTATATANATATTTGATATATATATATATATATGTTAGTTACTATATATATATATTATTAATTAAATTTATTTTAATTTAATTAAAGGACTCCCTCCCCTTACCTCTCTCAACCACAATATGAGAAGTGAGTTAGTTTTGTCATCTTCTTCCTCATCTCTCTGATTGTCACTGAGATTTTTTTCCTTGGAATTCCTAACATAGAGAAGAAAAGTTCTTCCTTCTTCCTCTCATCCTTTCCTCCCTATCTCATATTCAAGCAAAGCCCACAACTTTTGTTTGAATTCACAATTCCAAGAGAATACAAAAGGTTCTCTATTGGTGGTGCCCATTTTGGGATTTCAGATTGGAGTTCAAAGAGTTTGTGATCCGGATCGAGGGATCCGAGAAGAAGTTGTTTTTCGAGGGTTAGTAAATCTTTTCTTTGTAATTCCCTCCCAAGCATCCTGTAAATTTATTGTTTAATGCATAATTTTTCCTATCTCTTTTCTGTAAATTTAAATTGAATGAAAACTAAATTGGCAACGATCCACATTTTTGCTTTGGAGCCTTCACAAGTTCCTTCGTTAGTGCCATCAACATTGTACATGAAATCAACCATATATCCGTGAAAAAATAGAAAAAAAACTCAGACAACTGTGGGCAAATCTAACATGCAAAGAAGAATAAAAAGTTGGGAAATCAAAACACGAACATACATCCAAACCCATAACATAAATTCGAAAAAAAAAAATAGAATCGTAGGCTAGTCTAAAATACAAAGAAGAACAGAACATGAGGAAATAAAAAACGTGAATATACAGATTCAAATCTAGGACGTAAATCCCAAAAAAAAATGTATAACTTTGGGCTAATTGAACATGTAAAGAAGAAAAAAAAACATGAGGAATCAAAATGCGAACATATAGATCAAAGCCCAAAACACAATTTTTTTTTTTAAAAAAAATGTAGATCTAAGCAAAAAAAAAATGAAAAAGAAAAAGAATAATTAGTGAGATCTACAAAAAAAACAGTCCATATCTAGTAGATATAAAAATACTGCCATAGAAAGAAAATCGAAAAAGAAAAAAGAGGAGTTGAGGAAGAAAAGGTAAAACCCATACAAGCTAGATAGAAAAAGAAGAGAAGATGAAAAAGACGAATCTGACTTAAAGAAAAGAGAAGATAAGAGAAGAATAGTAAATGTGAAAATATGCATGAGAGAGAGATGGCAAAGTAATGAAAACGTGTGAAACATAGGTGAGAAAATGGAAAGTAATGAAAACTCATGGGAATACGGAAGTGATAAAATGGTAGGTTATTAAAGCTACCATTTTATTTTGATCAACATAACAAACAGATGTGCTTTATTTTTTACCCACCCAACCCAACTCGGATTGAGCTACCAAATGCCCCCTTAGATTTTGTATTGTGGCCCAACGGTCATTAGCTATCCCTACATCTAATATTATAATATATATATTAAAAAAATTTGAGCTTTATCTCAATTTAATTTGATTTTAGGGATAAAACTCAGAAATTTTGAATTTAAAATAAAAATTCAAATTTCATCCCAATTTAATTTAATTTGGAGATGAAAACTTAAAAATTTGATTTTAAGAAACAAATTTGGAATATGGCAACCTTTTCTTTGTCATTGGTTTTGTAGCTGGAGATTGACTTGATTCAACAGTATCTCGAACCTGTATCTGATCTCTTAAAACATCTTCAAAAGTCTAGTGTGGCTTCGCTTCATCTCCAAAATTCAAATGTGAGTTCGCTTGGAAGAATATATATATACATATATATATATATTATTGTTGTTTCATTTCATTTCAATGATATAAGAATGATTTCTACTTTTTATATAGAATTAAATGAAGAAAATAATGTTCAAATTTTTTTTTCACAAAATTGTCGAAGCATTGTGAATTTGTTGGATCAGATTAAATGTTTCTTTATTCTCTTGTAATTTTCCTTTTGTCAATTTATTTATTTTTGTTCTTTGTCTTCATTTTATTTGTGATTAATCAGTACATCTAAAATATTGATATTCTTTTATCAAATATGAATTTTTTAAGAAAGTTAAAAATAAATATATAATTTTATAATTATGTATACCATATTGAAATATTACAGAAATGTTTGATTTTATTTTTATCAAACGATATAAAACTAAAAAATCATTAAAAAATTTTATGGATTTTTTTTTTTTAAAAAAACACAATCATCAAAAACGTTTTTAATTTTTCAATTTTTGATAAATAGAAAACTAAAAAACCAAAAACACCAACACATATATGGTCTTTGTTTTTTAAAAATTAAAAACTAAAAACAGACTTTCAAAAACCAAAACCTAAAACAGATTTTCAAAAACCAAAAACAGGTCCCGTTTGGTAACCATTTGGTTGTTGATTTTTGTTTTAAAAAATTAAGTCTATAGACACTACTTTCTCCTCCAAATTTCTTCATTTGTTATCTAATTTTTACCAATGGTTTAAAAAAAACTAAAAAAGTAGATTTTAAGAACTTGTGAATTTGACTAAGAATTTAACAGTTATACTTAAGAAAGATACAAATCATTGTAAGAAATAGAGAGAAAATATAATTAATTTTTTAAAACCAAAAACAAAAAACGAATTGGTTACAAAATAGGGCGTAAACAGTTATCAAACGAGGTCATAGTTTTTTAATTACTCATCGCTCGTTTGGTAACTATTTCATTTTTTTTTTGGTTTTTGGTTTTTGGTTTTTTTAAAATTAGGTCTCTTTCCTCCCCATTTTTTTACAATGACTTGCATCTTTCTCAAGTACAATAGTTGGATTCATAGCTCAATTCCAAAAACAAAAACAAGTTTTTAAAAGCAACTTTTTTAGTTTTCAAATTTTGGCTTGACTTCTTAAACTATTGAAAAAAAGTAGATAACAAACGAAGAAATTTGGAGGTGGAAGTAAAGTTTATAGACTTAATTAAAAAAAAAAAAACTAAAAACTAAATGGTTCCCAAACGGGGTCTCAATAATTGTTATGTGACGTGAGTATTTTGATCAATTAATAATCTAAAAGATCATTTTGCTATCAACAATATTTCAAAATATTTTTTCTATTTTTTAAAATGAAACTTTTTATTTTGTCGTTTCTCATGTCAACCTTAATAATCTCAAAAGAAGAAATGGAATGATCAAGATTAACAGTAGAGAAGAAGAAGGAAAAAATGGTGCTAACAAGAGGAATAGCAGATTTTAATTTTTCCTTCGGAAAAATGGCAAACCAACTTTCCTTTTGTAAAAATGGAAAAATGAAATAAAATAATAATAGCTTTGAAATTGTAAAAGTCCAAAGTATCCCAAGCATGTAAACAGAATGTTATAAACCCTCATTAAGAAAAAATATTATTTACACTTTAATTAAAACTAACCAAAATCAACAACCTACCTTTTGAACGGACTAAGAAACGTGAAACCATATATTCATTTTCTCCAAAAGTACAAACCAATTTTGTATCAGTCACTTTTAACCTTGAACGACATGAGCATCGATACTGCTTGGTGACAACAGTCACGACCAGCAACGGCAATATTCTAGAGACAATCAGCAGATATTAATGAAAGACAATGAACTTGCGGAGGCTAATTATAGTGAACTATGCCAATCAATGAAATCTAAGAAGGAGAGTGAGAGAGATGACATGCTACCTACCTGTTGGGGTTTATGCCCTAAATTTTGTGGTTTGTAATGTAAAAATAAAATTCATTTATTTAATAAAACAAGAAGTTGTTTTATTTGACATAGACTTATATAACTCAATCTAATAAACTAAGATCCAAGATTATTTCATGTAACTTGAACAGTATGTGGTTGACATACACATGGATCATGTTCAAATGATAATCTAAATGGTCTATAGTATATGGATAAGGTTGGATACCTTATCCAAACAACACTATGAATACAACTCACTTTGTAATCGTCACAAATGGTTTGATATAATTCGTTCCTGTAGAGACATGTAATTGGAGTTATCCTAGACAAAGAGTGTATAAGACCAGACTTTAAAATAATTAATTTATCTTTGTAACACCATTGACTAAAGAGATTAATATTTCATAGGATAACCATATGTAACTAGATCTCAATCCTGAGTGAGTTATAGACTTCTGCCTGTGAGGGCTTGTCCTTTAATTTGTATGGTAAGAGTGGCTCATGTCACAAACTCAATAAGCTTACCATTTTGCGAACAAAATCGAGTGGGGAGTTGGGAACATAGCTATACAAATATAATATTAATTAGATATATAATATTTTTTTTAATAAAATTAATTAATAATTATTTAATCAAATTTGATTTAATTTGAAATTAAATTAAATAAAACTCCCCTACAATTACAAGGGAGTTGAAAAGAGTGAGGTGAGGGGAGTTAACTAATGATTTCTACAAGGTCAGATATTGCTTATGCTACAAGTCTGGTAAGTAAGTACATGGCTAATCCAGGTAAGAGGCATTGGGAAGCAACAAAGTTGATTATGAGGTATCTTAAAGGCACTTCAAGTGCCAAACCACTGTATCAACAAGCTTCAGGCAATGAACCGGAATTAATAGGCTATGTTGACTCTGACTACTCTGGGGATTTAAATAGAAGGCGATACTTATCTGGTTATATCTTCCTATATGGAATGTTTGTAGTAAGTTGGAAGGCAACATTACAGTCAGTAGTAGCCATTTCCACTACTGAAGCTGAATTTATTACTTTATCAGAGGTAGTAAAGGATGGGTTATGGGTAAAAGGACTCCTACGTGATTTTGGTATTAAGCAAGATACAGTAAAAATATTCTGTGATAATCAGATTACCATACATCTATCTAAGCATCCACAATACCTTAATCGAACGAAACACATTGATGTGAAATATCATTTCATATGAGAACAGATAGAAATTCTTAAAGTCCATACCTCAGAGAATGCCTCCGATATGTTAACCAAGACTGTCACCCAGCTCAAACTTCAGAAGTGCCTCAACATCATAGGGTTTGAGCTGAGAGACAAAGGTTGAAGAAGAAAAGGGTTAGCAAAAGAGGAGCTGGAAGAAACTCCTTGAAGTTAATTTCAAGGTGGAGATTGTTAAAGAAAAAGAAGAAATCAACTTCTACAAGTTTGTTGTAACCGTTGTACATAAAACAAACTATATATACACATGTAGGTAGAACCTATATTGTACTGTACAAAAATAAAAGAAAAGAAAATCTAGCAAAAAACTCATCTGTAGATCTTCAAGATCATCTCTAAGACTAAATACAGTCCCTCTTTCCTCTTCGTGGATGTAGGCTATTTTTAGGTTGAACCACGTAAAACCTTTGTGTCTCTCTCTTTCTCTTCTTCTGCTTCTTCTTCATGTAGTATTAATCTCCATCTCTATCGTCTCTCTAAAGAAATTTTGGCAGCATCTCTCCATTTTTTTCCATGTCTCGAAGCCATATGCAACAGAAAGAAACTTTTTTCAGTGTAGTCATTCAATGTGTTTCGTATCAGTGAGTGCAAGGAAATAATTCTGATCATCAACGTGTAGGTTTGTGATTCTTTTCACACGGATTGTGCTTTCAGCACATTGTTTTGATATCAGTTGGTTTTCTTTGAAGATCAAATAGTTTCTATTCTTTACTTGGGCCTTGGTTTTCATTTAAAGCCCAAATCTCGTTTTATCTTCAGCTTTCAAGGCTTGTAGCTAATACCAGAAGGAAGACGAAGACAAATCTCTATCTTTGATACAACAAATGCCAAGTTTGAAATATCTGAAAAGTATGTACGCTGGTTTATTGTCATATAAAAGGATCCAAATTTGTCTTTGTCTAGTGGAGATAAGATTGCTTGGTGGGCTGCGGTAGCAATGAGCACAGAAACTACCAATATGGCAGTTCGATCCTGTTGGCAACAGCTTCCTCGACGGATAGAAGAGGACAACAAACGGACAGTTCAAAAGGTTGTGGATGAAAACAGAACCTACAAAACGGTAAAAGTAGACTGAATTGTGGATCTCACTCTCTTTATAAAGTTTCGCAGTTGTACCCTTTGTACAATAAGTTTTGAGTAAGATCATGTCGTCCCCAACATAAAACAGTCCAGAAAAAAAAATGTCTCAATCGGAGTTGCACCATAACTGATTGGAAATCTCATACCCTTCAAGACTAATACACTCGATAAACGTGAAAGAAAAATAGAACGGAGGAAAGTAGGGAGAGTAGAAGAGAAGTGGTATCTGTGTCTCCCTTCTAAAGCACTTAATGCCAATTTACCTAGTGTATTAGTCTTGGAAGTGTGTGAAGAAAAGGAAGCATGCGCACAATGCAGGAACGGACCGAATGTGGCGGATGACCACGTAAAGTATGGATGATCACGCCAATTATGGGTGACCAAACGGACACGAAGAATGTGTTTAAATAAAAAATAATACAAAAATAAATAAAGAATGTAAATTATTATCTTAAATGAAAATAATTCCACACATAACGGATTTGTCCTTGTTGATTTAAGGAACGCGCGGTTCCCATCTTTCATTTTGCTTCCTTTTAAAGATGAATTTTCACCAACAGATCCTCTTTGAACATGAATAATATGTCGCGACGATCAATAATTATTGATCTCTTTATAAACGACATGATCCATGTCAACGTTAACTTTGCAAGTCTTTGTAGTTTTAGTATCATGTGGCCACCATCCAGCTTCCCTCTCAACTCTCTGTCTCCCAAAAATTCGCTTCACCATCTGCAAAACTAATAATAATAATAATAATAATAAAGTGAACGATGTAAAATATATTATAGATAGGTTTTAGGAGATAAAGCTTTAAGAGGTTTTCAAGTTAAATGGTAAATTTGGCCCTTATAATTTGGAAAAAGTTAGAATTTAGTTCCTATGATTTATATTTAAAATTTAGTTTCTACAATTTGATAAAACATTCATAAATAATCGTTAAGGGATATCATCATGGATTAATCTAATGATAAATAGGGGAAGACCTAAGAAATGTTCAATCCATGGTAACCACCTACCTAGTATTTAATATCATACGAGTTTTCTTAACACCCAAATGTTGTAAAGTAAGACAAGTTGTCCCGTGAGATTAGTCACAAATAGTAAACTACGTGACTATTAAATTCTAAAACTTTTAAAACCATAAAACTAAATTCTAATTTTCTCAAACCTATTAGACAAAATTGAATATTTCAAAGATTTATTGGATACAATTATTGATGATATATTTTAAGGACTATTTGTTCGACATATATAAAACTTTATGAATCATATATATTAAACATAAAATTGAAAGTTTGGGGATTATTATACCCTATAGTTTTAAAGTTGAAAATCGAATAAACACAAACTTAATACAAACATTTTGCTGAATGAAGAACTTCTATTAGACAAAATCTTCTTTTATATAGAGAAAGAGGGGGTGGGGGAAGTGTGTATGAACACAATATTTTTGAGAAAAAAAATGAAGAAAACACCAAAAATGGGAAGAATTAGAATAATTGATTTCATTTCCTATGATCGACATGATGATATAGAATCAAAATACCATTCCAAATAAAATTTTCCAATACTCTATAACTTCTGGGAATAAATAATCTATTTTACTTGCATGTTCATAACTTGATTTTTATATTCTTCTAAGACTAACCTCAATACGATCTCCCAGAGCGGCAAGATGCATTATATTGTTTCCTTCCTCGTCATTCTAATTTAGTATTGAGGTCATCTAAGATTGTCTAGTCTGCTCCAATAAGATTTTCAAAGATTCAATATTTTCATTTTTAACAGCAATATGAAGAGCAGATTCCTTATGAACAGTCAATTCTTTAATAGATTTTGGACATAAAACCAAAAAATTTAGCCAACACTTCCTCTTTTCCTCCAAAAGATGCAACGTGCAATGGACTTAAGCCCTCCCTCCCTTGTATGCTTATGAGATCTAGGTCGACATCGATGAGTCGTAACACGATCTCGATTTGATGATTTTGCAATGCCAAGTGAATAGGGCTATACCCCTTTGGGTTAAGCTTCTTGGCCAAGGATGGTTTCAACCTCATCATCTCCAAAGAAAAATGGACTTATCCTGCTGATGTAGATATATACAATGGATTATCTACAAAGGATACCTGTTTGGTTGTTTTTTTTTCTTTTATTGAATGCATCAAGAGGAAAAAATTCAATATTTTTTAGACCTATTAGATATTTTTTAGAATCCAACAATCAAATAGGCACAAATTTCAAAATTCAAGTACTACTTTCAGAATTTAACCTAAGATTGGTGTGGGTGTGTGAGAACTGAATACACTAGCAAACTGGTTACACCTCAATTACTAGAAACAATGCACTCAATGTATAATATTCAAACTCAAATGAAAGCCAGATTGTGTAACATGATTTAGATATGAAAATAACCAAATACTTGAATCGGAACCTTTGGAGGCTCAAAACATATTTGAGGCACGCTTCTGGTAAGCGCTGTCTTAAAGACAATTATTCGCTCTACATGGGCTGCAAGTAGAATACAACGATTGTCTCAGTAGGATATAATGACTAACTCCGGTAAAACTTTAACCTCGAACTACTCGGATCTGGCAAAACCCTTGGATAGTTGTTCTCACTCAACTCAAGAACAAAAGAAAGAAAGAAAGAAATGAGAGAACTCTTCAATTTAGAATGGGATGCTACAAATGAATAACGAAGTTGTTATTTATAGGCTAGCAACTTGGTAACTCTCCAAATTACAAAATAAAATCAATTAAATACAAAAATTGAAACATTTATTAAATTTATCTCAATGGAGTTGTTACTTGAAAAAAATCAAACATATAACTCATTCAAATTGAAAAAAACTACAAATTTAACTTTCTTACATATTAAATTTGTACATGAAATGTCATTTTAATTTGAAGTTTAAATTCAATTTGAAAATTTCTAAACAATGAATTTAATCTACACAATCAAATTCATCTTATGTTTCTATATATATCCAATAGTTGATCAGGTAAAACCAATGTATATTTAAAATTGACCCTAGTTTAAAGCTAATAGACCCACATGATTATCGAATTATTAGTCTTTATTGTATACCTGATCTATGTGATCTAAAACATAAGCATCTTCCTTGATTATTGAATACACTGTGTCAATATGTCTTGAATATGTTGAAGATTATAAGCTCATACATCAACATTCAAGAAGTTGTTTCACATTTCTTTAATCTTTACAATTAGTTATTGTAACTACGTGTATCAGAAATTAGTATATCTACTCATCATTTACAAATGTTTTAGATATAACAACTACATTGCTTCAAGAAAACTTGAAAGATCTGTAAAGAAAAAAAAAGAGTCTATGATTTAGCTTATTAATAAAACTCTCTTCTTCCCGTGGACGTAGGCTTTAATAGCCGAACAATGTACATCGCTGAGCATTTTTCTTCTTATCTTCTCATCGTCTACAAGATAGCTCAAGATAGCTCGATCGTTTACAATTTTCTTCATATCGTCTAGAAAATCGACCGATTTTCTACCTTTTCTTTCAGCAATCGTCTACACGATTGCATGATCGTTTACCTTTTCCTTCTGCCATCGTCTACCCGATTGCAAGTCTCCTCCATCGTATACTCAAAGCAGTCGCACAAATCAAACAAGAAAGCATTAGGGTTAGAAGAAAGTAAAAGAATACAGAAGGCAGAGAACGAGATAACTAGAAAGCTAGAGAGAGAAAGAAAAATTTGATTTGCATTAATCACCCATCATAAAAAGAAGTTCTTTTTCATTTTTCTATCAGACAAATAGCAGTGGAATCGACTACGTGTAAGGCATCAGGGGGAAAATCGTGGGCTCTTCTCAACAAGTTCTCTACCAACCAAAAGATTTGGGGCAAAGAACAGGGCTCTCGGTTTGAATCAGCTGTAAAGGGCGTCACTTCATTTCATCATTTGGGCTTATTGTTTCTTTTTTGCAAGAGCATGCCCAACAAAGTGGTATCAGAGCAATAGACATTCAAGATCTCAATTCTTGGAGAATAAAGACACAAGTTTTTCATCCAAAATGTCAGTAACAATATTCGAGGTGGAGAAATTCAATGGCAAAGGAGACTTCGGACTGTAGAAGGCAAAGATCAAGGCGATACTCGGCCAGCAGAAAGCCCTCAAAGGCCTCCTTGATCCATCAACACTCCCTACCACAGTGACAGCCCAAGAAAAGGAGGATTGGGAGATGGCAGCCTATGGTACGTTAGTTCTTAATCTATGTGATAGTATTCTTAGACAAGTTTTAGATCAAGAATTTGCATTTAGAATATGGACTAAGCTAGAAGAGTTGTATGCTACTAAAGACCTTCCTAGCAAAATGTATCTTAGGGAGAAGTTCTTCACATTTAAAATGGATTCATCTAAAACACTAACTGACAACTTAGATGAGTTCAAGAAGATAGTTACTGAATTTAATGCTCTAGGAGAAAAACTTGGTGATGAAAACGAGGCCTATGTGCTTCTAAACTCTTTGCCTGAACCGTATAAAGAAATTAAGAATGCTCTAAAGTATGGAAGGGATAGTGTAAGCACAGACACCATAATTTCAGCCCTAAAAACTAGAGAGCTTGAGCTACAGATTGATAAAAAGGATAAACCTAGTGGTGAAGGTCTGTTTGTAAAAGGAAACTTCAAACAAAACCACTCTAAAGATAGAAAACCTCATAACCCAGAAGAAAATAAATCCAAACAGAAAATGAAATATAAGTACTGTAAGAAGAAAGGACATCTAATAAAAGACTGTTTTATTTTAAAGAGAAAGAACCAAGAGAAAGAGAAGGATTCAAAAGGCAAACAGCTTGAGGCATTTGTTGTAGAGGGTTCATTCATCTACTCAGATGTCTTAGCCTCAACTTTAGACAAATCTAATCATGTAAACCCTCTAGGAAAACATAATTAGGTTTTAGACTCTAGATGCACCTACTATATGACCTCAATGGAACCTTGATTTAAAGCTTTTAAGAAAATAGAAGGAGAAATGGTTTAATGGGAAATAACCAAGCCTGTAAAATTGAAGGCATTGGCTCTGTTTCCATGAAACTTAAGGATGGAACCATCAAACTTCTTAGGAATGTGAGATATGTTCCACTACTTAAGAGAAATCTAATCTCCTTAGGTATGTTAGATTCTATAGGGTGTGAATACAGGGGTAAAGGAGGAACTCTTGAGGTGCTAAAGGACTCTAAAGTAATATTAGTTGGGGAAAAAGATAAATGACTTATTTGTGATTAAAGGAGTTGAGATGATGACAGGAGCTTATGTAGCCACCACAAATGAGATCATAGAGGTTGATCTATGGCACAAAAGGTTATCTCACATAAGTGCTAAAGGCCTAGAAGTCCTATCTAATTAAGGAATTCTCCCTAAAATTCTCTCAAAAGATCTAATCTTTTGTGAACACTGTGTTTTAGGGAAAGCCACAAAGCAAAGTTTCAGTAAAGCACAACATACCACAAAAGCTATCCTAGATTATATACACTCTGACCTATGGGGTCCAGCTCCTACACCAAGCCTAAGTGGCTCAAAGTATTTACTTTCTTTTATTGATGATTTCTTTAGGAAAAGTTGGGTTTACTTCCTTAAAACTAAAGACCAAGTGTTTGATATGTTTAAGGAATGGATACTCATGATAGAGAAACAAACTTCTAAAGAAATTAAATACCTAAGAACTGATAATGGACTGGAATTTTGTAGTGAAGAGTTCAATAAATTCTGTAAAGAAACAGGAATTACTAGGCATAGAACAGTTAGATTCACTCCTCAACAAAATGAAGTTGTTGAAAGACTAAATAGGACAGTCATGGAAAGAGTTAGATGTCTCCTATCTGATGCAATACTAAGTGAAAATTACTGGGCAGAGGCTGCAAGCTACACAGTGTTCACCTTAAATAGGTGTCCACATTCCTCCCCAAATTTTTTGACTCCTGAAGAAAAATAGACCACACATCCACCTAACCTAGATAACTAAGGGAATTTGGATTTGTTGGTTATATTCATCAAAATCAGGGGAAATTACAATCTAGGGCAGTAAAGTGTATGTTTGCAGGGTTTTCTAAAGGAGTAAAAGGATTTAAAATGTGGAACCCTATTGGAAAGAGGTTTATTATAAGTAGAGATGTCACTTTCAGAGAGAAAGAAATGTTTATGAAAAAGGAAATGACATCCTATGAAGTTCTTAACAGCCCTAGTACCACTAAGATTGATGTGGGGTCACCTAAAGTTTCTTACACTAACCAAAACCCTCCTATAGATTTAGAAGAAGAAGAGGATGCCTCAAATGAGACCACAGGGAATACTGAAGTTGTACCTGACCTAAGTCAATATTCCTTGGCTAGGGATAAACAAAGAAGAGTGATAGTTCCTCTAGCTAGGTATACTGAAAATAATTACATGAACCTAGTTTTAAATGCCACTATTGCTCCTAATGACCAAGAACTAGCCACTTTTGAAGAGGCAGTGAACTGCCCTAATGCTAGGTGTTGGATTCAAGCTATGTGTGAAGAGATGAAGTCACTAACTGTCAATAATGCCTGGACCCTAGCTCCTCTTTCTAAAGGTTGTAAACCTATAACTTCTAAATGGATATATAAACTAAAGAAAGGTTCTACCAAAGAAGAAAAGCCTAGGTACAAGGCGAGGTTAGTGGTTAAAGGTTTTACTCAGAGAGAAGGAATAGACTATACTAAAATCTTTTCACCAATAGTTAAACAAACCTCTATTAGGCTTCTTTTATCTCTAGTTGCTCAATATAACCTAGAACTAGATCAACTAGATGTTAAAACTGCCTTTCTACATGGAAACTTAGATGAGGTTATCTATATGGTTCAACCTAAAGGGTTTGAGGAAAAAGGTATGGAATACCTATATTGTCTCCTAAACAAGTCAATATATGGTCTAAAACAATCCCCTAGATGTTGGACAAAAGGTTTAATGACTACATAGAGAGTATAGGTTTCAAAGAAGTTCCTATGATATTTGTTCTTATATTAACTCTACTACCTATAAGGACAAAGTCTACCTATTACTCTATGTTGATGATATGTTATTAGCAGGAAAGTCTAAGGAGGATTTAATTCATGTCAAAAATCTCCTAAAGAGAGAATTTGACATGAAAGACTTGGGTCAGTCTAGAAAGATCCTTGGGATAGAAATTAAAAGGGACAAAACATCCTCAACCCTAACCATAAGTCAACTAAGCTACTGTGAAATGGTAATAAACAAATTCAATATGACAAATGCAAAACCAGTCACCATTCCTATTGCCACACACTATAAACTTTCCTCTGAGAACTCACCAAAAGAGACAGAAATAGAACATTTGACTCAAATGCAATCAATTCCATACAATCAAGCAGTGAGGAGTCTAATGTACTTAATGATATCTACTAAACCAGACTTATCATACAACACTAGTTTAGTAAGTAGATACATGTCTAATCCTGGAAAAAGACATTGGGAAGCAACAAAACGGATTTTTAGATATCTTATTTGGTCTAAACAGTTAAAATTAATATATCAAAGTACTAATGAATCAAATTTAGAGCTATATGGATATGTTGATTCAGATTTTGCAGGTGACCAAGACAAAAGGAGATCTCTAACAGGTTATCTATTCTTATTTGGTCCTAACTTGTTGTGTTGGAAAGCAAATTTACAGTCAATCACAGCATTGTCAACCACAGAAGCAGAGTACATCGCACTTTTTGAAGCAATAAAGGAAGCACTGTGGTTAAAAGGATTGATGAAGGACATTGGTATTAATCAAACAGTAGTTAAAATCTACTGTGATAACAAAAGTGCCATTCACCTTTCCAAAAACCCTCAGTATCATTCAAAAACCAAACAAATAGACATCAAGTATCACTTTGTCAGAGAGAGAATAGAGAGAGGAGAAGTTGGGATGCTAAAAGTTCCTACAACTAAGAACGCAGTCAACATGCTTACTAAACCCGTGAGTAAACTCAAGCTTGCTAACTGTCTTGGTTAGATCAGGTTTCTACTTCTTGAAAAAGGGTGAAGACATGTTAAATCCAGAAGGAGAAGAGGTTGCATGTTAATTTTAAGGTGGAGATTTGAAGATTATAAGCTCATACATCAACATTCAAGAAGCTATTTCACATTTCTTTAATCTTTACCGTTAGTTATTGTAACTACTTGTATCAGAAATTAATATATATACTCATCATTTACAAATGTTTTAGATACAACAACTACATAGCTTTAAGAAAACTTGAAAAATCTGTAAAGAAAAAAAAAAAATAGTCTGTGACTTAGCTTCTTAATAAAACTCTCTCCTTCCCGTGGACGTAGGCTTTAATAGCCGAACCACGTACATCGGTGAGCATTTTTCTTCTTCTCTTCTCATCATATACAAGATAGCTCAAGATAGCTCGATCGTTTACCATTTTCTTCATATCGTCTAGAAGATCGACCAATCATCTACTGTTTCTTTCAACAATCGTCTACACGATTGCATGTTCGTTTACCTTTTGCTTCTGCCATCATCTACCCGATTGCAAGTCTCCTCCATCGTATACTCAAAGCAGTCGCACAGATCAAACAAGAAAGCATTAGGGTTAGAAGAAAGTAAAAAAACACAGAAGGTAGAGAACGAGAGAATCAGAAAGCTATAGAGAGCGAAAAATTTAATTTGCATAAATCACCCATCAGAAAAAGAAGTTCTTGTTCATTTTTCCACCAGACAAAGAGTAGTGGGATCGACCATGTGTAAGGCATCAACTGGAAAATCGTGGGCTCTTCTCAATCAAGTTCTCTACCAACCAAAAGATTTGAGGCAAAGAACAGGGCCCTCGGTTTGGATCAGCAGTAAAGGGCCTCACTTCATTTCATCATTTGGGCTTATTGTTTCTTGTTTGCAGGAGTATGCCCAAAATATGTAGCTTCCTTTAACCTTTAATTCATTGTTTGAGAAATTAATCTGCAAAAAAAAAATGTATATATTTGTTAGTACTGTTTGAAACAACTTCCCGACAGACAGAAGAAGACAATAAACGAGTGACATGAACGAAAGTCGTCAAAAGTAGAACCTGCAAATGAACAAATTGTGAAAGTTTGATTCATGGATCTCATTTTCTTTACGACATTATGTGGCTCTACCCTTTGTGTAAGCTATTTAGAATAAGACCACGTTGTCCTAAGATAAAAGGCCCAGAAAATTCTGTCACGATCGGAACTGCATCAGAACCGATCTACGAATAATACACCATCTGTTGCTCAGAAAACTTATGAAAAATGAAGTGGAAAAAAAAAGTTTATTGTTTCATATGTGAGTAAAGAAGAGAAGAAATCACTTTGTTCACTCTTCTTCTATCGAAACTCACTTAATTTATAGGTAGAGAGTCCAACTGAATTTCACGCACTGCCAGAAGTGGAGGATGTGCATGACTGATAAAAGCAAAAGAATGGGTCAAGAAGACGCCATAAATACCACACATCGTTGGCCGTTCAGCATTGAATTTTCAAAGAGAAAAAAAAACGAGAGAATTTCTTTTAAAATAAAAAATATAGGATTATTATTTTTAATAAAAAATAATTCCACACTCACTCATCACGCCGAATGGGTGGCGGCGGCAACATGTGCGTATGGTATGACCACCGTACCCACATTTTCCTATTTCCTCACCCCTAAAAAACATGAGTACCCTTGGGGCCAAAACTCGAAATTATAGGTGAGGGTATATAAAGGAACTTTCCCTTGTTGATTAAGCAATGTGGGATTCACACTTTCACAAAAACTCATGAAAAAAGAATATACTTTTCATTTAAATAAAAAAATTTCACCAACAATCCCCCACTTGAAAAGGATCTCCCTAGAAAAATAGATAAATCAAAGGGAGGGGAATTAACTTTCACATCAAAAACATAAAAATCAGCATGAAACATTAGACCATTAACTCTCACCAGCATATCTTTCACTAATCCTAATGGCCTAACGATAGAGTGGTCGGCTAGCTGCACTAAAATATCAGGTGAGTGCAGGATATGAGACTAAAATTCATAGAAAACAGAAGCAGTTGTAATATTAACAGTGAACCCTAAATGTAGCATGGTATGCTGAAATTTCGTACTGCCTATCTCACAAGGAAAAAAAACCATCCCCAGGTCTTCCTGCTTAATAGGTAAGTTATGTGTGATGATCACCTCCTGCTTGACCATCTCTTCTTTCTTTTCATCTTTCTCAAGAACTTCAACATTGCTTTCTTTAGGAATATCAACCCAAACCTTCTTGCCCTCTGTAGTAGGTCTTTTTCCACCAGAAGACTATATTGATTCCACCTCCTCCTTGAGTGATCCTCCCTGAGCAACAATCAACCTGCTAGGAAAAAGAACACGAGGGATATTAGCTTTAAAATTTAAAGGCAGATAATCAACATCCACAACACTTTCTTTTGGGTGAGCTAGCAATCAGCTCATTAACATCCACAACACTTTCTTCACTTACAACCTGTACATGATTGTCAAGAGGCACCTCGGGGCTCTCCACACAGTTCCCAGTAGAAATTAATATTACGCATATTGCGTAATGGTTGAGAAGGAAGCTTCCTATATTGGGTGTCCAACCTACTGACCGTGTCGGCCAACTAAGAGATTTGTGTAGCCATACTACTTACGTGAGAAGCAACAGTCTGCTGGAACTTCTCCTGGTTCTACTGAATCTGCATGGTAGACTCTGCCAGGCTTTTCACTTACATCCTTCATAGGGCATACTCGAACTACTCTGTCTCTAGAGTCCTTGGTTGCCCTATCGATTGTTGTACATCTAACCACTTTGATTTCCAGCTTAATTTACCTCAACAACAAGCTCATAAGATTGAGACCTTGCAAAGAAAACTTGTTTCACAAGACTACAAAGTCAGCAATTGCAGCTCTAAGGTCATTTACCTCTTGTGAAGATGTGGTAGTTTAAGAAATATGATCTTTGGTCCCAAACTGCCGGTTGTTTTCAGCCATAGTGGAAATCAACTCCATAGCTTGAGAGGGGGTTTTATTAACAAGTGTTCCACCTGCAGCTGCATTGTAAACCTCAAACCCTACTTTCCCTACCTAAATATGTTTTATGTTGGGAATAGTATGTTGAGTGGGTTAACATGTGAGATAATTTTAAGTTGTAGGGAAATGGGTGAAGAATAAGGGAAAGAAGAAAAAGAAAATCTGAGTTTAGGAAGATGTGGCTCTCGGGTGAGTATGTGTTAGCCTATCAAGAGGAAATTTTGGCTAAGTGTTGGATTGGGCGTTGGACTAGCCATGGGCGTTGGCTTTGCTCTTCGAGGTTAGGCGAGCTATTGTTGTGACCAAGTGTGACTGAGTGTTATGCTCTAGGCATTGGAGTTGTGCACACCATGGTGGTCAAGATGGACGCATGTTGACATATGCATTCCTAACTGTATGCGGTAGCCAAGTCCTCTTAAGGTTGTGTGGGTGCATGGTAGGCACGAGGAAAAGTGTTGATGGTAGACTAGGAGTTGGCCACAAGGAAGGTAAGCATTGAGCGCAAGGCATGAGCGAGGCGGCCTAGGTGTTGAGGTTGGGCATGTGCGCTAGCTAGTGTGCGGCTATAAGGACTACGTTAGCCATAAGCCTATGTGAGGTGAAGATGGAAGATGCGCAAGAGAGTGCATTGAGTAGTGGGTATGCACGTGGCAAGGCAAGGCATGTAGGCAAGGCAAGGGTGCTCACTAAGAAGCTTTGCATTAAGGCTGAAGCCATGTGTTGGTCGAGAGGACATGCGGCCAAGGAGCCAAGCGATGGCAAGGGTGTGTTGTCTGAGCGATGGCGTGGTGCTAGACGATCGCATTGCAAGCTAGGGTAGCCAAGGTGACAACCTTGACGAAGGTGTTGGGTTTAAGTTTGCCATGGCCTTAAGGCTTGCAACCAAAGGAATGTGTGATGGTTCAAGCATTGGTCCTAAGGCATGCGTCATTTGGATGGCATACGTTGTGAGAGTTGTTATGCATTGAAGTTAGCTAAAGATAAGGACTTGCGTTGTGACAATGCATAACATACTACATGAACACCCATAATTGACACATAAATAGAAGTAGTATCGCATCATTGTGAGCACTTTATATCACACAACCAAATGACTTTACATCGCATCCATCCTTGCGGCAATCTATCGTTTGTGGATTGCAGTGATTGAGTGAGATCATTTGCTTCTTCACAATCTTGTGCCTTAATCCTTGTAAACAGACAAAGAGAGGGTCAAATGATTTTAAAAAAAAAATTTAGAGGAATACAAATGAGTAAGATGTAGATATCTTGAATAAAAGTAAAGTGATGAAGGGATAAGAGTTCAAGAGTCATGTAAGAGGGTAGTCCGGATTTTTCAACTTTGCGGAGGCTGTTTCTCATTGGAAATCACCTCCGCAATATGCCTTGATCCGTTGGCCATTAACCTTAAATGTCCAACTACCATCCTCTGTGCTCAGCTCTACCGCACCATGTGGAAATATTTCTTTAATGGTGAAGGGACCGAACCAAAGTGTCCACCATATGGTGAGTCGTGGCATTGTGACAATATGCGTTGTTGAGCAGTATTTGGTACGCATAATCAAATGATTTGGTCTGCACCTCTTTTATACAGATTTGGCTCATACCAATAATAGTGTCTGCATTCATTCTGTTGATGAGACGTGTAATTTTCATGGAATTGTTCACAAACTAACGAATTAATGATGTCCGCATACAGGGAAATTCTTCTATGTGGAAGAGTTGCTCATCTGGGAATATGACACTCACCTCAGATTCATTGCGGTCAAACTTGGGATTTTCCAATCTGGACAAGTGATCCGCAACTTGATTCTCTGTCCCCTTCCGATAAATTATTTCGATATTAAATTATTGAAGGAGGAGAACCCATCTGATCACCTCAGCTTTGCGTCCTTCTTTTCCATTAAATATTTGATTATTGAGTGATAAATGTGAATGAGTACCTTAGTTCCCAACAGATATGCCCTGAATTTTTCCAACACAAAGATCACAGCCAGGAGTTCTTTCTCTGTGGTGGTATAATTTATTTTAGCAGGGTTTAGAGTTTTACTCGCATATGCGATGGGATGCAAAATTATTTTCCTCTTTTGCGCTAAAGCTACCCCCATCGCACACCCCCTTGCGTCGCACATTATTTCAAATGGCAATGTCCAATCCGGTGCAATCAAGATGGGCACGGTAATCAGTGCATCTTTTAAAACTTTGAATTCGTTGAGGAAATTTTTGTCAAACTCAAATTTTCTATCCGCCTATAACAATAAAGTCAATGGTCGTGCTATCTTAGAAAAATATTTAACGAATCATCTATAGAATCCAGCATGCCCCAAGAAGCTTCACACAGCCTTCACGCTGGTTGGAGGTGGAACTTTTTCAATTACTTCAATCTTTGCTTTGTCCACCTCCAACCCATCCCACTAGACTTTATGTCCCAACACTATACCCTCTTTCACCATGAAATGGCCTTTTTCCTAGTTGAGCACCAAATTCGTCTTTTCACATCTCTTCAGAATTTTCTCTAAGTTGGCTAGGCATACTTCATATGTGTTCCCATAAACCGAGAAGTCATCCATAAATCTTTCCACTAAGTCCTCGAGATAATCTGAAAAGATCGCCATCATTGATGACATGAATGCCTTTATCTTTATGCATATAAACAATGATGAATATGAATGATACAAGATCATGCTGCCATAAACTTGTAAGGATCCGACATGTAATGTTGTCTATCTGATGCGCTGATGAATGAATGAATGCTTTAATTGCACTTAAGTTCTTTTGCGATAAAGACAATTTTTTATGCGATACTACATCTAAATATATTCGTTGTTAATGATATGCTCTAGTATGCGATGGAGTAGTGCGTGTCACAAGTTTCCTTGCGTTGAAACCAAGTATAATTCCAACGCAAGTTTCTCAGAATGATCCGAGGTCGAACACATGGATTGTTTTCATTAATGCGTTACTTAAGTGATACATGCGACCAGTTTTTAACAATGAATAAAGAATGGTGGTTTATATAGAAATATAAATTGCGAGGAAAGTAAAAATGCATTAATAAAATAAATCCTAAACTAATATGATACACGATACAAGATACATGATACATGATACTGAGGTCGAGAACTGACTGTGAACTTGTACAAAGAATCGATGTACGCGATGGCAAGTCTTTATGAATGAAGCAGAAAGAGAAGAGTAAATAGTAAAAACATCGCAATTTTGTCAATTGGCGTACACCACTCGGTGATCGGCCGCATCCCTAAATCTCTATAGTGAAACAGGGATGAACGTGATGAACGCAAGGTTGTTTCCATCTCTGGAAATACTTCTTTCTTTAGTTAATGCATTCCTTAAACTTTCTCTCGATAGGCGGAATAACATCTTCACTTCTGCTCTCACAGGTGAAGATGTCGTCGAGCATGTTTTAGCTAAACTTAATTATTTCCTTAACACAAATTAACTCAGTTGCTTAATTCTTGCTATTTACCCAGGGGGTTAAGAACACATCATGGAGAAAATGGATTATGGATGTACGAAAAGGGACAGAGAGATGACAATGGAAATTATCATAACATTTAATTCTAAAATTAAGTGTTCGATAATGTTGTGAATGAGAGATTACAGAAGATGAATACAGATGATGAAACAGAGATTAGAAACAAATACAGAAAGAGCGTCAACGTCTTAACACAAATCCCGAACAGAGATTGTGCTTGCCAGCCTTTGGAAGTGGTAGAGAGGAAAGCTTCCCTCTCAGGCTTGCTTTCCTGGTAGAATTACCTTCGCATAGAGCTTTAGCTATTGGAATTGGAAGGATTCTCTGCTCGGAGACTCTCCTCTCGGCCTTGTCTCGTAGTTCTCCCGGATCTACTCTGGACAATCGCTTTAGACCAGCCTCTCTCTCAGAATCAGTTTATGCACATCACTATGTATTCATATATCTCAAGTATGAATTTGAAGATGCTATTTATAGGAGAGACTTGGCTCTTTGAAGTTGTGGTCCCCACTATATAGTTATGGTAGTTCCTGAAATGGCGGAATGGAAAATTCCTTCTGTTAAATGATAACTTGTAGAAATACAAGTTATTTATGTTTCCTTATTTAGATATTATGGCCAAAAGAGAGAAAATATGCATTGATTGTATGAAAATTAGCTAAGAAATACAATAATTATAAATTATCGCAAATACACCCACTACCACCATGCGGTAATAAAAACAACACCGCATGCGGACACATGATCGAAAGATGAAAATGAGCAACGCAAATGCGGAGGATTGCGACACGTGTACAACTAACCATTGTGCATATTTGACGGCCTGATTGCATAATAAAAGGAATAATTATTCCACCATTTTTGGAATTTCCATAACAATACAATGGGGACCACAAGTCAGAGAGTCAAAGCTTTTCACCTATAAATACCCTTATAGAATTCGCTGAAAGGATATACTTGATACGGGGTAATTGATACGAGGCTATTGAGAGAGAGTTGATCTGAGTGCTGATCGAAGAAGATCTGGGAAGAAAAGAGACAAGGCCGAGAGGTGAGACTCAATGCAATTCTGCCAAATTCCCGCCATGAAGCTCTGTGCTTAGATCCCTTCTACCGTTGAGCAAGCTTGAGAGGGAAGCTCATCCATCTATTCACTCCATCTACGCTGACAAGCGATTTTCCATTCCAAATCTGTACCAAGACGTTGGCGCTTATTTGTATTTGTTTCTAACTCTATTTCATCAATTGTACTTCATTCTCTTAATCTCCTCATTCACAATCATGTATTAGACGCTAAATAGTATTATTGAATGTCTTGATCATTTCCATTTCCACTTTTCTATCTATTTCTGTTCCTCAATTAGTTGTTTTCTCCATGAAGTTTTCTTAATCCCTTGGTGATTAATATGAATTAAATAAGTAACTTAATCTGTGGTAAAGAGGTAAATATGTTTAGCTAAGGCATGCTAGAGGATTTGGAATTTTACGTTTTTTGCCACCATGTACAATTTTCCAACGCCTCTCTTCTTAGTTACCATGTCGTTCAGAAACTTGGCAAAGGCAGGCATTTCCTCAATCGCTTCACTGAAAGGAATGTTAACATATAATTGCTTTAACATAGATAAGAAGCGTTGGTACTGAACCTCTTCGTTTTTCTTCTTCCTTAGCCTCTGAGGGAAGGGTGGTAACTGAAATTTCACGGTTCCCATTTCATTTGACTTCAAGGTCGATGCAACCTCAGGTTCTATTGCTTCATTTTTTCTTTCTTCTTCTTGTGTTACCGCAATCTCAGGCTCAATTGCGATGGAAGTTGTTCTACTATGCTCCTTCTTTTCTCCTTCCATAGTCTTCCCATTGCACAATGTTACAACCTAACATTGCTTTTTACATGATCCCCCTGGGTCGCGTGGAAGCTTGGTTGAACTTGGAAACGCCCCTTGCGGTCTACTTTTCAGCTCACTAGCAATCTGGCCCATTTGTAATTCGAGGTTGCGGATAGATGAAGCCTGACTTTGAAGCATTATCTTTTTTTTCTCTATATATTGCTTCAATAGGCTCTCCAAAGAAGAGGATTGTGTTGGTTTTTGTGAGCTACTTGCTTGATTGATCGGTTGACTGTTGTTGCGTTGGAAGAATCCTTGTGGCCCTTCTTTTTGCGCCACAGGTTGAAAATTTTGTTGTTGATTCTTCTAAGCAAAATTAGGGTGGTTTCTCCACCTGGGGTTTTAAGTGTTTGAAAAAGGGTTATTCTTTACAAAATAGACAGATTGTGGATGTTGCGGGCAATCTTCCATCGCATGCCCATCACTGCAAGTCATACACCTTGCGGTGTTTTGACTTATTGCGTCGATTTGTCCACCTTGTGGTGTTAGGCTGCTGATCGCCATTCCTTGGATCAGATTCATTATTGCGGTCATTTGGTTTTGTAATGAAACAATAGCACCGTTGTTTGCGTCAGAAACTTTTAATCTCAATCTCTGCTCACTCTCTCTCCAATCTTCATGGTTCTTGGAGATGCGATCCAGGATATTCTTCGCCTCATCGTAAGTTTTGTCAAGCAGACCACCCATTATACAAACAATCCCGGACCAACCTTTTAAACCTTGCCCAAGCATCGCTGAGTGATTCGTCCATATCTTGTTCAAAATTAGTAATAAACTTCCTTCGTCTTGCGTTCTTGGTAGGTGGAAAATACTTCTTCGTAAACTTCTCCACTACCTGCTCCCAAGAAGTGATCTCTTCTGGTTCGAGCGAATATACCCATTTCCTAGCCTAATCATAGAGAGAAAATGGGAACAACGTTAGCCGAACTTCTTCAGTAGAGATGTTCGGGAACACAAAAGTATTGCAGATTTCAATAAAACTTCGAAGGTGGGCGTGCGGGTCCTCGCCACGCCTTCCTCCGAATTGACCTGCAGTCTGGATCTGCAACATCATCGGTTTCATCTCGAATCTACTTCCGTCGAGGGCAAGCCTCATGATTCCCGGAGAGAAATCATAAAGGTTTGGCGATGCATGTTCTCTTATAGGACTATTATGATCGTTTGCCAACAGAATCGGATTCGCCATAACATTATTATCATTTGGTGCACCATTTTCAGGCTGCTCCGCCATCTCTTCTTTTTCGGATTGTGGTTGTTGTTGACGGTCTCTTAGTCTCCTTCGAAATATTCTCTCAATCTTCAAGACGTAGTTCGCCAAAAATTGAGAGTTATGCAAAGAAATCACAAAATTACCGTTAACAAACTATCTTGCCGATGTCCCCAGCAACAGCGCCAAAAACTTGATGCTGATGATTATGTGGTGGAAATATGAATGATATGCGTTGATGGATTTGTGTTGTGCACTCAAGTTTCCACAATGGAATTCAAATGTAAATTCCTCAAAGTTTCTTGATAAGTCCAGGGTCGAACATAGGTACTTGTGAAAATAGATTGCGTTGGTAATTTTTATGAAAACTTTGTGGTAACCAAGTAAATAAATAAGTGTTGGGTTTATTGTTTGTGTTGATGAAATATAAATAAATAAAGGGGGCGGATTTGAGAAAGACAGTTGCATTGATAGATGCAATGAGTATGCGATGAACGGGTTGAGAAGATCTTTAGCTAGCATTACTCGGGAATGCGTCAGACTATGCGATCATGTTACAACCATGCACAGCAAGTCATTTTCCAATGTAAATGCAATGCTCCTAAATCTATGACGCATGTGTTGAATGCAAAGTGTCCATAGAGCTTATCCCTAAGTCTCTACTCTTGTCCTATGCGTTGATGCAAAAATGCATGAAAGCAAGTTGACCGCATACAATCATATCTTATCTCTAAGATGCATGCAATGCGTTAATAACAAATAGTGGTCATTCCTAAGCACCTATCTCTCGTTTATGAATTCTAATATGGTTCTTCAAAACTAGATTCTAACCTGACCTTCCCAAGTCTAGATCCAGTCTTTAGACTACCCTCCCGAGTATCTCTAATGGACGAATGAAGCATACATAAACAAAATAATTGCAAAGAATAAAAATTCCCTCGTTATGCTAGCTAAATGCTTCTCAAACTATTCAACTAATTTAGCTACTCATGCGTGAATAACAGAGAGTGAACAGATATAGAGAAAGAAATTTCATTCTCATAAATGAGTTGAGTACAAAATGACAATGAAAAGTAAAGGTAGAGAGCCTGGTAGCAATTCCTTGATGATCGAGGCATTTTACACTGAATCTCTATTCTGATCTAAAGATGTTCCCGCTTCCACAGGCATCGGCCCTCTCTCTGTATTTGAAGCTTCTAACGCTTTCCCAAGCTTACCGGAACGATCTATCGGCACAACTTCCTTCCTCGCGTCCGCCTTAAAATTGAAGAGAACTAATAACAGAGGCATGAACTTGTTGAACAAAAGATTGTAAAAGTCGTGAACTTGTAAAAGTGGTGAATCAATCGACTACTTAACCCCTTCTCTGAAGAATGCACTTGGTATTTATAGAGCATCCATGGTGAAAGGCGGCTTCTCTCTCCTGGCTGTACAGATGGGGCAGGTTTAATTCTTGACTGATGCGTCGGATAATTGTCATCGATAAAGCTGAATGTACTTTGTGACCGTTATCGGCTGTCAACGTAATTTGGATCCGACTGGCATCAGGTTTTTGTCCCATCGGTCTTAATTATCCTTTCATCTAGATATACCCACCATGTTGCGCTGACCAAGTTGCGGCGATCCTTATCGGGCGAATGTGTGTGAACACGATCAACGCAAAGCCTTGCGGTGGAGTTGACTCGACCGATGAATTCCTATGATCGTAATCTTTGTATCGCATTAACGCATATTCTGCAAAAAAATATAAAGATCAACTGTTATAATGCGTTGGAGGCATGCAACCGCAATATTATAGAATTTATGCTTAATGGCCGCAATTTAACATATTTCATCAACACAATCCAACATTGTTTAAGAACTTAGCACTATGATAACATGCATTTCTGACCGTTATCAGTCATGCAATTAAATTTACCTAATTGAATTAATTGGAACAACCAATTAATCCGACTTGATCAACTAATTAGTTCCATTTAAACCGATAAACAACATGCAAAATTAAATTGACCTAATTGCATTAAGAACACAAGAAAAGTCAGGTTGAACATTCAACATGGAACAACCTCAATTAAATGGTCGGTTGATTCATTCCTAGGTTTGTTAGAACAATGCTCATTTTGGTGATTTGCAAGCTACCCTAACCTATAGCTTCTAATTTATCAATAAAAAATTATATGTCACATATCCAATGCCAATGAAAAAGCAATAATTACAACACTCTCAAGCGTCCAATGAAATAATCGTAAACATTAGATAAATAGAATCGAAATCGAAAACCACAAATCTCTAGTTCGAAATCTCACGAATACATCAAATAGGTGAAAAATCCTAACAAACCCTAGCTAGAATGAGTACCCTAGCCCATAACAGTCATGGAAAATGCCAAGGTAATGGCTTGATAGATTCTCAAACTAAAATAGAAGAAAAGTGGAGAGAAATTAAAGTAGAAGACAGCTGAAATTGTCAGAAATTGAGACTCTCTTAATGTCACACCCCGCCCTAGACCACCCTCTTAGCTAGAGAAGGGCATGACTGCAGTAGTTATCAACCCTTGGGCTGACACTTACTGCCTAATAACTCTTGCGAAATAACTCTGATACCAAATATAAATTATATGCAACGGGATGTCTTTAGGCCTATAATTTATTAACTTAGAAACATAATATATTTAGAGTCATTACAACACTAGATTTACAAGCCCCAAAAACCCACAAACCCTAGTCCCTATATGAACAACAGTAACATGTGTACAATATTAACAGTAACCACCTAGCTAACGGTTACAAGTCTTTTGATCCTATAGTGGCAGAACAGATACTGAGCTATCTTTAGAGGATTTGACCGCTACCTGTGGGGGTGGGGAGGGGGAGGGGGGTCAAAACATTTAAAAACGGGGTGAGCTTACGCCCAGTGAGTGACCGAGAAAACATAGTAAATTCTCATGCATAATTTCAGTAAAGAGTTTGAACTGAAACATAAACTTTTACAGTACTTGTACTACAGGATAAACATTTTCCAAGTGTAAAACATATAAAGTTGTTTTAATCATAAAACAGTAAAATCGTTTCTCAGTTCAAACTACCCCTACTGTGGGTAAAACAATCCCAACACCAACTACTAGTCCAGAGAGAACCCTTTTGCTCAATCTCTGACTCTAATTACTTGTGGCCACACTAAGTACCCTCACACATTAGGTACTTCTACTCAGATACCTTCTCAATGTCCTTTAACATCGAGCTACTAGGATACCTTCTCAAACGTCTTTCAGTATCCCATTAGATTGGTACCTTCTCAAACGTCCTTCAGTACCAATAAATACCTTCTCAAATGTCCTTCAGTATCTAGTTGGGTGGATACCTTCTCAAATGTCCTTCAGTATCGTATTTTAGTAAAACTAGTCATAAACGACTTTTCTCTTTAAAGCATGTAAAGTATAACACGTATAAAACATGAATTTAAAGATGGTAACGCATGCTGGATAAAATCAACACATATAAATAGTTTTTCAACAATTTCGCCCACATGCATGCGTTCAAAACATAGTTCAAAACTTGTTTGGAAATCACTTCATAAAACTAATAGGCATGAGAATATTCTTTCTTTAAAACATGATTTCTATAACACGTTGTAATCAAACAGTTTAAGTAAAATGATTTAGTCAAAACATTTTAGCCACTCACCTTGATTTCTTAGGAGCTTTTCATTCTAGTAGCTCCTCGGGCTCCTTTTTACCCCTAGAATTTAGATTCAACTTACAGCTTAGATTACTCATGGTTCTGAACATTATTTCGAAATACTTTCTTCTACAAACTTATTATAAAATGTCTTAGGAATATTACCCTAAACTTTCAGCTCAAAAATTCTCGTGGTTTGGCTGGAATCACAGAATCTTCAAGACTGGCTCAGACTGATCCAACAGTCTGACCCTTCTGCTTTCTTCTCAATTTCCAGCCCGGTTCCTTTGAGTTTTTTCCTCCGGCAGCCCTACTCTAAAAGCTAGACTTCCAGAGCTTTTAGATGGATTTGGAATCACTTATAACGCACAAGTAGATTGGGAGATCTCCTCGTCCAAATTTGATTGGTTCTCTTCAACCCTCACTGCTCTCCCTTTCTTTTACGACATTGTCGATTTTGTGATTTGAAAATGAAGTTCCAAAGGCTCTATTTATAGGCATCCAAATTTCCTCTGGTGTTGACACCATCTACTTGGCTGCATTGCCAAGTGTTTACCTCTCCCCTTATCAACGCAAGCTTGCATCATCTTGACCCAAGGTGTTTTCTCTATATGCATCTAATTCCTTAGCCCTTAAGAATTTTTCCCAAGAAGACACATGGTTTGATGATGTTGACCTTGTGACCTCACCCTCCGTATGTGTTCGACTTAGGGTTTTCAACACATAATCCACAATAACGCAGCCCAAATTCAATACATAGATGCTTGCCCGGTCGTTCGACACATAGGCGAAGCCCTTCGTTCGCGTGGGCGAGGCGTTCGAATACAGCACCGGACGAGGCGTTGTTGCACACACAGGCTGCTCTCGCTCTCTCCACTCTCTCTGGTGTTGCTCTCTCTCACTTTCTCGCTCATAATCTCGCTCTCTTCAATCTCGCTGGTGTCGCTCTCTCCAACTTTCTTGCTCATAATCTCGCTCTCTCCCACTTTCTCGCTGGTCTTACTCTCTCCAATCTCGCTCTCTCCCATTTTCTCTCCAATCTCGCTAATCTTGTTGTTAACTACTATGAACATTGTTTGGCTCCGTGCAACTTCTACACGTTTTTTCCAGACTTTCCCCAAAATAATTTTCTTTATTTTTCTCAGTTCTTCAATCCTTTCTTCAGCCATAATGCATTTCACGTAACTTTTCCATACTTAGCCGAATTTTCCCCAAATTTTCCAAACTCAATTTCCATATTTTCTCTTTTCAAATCCCCACTCCTTCTTCACCATTTGACACTAGTTGTTTCATCAACCTACTTATTATACAAATTTCATTACAATTTTACCAATTAAAGCTCAACTTAAATTATTCAAGGAAAATCTACTTAACACTTAGAAATTTCCTTCCCTTTAACATAGGATTTAACTTTAAATTAGTTAATTCCTTTTATCACTTGCTTAAGTAAGAAAAATAGAAATATGGGTTTCACACTTAACCTAGGTGGCTGAACAACAATTTATAGTTGTAGTCACAGTGTTGAATCTGGACACAACGTTGCAACGCTCTTGTCGTAGCGACGTGCATCTAGAATTCATAGTGTGTCATATATTTATTGATCATAAGAGTTTGAAGTATATTTTTTAGCATAAAGAGTTCAACTTAAGACAAGAGAGGTGGTTAGAGTTAATTAAAGATTATGATTGCACTATTTAGTACCACCTAGGGAAGGCTAATGTACTAGATGATGCACTAAGCAGGAAGTCAATACATTCTAAAGCTACGCTTAATTCAGTTAAGGGTATGTTGTTGCAGGAACTAAAGAGTGTTGATGCCACTTTGACAGTTTGCCAGGCGGGGAGTTTTCTAGCACATTTCTAGGTGAGATATACCGTAGTAGATGATATTCTCAAGAGCAACCCAAAGATCCCAGTCTTCAAAAGTTAGCATAAGAGGTAAGCAAGAAACGGAGATCAAATTATGAGTTGAAATCAAATGGAGCATTACTGAAGGAAGGAAGAGTATGTGTAATTAATATGGTGACTCTGAAGGATGCTATTTTAGAAGAAGCCTATAGTTCGGCATATGCCATGCAATCATGCAGTACTAAGAGTTCGGCATATGCCATGCATCCATGCAGTACTAAGATGTACAAGACTTTGAGGAAGTTTTACTGGTGGTCTACAATGAAGAGAGACATAGCGAAGTTTGTAGGGAGATGTCTAGTATGTCAACAAATTAAGCTTGAACGTCAGAGATCTGTAGGATTGGTTAACCCACTTCAAGTGGCAAAATGGAAATGGGGGCATAATGATGGATTTTCAATTTGGATTACCCAGAACCCCAAGTGGTTTTGATAGCATATGGATAAGTTTTGATAGGCTAACAAAGAGCTATGTTTTTACTAGTTAAAGTCACTTTTACACTGGATAGGTTAGTCAAGCTGTATGTGGACAAAGTAGTGAGTTAATATGAAGTTCTTATATTGATTGTGTTAGATAGAGATCTGAGGTTTACATCGAAGTTTTACCCTAGTTTACAAGAGGAACTTGGCACTAAATTACATTTCAGTATAGCTTTCCATCCATTAATGGATGGGCATACAGAGTGAATGATTTAGACGTTGGAAGATATGTTGAGGGCATGTGTGTTGCAGTTTAAAGACAGTTGGGATATGCAGTTTCCATTAGTAGAGTTCGCTTATAATAACAGTTATCATTCCAATATTCGAATGGCTCCGTATGAAGCATTTGATGGAAGATCGGTGTAGGACTCTGGTCTGTTGAAATGAAGTTGGCGAGAGGAAATTAGTAGGACCAGAGTTAGTGTAGATGACCTCAGATAATGTAAAGTTGAAAAGAGAGAATTTGAAAGTAGCTCGAGACAGATAGAAGAGTTATGTAGATAAACGAAAAAGAGAACTAGAGTTTGAGGTTGGATATCGAGTGTTTCTTCGATTGTCTCTGCAGAAGAGAATACTCAGGTTTGGTAGGAAAGGAAAGTTGAGCCCATGGTATATAGGACCTTACAAGATAGTTGAACGGGTCGGGCCAATAGCTTTTAGATGAGCTTTACCTGCATAATTATGCAGGATAAATGATATTTTCCATGTATCATTATCGAGGAAGTATGTGTCAGACTCTTCGCATATTTTGCAAGTTCAACTAGTACAGTTGAAAGAAGATTTGTCCTGTGAAGAAGAGCCAGTGCAGATTCTTGGTAACAAAGAGCAAGTGTGGAGGAATAAGACAATTCCACTAGTAAAGGTATTGTGAAGAAACCACGAGGTAGAAGAGGCTACATGGGAGACCGAGGAGAAAATTAAGAGCAGATATCCCCACTCGTTTGTGTGAGGGAGTTATAGGTAAATTTTGAGGACGAAATTTTTCTAAGGGGAAGGTAAATTGTAAACCCTAGATCCTACTTTACTTTTTAAGCATGTTTAAGTTTATATGTGATGCTTGTATTTGTTAACCTATTTGCATGCCATGTTTCTAGTGGAGTATATGCTTAGAAGGGCTTGGAAGAGAAAGTATCCTAAATGTAAATAAGGGTGCTCTATAGTTGAAGAAGTCATCCACACTTAGTGAGATTTTAAGAGGTGAAGACAAGAAGAAAGCTAGACCTGGAGTTAGGCCTAAGAGTGAAAGAAATTCTTTACGTATGGTATTTGAGGCTCTCGAATGCCATAGGAAGTCCTGGCACTTAGAAGAAAGATTTGGAGACTTGGAGAGGTTAGAGTCATGCCATGTCAAGCATCAATGGAGCCAAGAAGGAAAATTGGCTAAGTGTAGAAAATAGGTGAGTGAGTGAAGGACTATGCGAGAGGGTAGATGGATACCAAGGCATGGACATTATATGGCTGAGGAGAAATAGGCGATGGACTCAAAGGAGGTTAGCATCGCCTAAGATAGGGTGTACACAAGCCACCAAGTGCCCATGGTGAGCATTTATGGAGCGCAAGGCATGAGAGTGAGCATGGGCTTAATGGGCAAGCAACATACCTTGGAGGGGCACCAAGTGATGCTAAAGAGGTTAGTGTAGGCATGGGACAAGGCATGAGCCAAGGCGATGGCAATGGCTAGGTGAGAGAACTAGTTGACTGGAAGGTATGTGTTGGCTGAGAGTCTTAAAGGTTAGAATATGTGGCTACCCAAAGACTTAAAGGTTAGAATAGGGGTGCTAAGGCATGCTATATAGGTTATTGGAAGTGTTGATGAGTGGAAAGCCCAAACACGAGTGCCTAAGGCAAGGCAAGGGTGCGTTGGCTTCGAGTAGGCATTGATCGAGAGATGAGGTTTGGATGGACATCAGCCTATGCGTTGGTGTGAAGCTAAATCAACTAGCTTAGTCACCCGATTAGTTGGCTAAGTGACGTGATTAAGGCATTAAGCAAAAATTAGTGGGTTAGGTGTCACACTAATAAGCTATCTGATCATGCACACCTTTGTATAAAAGGAGGTTGTAAAGAAGAAGCTTGGTTTGCAAAAACTACTCATTCAAGTGAAGAAAAACAGTTGCCAAATTGAAGATTGATCAGTTCTGATGTTGATCTAGTGTTGTTGGGAAGAAATTTTCACGATTTGGAGCTCAAATTTGATGAATTCCACAAGTATTCCAGGTTTTCGGATTGTTTAGACACGTTGAGAAGATTGGAAGATTCGAATCTCACTAAGAGGAATTAGAGGCTTAAATTTAAAGGTAAGAGAGATAAGATTTTTAGGAACAAGTTCTTAGAAGGAAATTTCATGAGATAATATCTGGAATTTATGTTATTTAAGCTGAAAGATGAATCTAGAAATTTGATTGATGAACAAGCAGGCAGTTGCAACCCAAGAATAAGCAAGCAGTTGGTCGGACAAGGTTGTGCAGGGATGAGTGCGTGCATAGTAAGGGCATGTGTGAGTGTTGGAAAGCATTAGTTGAGATGTTAGCATGTCATACCCCGCACCAGATTATCCTCTTATCCTGGACAGAATAGTGGTTACAGTAGTTACCAACTCTTTTGCTGGCACTTACTGCCTATTTTACTTGTTAACTAATATCAAACCCTGAATACATATATATTAACTCAGAACATAATACATTTACACTACAGGGTTCTGCAGCATTGATTATACATGGATACTACCACCTAGTGAGCCCCATCAAGAATACTATACACTAGACAGACACATGTGTACTAGCTAATACAGGTCTTCAATTATGCTTCCTTCAACCTATTTCTTTGAGTGGCAGAGCAACAGCAGAAAATTCTTCTTGGAACTGACCGCTACCGAGAAAAGAAAACATTTGAAAACGTGAGCTAGAAGCCCAGTGAGTGACTTAATAAAACGTAAATCTCATGCTTAAACTGAAAGCTTGGAAACATAATGCTGGAACTTAAAGTATACCAAGCAAACGTGTACTTAAACCTTTTAAGCCAATGTATCTTAAACCTGAATCTTAGTTGAGAATGAACATTCACTGCTCTAATTCCCAACGTCAAGCCATGGCCCGATGAGACCTCTATTTTAACCTGTTCACATTAAACTATTGCTAGAAGAGATCCCTATGTCGATCTCTTTAAATATACCGATGGCATCTCAAGAAACATCCCTAAGACATAAACGTTGATAACAACTTTTATACATCAATAATCATTATTACATCCTTGTTGAGAACGAGCATACACCACTCTAGCTCCCACCGTCTATTACCGGCCAAAAGACCTATAACTCAGCCTCTCATTCAGACCTGCCTAAATATACACGAAGTTTGTTACGTATTGTCAACACCTTAGGTACATCTATTCAGATACCTTCCCTACCAATATCCCTACTCATTATGTTTAGAAATACGAATGCATGTACTTTGGCAACTTTAGGTATTTAAAACATAGTACGTCAAGCTTCATTTAACCTTAGCTTTAATCCTAACGCATGCTTTATATTTTGTGAAATAAGTTGGATTAAAACATATTAAACTAGCTTGTAAAACCACTAGCATGCGTTAGACATGAAAAACATACTTGGAAAACTCATACATTAGTAAACATCAAGTGTTGATAAACATTCACAAGCATTAGAAATTTCAAACTATCCTTCTAACCTAGAAGAATATATGACTACCTTTATCCTTAGTTGAGATTGAACTAATAGTTCTAACCCTCAACGTTAACCTTAGTCGGGGAGAACTATTTTGCTCAATCCTTCTACGTCGTATTACCTACGTGCGCGTGGTTATAATTGAGTACCGTCGTACCTTATGTACCTGACTAGGATACCTTCTCATTGTCCTTCAGTATCCACAGGTACTTCTGCTCAGATACCTTCTCAAACGTCCTTCAGTATCGAGCTGCTAAGATACCTACTCATATGTCCTTTGGTATCAATTTGGCCGGATACCTTCTCAAAAGTCCTTCGGTATCAAATTGGCCAAGTACCTTCTCAAGTGTCCTTTGGTACCAAATTGGTTAGATACCTTCTTATATGTCCTTCGGTATCAATTTGGTCAGATACCTTCTCAAAAGTCCTTCGGTATCATATTGGCCAGGTACCTTCTCAAGTGTCCTTCGGTACTTCGTTTTAAGTAAAACTAGTCATAACATTCAGTTGAACACTAAAGATTAGTACTCAAATCATCATACTAATTCATCCATCATACTAGTTTATCATAAAAATAAAGTTACTTAAACATGTTAAAAGCATTTGGAAAAGATAACATATTTAAATCATATCAATTCCATGGAAAACATGCTTTACATAGCATTAGAGACAGTTCCACAGTTACGTTGCTTGGCACTGCATCTATACACTTAGCATGAGAATAACTTTAAAGAAATCATAATTTCTAAATCATTAAAAACATTAATTCATCACATAGTCACTCACAGCATGTTGACCTCTTAACGGGTTACATGCTTCTCCTAGCTCTTCTTGGCCTGAAAGGACATATTTCCCAGTTAAAGCACTGAGAATTCCTAGTAAAATACCTTAATTAATTCATTTATTAAAGGAATTTTACACAGACGGCTCTACTGGTGAGATCCCCATAAGCCACACAAGCGAGATCCCCTAGAGCAAGGCCAGCGAGATCACCTTGAGCGAGACCACCTGGAGCGAGATCACCTCAAGCGAGATCACCTTGAGCGAGATCTCATTACCAGTGACACTAGTGATACTCAGCCCCCCAGCGATACTAGCGATACTCAGCCACCAGCGATACCCACTCACCAGCGACACCTGCCTAATTTCTAGCGAGATTCCCTT
>NC_052353.1:14812631-14894518 GCF_009727055.1 Benincasa hispida | reverse complement strand
GATACTAGCGATACTCAGCCACCAGCGATACCCACTCACCAGCGACACCTGCCTAATTTCTAGCGAGATTCCCTTATAGAGCGAGATCTTCTTCACAAATTCTCACTATAAGCTCCACTATGAGATGTTTGCTTGTTCTTCCCAAGCAGCTGTCTGCTTATGCACAGGTTCTCTGTTACAACTTTAAAAATTCATAACTCAAAATCCAGACCTTTTTCGAAGAAACTTCTTTCTACATAATGCGCAATGTAGAGTCTGAGGCTACACGGAGGAAGGGGCCAACGTCTGTGACGTGCTAAGGGTTGCGTTAGCAAGCACCCAATGCCTAGGCAAGGTGAGGGTGTCCTATAACCTACTTGAGCATCTGTGTGCACGTTGCCACCCACCAACCTAGTTGTAAGGTAATTTTGGCTAGTGTTGGTGATGCGTTGAACTAGGCTAAGCGTTGATAAGTTGTGAAGAATTTCTAATTGTGATGTTAAGCTTGAATACTTAAGTTGAGCTCAAATAGGAGCTAATGATGTTAACCAAATGACTTTATTCATGTGACACGACAAATGCAAATAGGAGAAGCCTATAGCCTTTGGGGGAATTAGCACAAGACAGTGAGTGACTAGTTTTCATTAAGATGAACTTGATTTTATTTTCATGATCTAAAGCTTAGATTTTAATAAGTTCTAATGCATGAATGTTTATTTTACAATGAGTTTACAATTTTAGAACATGATTTCCATTACATAGTTTTCCAATGCATGCTTAAGTTTAAAGGTTTATGTGTGGACGCATAGTCCTTTTCTTTTAAAATCTTTAAGGTTTAATGTGAAGTGAAACATCCCTTTAGTGTGTTTTACTATGAATTTTAAATTATGCTTTTCTAGTTTTCAAAAAAAAAAAAAAAATTAAACGTATATGTGATGAACTTTAAAAGATGTTTATGAAGCATACTTGAGTTTAAATGATTGGAACCATGTATTAGCGAGCATTCCTTGAGTTAAGTTATTTTTAATGATTTCTATGCTTATGATATGTTTCTACTGGAATGCTTTATGCTTAAGAATACAAAGTTTTAACTTAAACTATGTTTTACAATATTTTACTGAGGAAACCCGATACTTAAGGCATGAAGGTATCTGGGGCCCTTGATACCTAAGGGATGACAGTATCTAAGGCATGAGTATATGAATGGCCTTTGGTGCTTGTCTGCGTGCACGTAGGAACAGGGTTATCAACGTTGATTGTATTGTGATTACTCTATATCAGCTATGAAATTTGACATTGAGCGGTCGAGCAAAAGGACTCTGCTTAAATTAAGGTTCGAAGATGATTTTCAAATGAGTTTAATGTGATTCGAGTTTTTCAGGGTTTTACAAAGCATTTATAAAGATGTGGTGTTTCCATTCCTTTTGATATTTTCTTAACCTTGAGATAAAGAGTTGAAAATATGTTTTTAAGGAGTCACACACTGGGCGTTTAGCTCATCCTTTTCAATGTTTTTATTTTCCCCAAGTAGCAGTCAATTCCCCGGAGTCTTGCTGATCTGCCAGTCTACCACACAAAGCTCGAAATTTAAAGAGGAACAAAAGTAAAGGCGGATTAGGTGGTTGAACATGTTTTTATTAAGAAGTAGCCCATCATGTACATATTAATTGTCGAGGGTAGAACCCTAAGTGGAACCACTATTGTGCATCATATATAGATTATTTCTAGGTTATGAATATATGTATGATGTGCATCTGTATTTAATTGTGTTGTATATTGAAGAAGTTAGTTGGCTGTGTGTATAAACTGCTAACCAAGTATAGATACCATGGAAGAATGTTTTAGGATTTTAGATGGGCAATGGGTGTCATAAGAGGGTTGGCATCTTCTGTCTTCACACCTCTTCCTAGGTTAAAAAGGTAGTCTAGGAGGAGGTGTGAAAAGTTAGTATCAGAGCATAAGATTTTGGGAAGTAGGCTCATGTATTAGATTAGAAGAATGTACATGATGTAATGTCACTAAAATTTGTGCATTATTATAAGAATGATGCCTAGAAGAAGTGGCAAACTGAGTAAGTAGATAGGGAACGTGAACTTATCAGAGATCCCGTGGTTTGAGGGGATCGAGAATATGTTAGAGACCCTATTAGAGAGCCTCAGATAGGTAAAGATCGTAATCCAAACAAGGAACCAATAGCGTAGAAGACCACATTGGAGAAAGAGTCTAGTACCCCCAAACATAGAGCTGATTCTCATATGGAGGATAGAGTTTTTGACAGGATAGCACAGAGGTTAGCAGCTAGTGTACGATCTGTACAGGTGGATCTAGAGAAGAAGTATGGCATAAAGAGGCTGAAGACACTAGGTATCACGACGTTCGAAGGTGTGACTGACCTAACAGATGCCAAGGTTTGGCTTGATCTTATTGAGAAATGCTTTAATGTGATGAGGTGTCCCAATGATCGGAAGGTTGGGTTAGCTATGTTCCTACTCCAAAAGAGAGCAAAGAAATGGTGGAAAGTCCTAGACTCCAAGAGGAGTTGGATCTGAGGCAATGACTTGGGAAGAGTTTAGAGAGCTTTTGAGGATAAATACTATCCTAGTTCGTTTAGAGAGGCAAAGAGGAATGAGTTTCTGAAGCTGGTTCAGGGCTCAATGACTGTAGTAGAGTATGAGCAAAATATATTGAGTTATCTCACTATGCCACCACCATTGTTGCTGAAGAGAAAGATAGGTGCAGGTTTGAGAATAGCCTGAGGGAAGAGATTCGTACACCAGTGACATCCACAACTAACTAGACAGACTTTTTTCGGTTAGTTGAGGCAGCGATGAGGGTTGAGAAGAGTTTGACAGATGAGAAATAGGTACAAGGAGGTAAAGAGGAACAATAAAGATTTACTCCCGAAGTGTCAGGAAGGAGGAACTTCAAGCCTTGTTTGAGTGGGCATACAACTTCTAAAGGTAGTAGAGCTAGCGTCAGTAGAGACAGAGCAGGAAAGGTTCCAGTTGGCTAGCATTTTTTACTGTAGGAACTAGGTTAGGATGGCTGGTAAATATTTGCTAGCCAGGAACAAAACCCCTGTGTTCGTGTTGTGGTAAGAACCACTTAGGGTCGTGCTATAGTGGGGGGAATATTTGTTATCAGTGTGGACAGATCGATCATTTCAAGAGGGAATCTCCTCAGTTAGTCCATGAGTCACAGGCTAAGCAGAGAGCGACCACTTAGACAGTACATCAACCTAAAGAAGTTGAGGCTAGTGGAGAGGGTACTAGTGAAGCCAAGGAAAAAAAGAATAGCTGGTCTACCATGACAATAAGGTAGAGTTTATGTTGTGACCCACTAGAAGGCCAAGGAGGCACCGAATGTTGTAACTTATATGGTAACTCTTTATAAATGACCTGCATAGTATTGTTAGATCTAGGTGACATTCATTCATTTGTTTCAAGTATGTTGGCATTCCATGTTGATAGGATGCTAGAGAACATGCCTGGTGAGTTATTTATTTCTACTCCTATTGGTGAGGTACTAGTAGTAAAAGAATTTTATAAAGATAGTCTGGTAGTGAGGGAAAAAGCATGTTGACTGATTTTATCTCACCCCCTCCCAAGTTTATCTCCCAAAACCTAAAGGAGATGTGAAGATAGCTGACACCACCCTTGTGATATCAACTGTCCACCTTTTAACTAATTCATCAGGTAACTAATACGTATTGTTCAATAACTTTTAATAGTAATTACAAGTATTTATATTAAATACATTTCCTATCCTAGCTAACCCTAATAACTTTCAATAGTAACCAGACCCAAGGTTTCGCTCCGCGAGAATAGAAGTTCCTAACCTTGAGTATCACTTCTACAACCTCCCTTTTTCCGCTAATTGGGAGGAAATAAAATAGTTGGGAAACGTGGGCTAGAAGCCCAATTAGTTGTATATTTTACAAGAAAATAAGTTTTGTTCTGGAAATTAATTTTTGAAAACAAATTTGCAATCAAGCAATCATAACATATAAGAATGTAACCCTCCCAATCTAGTTACTGGTTACTTTTTGCATGATCATGTATTTCCCAAGTATTACGGTTGAATCCCATTACGCAAAGTGAGGAAACAATCCCAGTACATAATATAGTCTGTCGAATGTGCACATGTCGAAAAAATACCGTTAGTCGTGCTTGAGACACGCTAACAATTTTCCACGGTACAATCCCAGTTTCCCATCAATTCATGTTATCCAACAAAGTCAAAGTAACACAATCTTTCTAGCAAAACAACAAAAACCAATCAACAATAGAATTAATGAACAAAATCTAGGAACACATTTCTCGATCACTCGACCGATGCATACCTCAACGCTCCCCTTGTGCCCAATGCCTAGTCTCACGGTTGGTGCATAGCTCTACTTCAAGTACACCTCGTCCAGCCAATGCCCACCAATGCATGCACAAGCCTCCTCGCCTAAGGCCATCTTGCCCTTTGCCACGTGCGTCCACTTGCCCATCTAACCTCAACATGAGGCTTGGCCAATGCATTGCTTAGCCACAAGGGCCTTCTCACCCTCGACCAACCCTTTACCATGCCCTCACCTTCCTCAACGCCCCAATTGCTCTTACTAACTTCAACATGCTTGGGTTGTCACATACCTCAACAATGCCTTCAACGCATTGTTCGCTACTTAGCCAATTTTTCCCTCCTTAACTAAGCTTAACTACGTCTTTACCTCGTACCCATGTGCTTCATAACTCAAAAAGTTTTTTCCTCCTTCTTCAATCATCCTCAAGCTTTCTCCTTAGATTCTTATTCTTAGTCCTCTTTAATCTTAATATCCAAGTTTTGCTTGATTTTCCTTTAGCAAGACTCGAGGGTTTACAGATTTAATTCCTTTAGAGTTGCTTGAGATTGATGATATATTGGCAATAGACTTTCTGTGTAAGTATCATGCATCTTTTGATTGTTATAAAAAGGAAGTGGTGTTTAGGAGACTTGGAGAATTGGAGGGAATTAAAGAATTCTTCCTATTAGCCTACTTTCAATAGTTAAGGCTAGAAAGTTTTTGAACAAAGGATGTACGGCCTACTTGGCTCAGTTAAGGCCAAGAAGCTGGGACCAAATGATGTTCCAGTAGTTCAGTACTTTACTGATGTGATTTCTGGGGAGTTTTCAGGATTGTCACCTAACACAGAAATAGAGTTTTCGATTGATTTAATTTGTGAACAATTCGTACATCTCAGGCAACATATAGAATGCCACCTACTAAGTTGAAGCTACTAAAGGTCCAGTTGTTGGAGTTAGGAACATGCAAATGGAAGCAATGAGGATATAAAGTACTCTATTTACACTAATTTTAAAGATTAAGAATGCTAGTTTCAAAACTGGAAAAACAAAGTTTTAAGAGCAAACCTTGACGTAGCTCAACATTAAAATGATCCACTGGATGTTTTTTTATCACAAACACTTCGTGGACCACCGCTAGAGTCTTTCCCACTATTCTATAGTTAAAACAGATCATGGGATCCAAATTTATGATGAATTTTGAAGGAAAAATAGATTTTTGAGAAAGTTGGAGTTATACACTTTGAGAGAAAGTATTAGCTTCTCAAGTCAGCAAAAAGGATTCAAATCTCAACAATCTTTCTTCTATTTAAAGAAGAAATCCTGCAAAAACAAATCCATCTCTAAGTAACAGCAAATTGAAGCTCAATCTAGTGGGATTTGAGGTGTTGAAGTGGTTCAAATGTGGGAAAAACCCATTAATCCAAAATTCACTTAATTTTGAATTTAAAAATTCCAAATTTAAATGAATTTTTATAAAATTAGTTCAAATAATTAATTTTAAGTAAAAATAATTTTAAGACCAATTTTAAATAAAATTAATTCTAATATTTAATTTTAAATAAAAGTAATTTTAAATAATGAATTAAACAATTTAATTAATAAAATTAATTTAATACCAAATATTAAATTAGTTAATAACACCAATCCCAATCATGAACCCCTATTCATGTGTAATATTTAAATCATATTTAAATATTTCGAACTCTCCATATTGTTCAATTCATAATTAAACAATAAGTAGTTAATTATATCAAATATAATTAATGCTTACTTCCTTAGGCCAAAATTCGAACAATTTCAAATTCTTTCATCATACTGTTCTAAGGTTTAGTCTGATATGAGTTAGTAAGGGGACCTAATGGACCTACAGATCATGAGCTTCAATGATCCAAAATTAACCGGCTAAACTCTTTAACCTAGCTGACCAACATAACTACTGGGGGACACTCCACGGTAGCCTAGTAGCTACACTCTCCTCACGGTAGATATATTTTTGTCCATTCAATATAACCATGATTAGTAAGTCAATCTTTCATAGGTTGTTCATAATTACATATGAGTCAAAATTACTCTTTTACCCTTGTAATTAAATCTTGTTCCTTAAGTCCCATTGATCATCTAACGAACGATTGGTTTGTGGTCCAACCATTAAACCGAGTCCCTCTCAGGCCAATCGATGGTGGGGCTCCTTGTTCAAGATCCAGAGTCAGCACTTAAGAGAACAACCTATCTACTATCCCTAAAATTGAAAAGGAATGAATTCCATCTTGCAGGACTATGTTCCCAGCTATCTACCAGGTCTTATCCCTAAAATGGGGGGCTTATTGAGTAATCGAACTCGACCACTCTCATCCATGCAGATTAAAGGATAATCTTGAATAAACAGTAGTTAATAGTTAGCTCAGGATTAAGGTCCGTTACATATGTCATCGTATTGAAATACTCATTCTTAACAATTAACAGTGTTATAAAGTAAAAATGACTAATTCGTGGTGCGGTCCTCCACTCACACGTCTCCACGTATCCATAGCATCCCCAGGACAAGGTACCTAGTCTTATCCCTATACTATCGACCGTTTTGGCCTATTACTCGAACTCCGTCCACTTTTATGTCCCCACATATAGTTCAAGTATTCATGCTACAACAAGGGGTTCTTAATTTTTTGGATTTAGAATTTTTAAGTTCAATTCACACATTCAACATTTTTATTCAATAAATCTCAATAACAACTTTATTGTAAAATAGAATTTGTTTATAAACCACAAGTTTTAGGACATAAAACCTAACAAACTCCCCCTTGGACTAAATCTTTAGTGGGTTCATTTACATATCATTTTGAGCATGAGAGGAAAACGTAAATACAATATACTAGGGAATCACATACTCATGGCTTCTCCCACTTGCCCTAGATTTATACAACTCGTTGTCCTAGATTCACTAGGTAGCCCTCAAACACTTTAGTCGTAAGGGTCTTTGTAAACGGATTAGCAACATTGTGCTCTAAGGCTATCTGTTTGATGATTACGTCGCCTCGTTGCATAATCTACCTGCTTTAGATGACATTTGCCCTCAATATGCTTCTCGCGCTTATAGCTTCTGGGTTATTTAGAATTTTCAACTGTGCCACTGCTATCACAATAGAGGGTGATAAGTAGATGCATATTTGGAACAACTTCCAAATTTGTTAAGAACTTCTTAAGCCATACAACTTCCTTTGTCGCTTCACATAAAGCTACGTACTCAGCCTCAATGGTGGAGTCAACAATACAACTTTACTTTATACTCCTCCAAACTACCGGTATTTCGTTTATAGTGAACATTGATTTTGATGTAGATTTCCTTGAATCTTTAACGGTTTGGAAATCAAAGTCAGTGTATCCTATAAGGATAAAATGCTTAGGACTATACACGAGCATATAGTCCCTCGTTCTTCTGAGATACTTGATGATATTAACGTCAGTCCAATGATCATATCCTGGATTGAACTGATACCTGATTATTCCCACTGCATAGCATATGTTAAGTCATGCACACAACATAACGTACATCAAACTACCAATTATTGATGTATAAGGAAAATGTCTCACATCCTCAATTTCTTGAGCTATCTTAGGACACTGTTCCTTTGAAAGATGAACTCCATGCTTGAAAGGTAATAAACCCCTATTGAATTGTTCACCTTATATCTAGACAACATCTTGTCTATATAGGATGTTTGAGACAAGGCTAACATTCTATTCTTGTGATTCTGAATGACTTAGATTCTATGAACATACTGAGCCTCTCCCAGATCTTTCATTTGAAATTTGGTTGCTAGTCATTGCTTAACGTCAGTTAGGAATCCTACATCATTCTCCACGAGTAGGATGTCATCAACATCAATACTAGGAAGGCAATAGTGGTTTTGACAATTTTCTTGTAGACACAAGGTTCGTCAATATTCTATTCAAGGACAGTAGATTTAATCGCAGTGTAAAATCTTATATTCCAAGATCTAGATGCTCGTTTTAACCCATAAATGGATCTTTTAATCTTTTAAATAATTTTCTCTTGAACCTGTTCAATGAACCCTTCTGGTTGAGCCATATAGATACTCTCCTCAAGATTTCTATTTAGAAAGGTTGTCTTGACACTCATTGCCGAATTTCATAATCACAAAATGTGGCAATGGACAAGAGTATTCTAATCGACTTTAGCAGGACAACAAGGGAGAAGGTTTCTTCATAGTCCACCCCCTCTCTCTGGGTATAACCTTTTGCCACCAGTCGAGCCTTAAAGGGTTGTACCTTACCAGCTTATTCTTATTTCCTTTTGTAGATCCATTTGAAACCAATAGGTTTTACCCAATCTAGTTGATGTACAAGTTCCCTGGCCGAATTGAAGTACATAGATTCTATTTCGAGGTGCATGGCTTTGATCCACGGGTATCGGTCTACATCATTCATTGCCTATTCATAGGTCAACAAATCCTCAATGCCATCATCGTATAGGATGACCTGAGTTTCAGTTAAACCCATGTAATAGTTGGGCTAGTGGACAACTCTCCCACTATGTCGAGATATCCTCAACTCTTGAGAAGGATGTGATTGACTAGATCTACCAGCTTCATCAACAACTCTTGTTGAAAGTCCATTATGATCAATAAGTCTTGTTGGTTTATCTGCAGCTTCTTTTGAAATTTCACTTAATACTAGTTTACTGCGAGGTTGATGATCTCTCATGTGATCTTCTGATGCGATGTGCAAGCATACACAGTTGAAGTAATAAATCATAAATAGAGTATCGTCCTCAGGGATTGGTCTAACCAAAATTTTCCGAAAACTTAGCTATCATAATTCGCTGTTAATTTTATTAAGGCAACCCAAAAGATGATTTTTTTTTTCTATAACTATGACTACTGAAAACTCAATCACACACACAAGAACAAATTTAGAGGAAAAAGATTCTAGGGTGTTGTTTCATTTAGGGAATACAGTGAATATGAAATGCAATTAATTTAAATCGATAGATTGAGGCTAGAAGTTCTAAAATCAAGAAATCCTCTCTCGAGCTCAAACCCTCCTAATAACTACCCATCAACCCGAATCTTTTCTATCGCTAGAATAGTTACAACATTAAGATCCTTCAATCGCACCTCTTATTATTCTAAATTCATTCTCATGCAATTTCAAATAACAATCTAAATTATTGGGTCCAGCGAATTAAACTTTCTCTTGAGACATCTAATTAACTTAGATTCATTCAATTAATGGCTAGTTAATAAAAAGCATTAAACACAAATAATTAAAAAACCCATGCAAAATCAATCAATTGTAAATACAGTATTCAAAGTAACATTCCCTAAACTCCACAAGCACCCTAGAATAATATAGTCTAGTCACATATGATTCCGATAACAAAATTCCCCAAATAATCAATCATTAAGAAAAAAAAGTAAATTAACGTAGAAGAATGATCTCCCTTCAATAGGTCCGAATCCTAATCATGATCATCTTCACTCACGCCATGAATCTCGTATTGTTCTTCAAAAAAAAAGCACAATCATGATCAATCTTCCCTTATAAATAGCCCAAAGACGATCTTGGATCAACTCTGAATTGAAATCTCGAGTCTTCCACCAAAAACGATTAGAACTGCTGTAATTCAGCTCTTGTACATAATAGATTCACTCAAAATCGACTCTTCTCTTTTTTCTCCTTTTTTTCTAGTGGTGCAACATTGCTATTTATAATATGCTCGCAGTGTTACAACACTACAAACCAACGTTGCAACAGTGGCATCATGCCAGCCGCGCATAGAAGTCGTAGCATTGCAATGCTACAAGGAGTGTTGCAATGCTACCCTGTTCCAAATTGCTCTCGGGTCTGCAGGGTCAAGAAGCAGCATTGCAATGTGATAACGGGCAGAAATGCACGTTATCATAGTGCTAAGTTCTTAAACAATGCTCGCTTTCATTGATTAAACATGTTAAATTGCGTCCAAAAAGCATCAAATTCATAATATTGCGGTCGCATGCGTTCATCGTATAGGAATAGTTGATTTTTGTATTTTTATGTAGAATATGCGTTGATGCAAGGCGAAAATTGCGATCATATGAAACCATTGGTCGAATGTTACATCACTGTAAGGCTTCACGGTGATTGTGTTTGTAAATATATGCTCAAGAAGGATTGCCGCAACTTGGTCGGCGCAACAAGGTGGGCGCATCTGGATGAAAGGCATAATTAATCACGATGGGACAGAAAGCTGATGATAGTCGAATCCGAATTAAGTTGACAGCCGCTAACAATAACAAGTACATTCAGCTTTTCGGTGACAAATATTCAGCGCATCAGTTAGGGAATTAAAGTCGTCCCATCTATGCAATCATGAGAGAGAAGCCACCTTTTGTCACGCAAATTGTATATGTGATATTCAATGCTCATGATGATGTGATACTACTGCTATTTATGTGTTAATGAGAGATGCTCAAGTAGTATGCCCTGCATTGTTGATAACTTGTAGAAATACAAGTTATTTATGCCCTCTTATCTAGATATTGCAGCCAAAAGTGAGTAATTATGAGCCAATTGTATCAAAATTAACTTAGTTTGAAAATAATTTCAAATGTTTGCAATAAAGCCCATTAACGTCAAAAGATGGAGAATATGCCAAACTTTATTCTGTTTTGCAAGAAGACCCAAGTCACCGCTTGCGCCCAAGGCTCGTGAAAACTTCATCTACAAATCTCTATCACAATTGTGCTCGTCGAGCAACCTCGCACAGACAATTACTGGAGAAATGGCGCAATGCGATAGTCGATCCTGATCTACGCATCAACCGCATGCGGTAATAAAAACAAACACCGCATGCGAGTCAATGATCGAATGATGCAAATGTGCAAGAGTGGGAGATTGAGACGCGTGTACAACTAACGGTTGTGCAGATTTGACGGTCTGATTTCATAACAGAAGGAATAATATCCCTCCATCTTCGAAACTTCCATAACAAAGAGTGGGGACCACTTGGCCGAAGTCAAAGGATTTCTTCCTATAAATACCCCAGCATGTTAAAAGAGAAAATATGATATTCGATACTGGGCGAAGTGTTGCAAGACTCTAGAGAGACAAAGGGCTAAGCTGAATGCGGAAAAGAAAGATCTGGGAAGAAGAAGAGATAAGACCGAGAGGTGAATCTTCGAAGTTGCATGTTATATTTATTTCATTACATGGAGTAGTTCTTGATACATGTTTTGTGAATAATAGATAAAGTAATCTTGTCAATTTAAGTTAGAAAGAAGGGAAAATAAACTGGGACTTAACGAAAGGATAGGTGTAGTAAGGAGAAGGAAAAAGGTAATATGCGTACAATACACTCAAATAAATTGCGATGAGCGGTATGTTGCGCACGTATGCGTTCTTTGCCCCACCTTAGTCGAATGCACTATGTTGAGGTATCCTCCAGAAATGCGTTGAGTAAGGAGTGTGTTGCGGGGATGCATATGTGTTGCCTGTCCGCAACGAAAATGTACCTGTATCTATTGGAAGCATAATAAGAACTGCACTTCATACACCTGTTTAAATCAAATTTTGTAACTTAACGAATTCTTTGACTCATGTACAGGAATTAATTGAATTCATTTGTGATCATTTATAATTATTCGCAACCTTTGTTAATATTCAATACATTCAAAGTACATACTTCTCTCAACTTTTTTCCTCTTTCTCTCTCCTTATCCTCCTTTATTAATCTGTGCTTTATTTTTACTCTTGTATTTTTACGATCTTCATTGCGTTGCTATGATGTATAATATGTGAAACTTAGAAACTTTCTCATACTTAGTAGATTCTGACTAACACTTAGTTAGCTCTTAGTTTAGCAGTACTTTACCTTTCACCTTTCAAAATCCTGCTCAAACCTTCTTTTTGAAATTTTCTTCTAAGTGTTTTTCTAGTCTATCCAACCAATGCAATGAGGACCTTGCTCATCTTTAAATTTGGGGGTGGGGAAGGTCTGAGCATATGAACTCAGGAATATGCAATATTAAAAGAAAATTTGTCTTTTATTTAGCTTTTCTAATTTCGACAAAAAAAAAAAACAATTTTTTTACAAAACTCCAATGTCAACGCAAGGGAATTCTTAATATTCCCAACTTGATAAGGGTTTAGTTGTGAAAGGAGCCTGCTCGTAGTTGGATGTTCGTATGACACCCGTAGAAGCAAGCCAAAACGAAGGTAGGTTACTAGGAACAACGCAACATAGAAATAAAAAGAGAAAAAGAAAGCAAGGGACAACTCCTCTGAGTATCATGAGTTAAGTTGAAACTGGCACACCACCATAGTTGGATCTTCGCATGAAACCCATGGGGACAACCCAAAACGAAGAGTGTAACCATGACCAACTATCCCTAAATGAATAAACAATGCAAAATTTTGCTCGCAACATATAGATACATCAAGTGTTTTGAAAAAGAAGAGATGAACATTCTACCTTGAGAACTAGAAAAGTGTCTTTGAGCAGGATTTTGTGATGTAAAAGAATAAAGTAGGGCTTGCGAAGAATTAGCAAGGATGGAAGGAAACTGCGATGTTCGGAAATGAGCCTGAGGGTAAAATTCGGAGCAACCAAAATTTTTGCAAAAATATAGGATAAGATGGGAGCATGATTTCTTTAGTAGAAGATATGCTTGAGGACAAGCATATATCTAAATTTGGGGGTGTGATAACTTATAGAAATACAAGTTATTTATGCCACCTTATCTAGATATTGCAGCCAAAAGTGAGTAATTATGTGCCAATTGTATGAAAATTAACTTAGTTTGACAATAATTTCAAATGTTTGCAATAAAGCCCACTAATGCCAAAATATGGAGAATATGCCAAACTTTATTCTGTTTTGCAGGAAGACCCGAGTCACCGCTTGCGCCCAAGGCTTGTGAAAACTTCATCTACGCATCTCTATCACAATTATGCTCGTCGAGCAACCTCGCACAGACAATTACTAGAATAACGGCGCAATGCAATAGTCGATCCTGATCTATTCGTCAACTGCATACGGTAATAAAAACAAACACCGCATGCGAGTCGGTGATCAAATGATGCAAATGAGCAACACAAGAGCAGGAGATTGAGATGCGTGTACAACTAACGGTTGTGTAGATTTGACGGTCTGATTTCATAACAGAAGGAATAATATCCCTCCATCTTCGAAATTTCCATATCAAAGAGTGGGGACCACTTGGCCAGAGTCAAAGGATTTCTTCCTATAAATACCCCAACATGTGAAAAGAGAAAATATGATATTCGATACTTGGCGAAGTGTTGCAAGACTCTAGAGTGAAAAAGGGCTAAGCTGAGTGCAAAAAAGAAAGATCTGGGAAGAAGAAGAGATAAGACCGAGAGGTGAATCTCCGATCTAACCTGCTATACACCTGAGCGAAGCTCTGTGCAAGGCAGCTACTGGTAGAGCAAGCCTGAGAGGGAACCTCTCACCATCATCATTCCAACCAGAACCGGCAAGCAGTATTCCATCGATCTGTGACCAAGACATTGGCACTTGATCGTATCTATTCTACCTTTCTGTGTATTTCATGTTTTCTTCATCTCTATATTCATCCATCATGTATCAGACACTTAATAGAAATGTTAATTGTTTCGATCATTTTCATCCTCCATATTCTGTCTTTTTCCATTCACCCATCAATCGCTTTCTCCATGATGTTTTCTTACTCTTTTGATAAGCAATATAAATATCCGAGAACTTAATGTAAAGTAAAGTTATGAAATACGTTTAGCTAAAGCATGCTGGACGACATCTTCACCTATGAGAGCAGAAGTAAAGATGTCATTCTGATCTATCGAGACAAGGTCAGAAGAGTGCGTTAACTAAAGCAAGTAGTACTTCCAAACATGGAAGCAACCTTGCATTCATTACGTTAGACTCTGTTTTCACCGCAGACATGTGGGAGATGCGGCCGATCACCGAGAGGTGTACGCCAAGAGTGAAGCGGAACAGTATTTGTATCTTTATTTCCCTTAAGAACTTGCTTTGTTTTGTATACTTATCTTTCTTTTTTTAACCACCACAAGACTTGCCGTCGCAACCCATGCCCTTGCACAACCTTCACAACTAGCCCTAATCCTAGTATCTTGTACATAGAACCTGTATCGTATACATCTAGCTTAGGTTTATTGCACATTTATCACATCTTTACATTTCTTTTAATTTCTGTAATTACTTCTGTACAACTTTTACCAAAATATTGTAAAACCCGGTCGCATACACCATGAACATACCATAGTAACCGGCACCGTTTTTCCCCGTGTTCGACCTCGGATCATACTGAGAAACTTGCGATGAAATTACACTTGGTTTCATTGTAAGTAAACTTATAACATCGCAGGGCATACTACTTAAATATAACCAATATCACATAATCAGCAGTAGTATTGCATCTCATAAGCATTAAATTTCTTATATGCGTTAGCGTAGCAACAATTGTCACAAGTTTCCTTACGATGGAACCAAGTGTAATTCCATCACAAGTTTTTGGGTGTGATCGGAGGTCGAACATAGGGAACTGGTGCCAGTTATTGCGATATGTTCATGATATATGTGACTGGGTTTTTCAATTCTTTATAAAAGTGTGTACAGTATGTAAATTACAGTAAAATAAAGGGAAGCGGTAGAGATGCGATAAAAATACAATAAACCTAAGCTAGTTGTATAAGATACAGGCTTTATGTGCAAGATACTAGGATTAAGGCTGGCTATGAAGGTTGTGCAAAGACGTGGGATGCGACGACAAGTCTTGTGAATAGATTAGAAAGAGAAAGATAAGTAGTACAAACAATGCAAGTTCTTAACAGAATTGAAGTTACAAATATTGTTCCACTTTTCTCTTGGCGTACACCTTTCAGCGATCGGCCACGTTTCCCACATGTCTGTGGTGAAACAGAGTCTAACGTAATGAATGCAAGGTTGCTTCCATGTCTGGAAGTACTACTCGCTTTAGTTAATGCACTCTTCTGACCTTCTCTCGATAGATCAGAATGACATCTTCACTCTTCTGACCTTCTCTCGATAGATCAGAATGACATCTTCACTTCTGCTCTTATGGGTGAAGATGCAATCTAGCATACTTTAGCTAAACGTATTTTATAACTTTAATACATATTAAGTTCTTGGAGATTCATATTGCTCATCAAGGGATTAGAAAAAATCATGAAAAAAGTGACTAATAGGTGAATGGAAATAGACAGAGAATGGTAAATGAAATCTATCGAAACATTTAATATTTGTACTAAGTGTTTGATACATGATGTGTGAATGTGGAGATAAAGTAAACTTGGAATACAATGAAGAGAGATATAATAGATACAACCAGGTGCCAATGTCTTGGCACATATTCAATTGAGATCTGCTTGTCGGATAGGATGGTATCGATGGCAGGAAGAGCTACCCTCTCAGGCTTGCTCCACTGGTAGCAAGGGTCTCTGCACAGAGGTTCGATCGGGTATATAGCAGGTCGGATATGAGATTTACCTCTCGGCCTTATCTCTTTCTCTTCTCGGATTTCTTCTTATCAGCACTCAGCTCAGCCTTTTTCTCTCTAAAATCTTATAACACTTAGCCCAGTATCAAATAGCATAATTTTCTCTGAATTCACTGGGGTATTTATAGGAGAAGATCTTTTGACTCCAGCCATGTGGTCCCCACTTGATGGTTATGGTAATTCCGCAGATGGATGGATATTATTTCTTTTTTTATGAAATCAGACCGTCAATTCTGTACAACCGTTAGTTGCACACATCTCTCAATCCTCCACTTTCACGTTGCTCAGTTGCATCTTTCGATCATAAGTTCACATGCGGTGTTTGTTTTTATTACCGCATGCAGTCGAAGCATAGCTCTCAACCGACTATCGCATTGCACCGTTACTTCGGTAATTGTCTCTTCAAGGTTGATCGATAGGCGCAATGTGATAAATTGATTAGTTTCTCATGAGCCTTGAGCGCAAGCGGTGACTTGGTCTCCTGCAAAACAGAGTAAAGTTTGGCTTGTCCTCCATCTTTTTGGTGTTAGTGGGTGTAATTGCAAACATTTATAATTATTGTCATACTAAGTTAATTTTCATACAATTGGCGCATAAGTACTAACTTTTGGCCGCAATATCTAGATAAGATGGCATAAATAACTTGTATTTCTACAAGTTATCACCTTTCATCCTGGAAGTTCTATAAATACCAAAGGCATCATTCAGAAAAGGGGTTCACGAATTCACCATCTCACGAGTTTAGAAGTCCTATTCATAGTTTAGCCTTGTTCTTAGATTTTCTTTTACTTTAAGGCGGACTCAAGAGAAGGAGGTTTTGCCCACAGATCATTCTGGTAAGCTTAGGAGAGCACCAGAAGCTTCAAGATTAGAGAGAGGGCCAATGCTTGCGGAAGTAGGAATATCTTTTGAACCGAATAGAAATTGACAGTGTAAAAGCCTCGGTCAGCAAAGGATTGCTACTAGGCTCTCTACCTTTGTTATTTTGTATTCAAACTCATTTATAGAAATGGAATTTACTTCTCTATATCTGTTCACTCTCTATTGTTTACGCATGAGTAGCTAAATCTGTTGAATGGGTTGAGAAACACTGAGTTGGCTTAACTAGGGATTTCATTCTATGTGATTATCTTGTATTATGTATGCTTCATTCGCCCATTAGAGATACTCGGGAGGGTAGTCTAAGGACAGGATATAGGCTTGGGAAAGTCAGGTCAAAATCTAGGCTCAGGAGAGTAATATTAGAAAGCATAATTAAGAGATAGAAGCTTAGGAATAAGCACTGTTTGCTATGAACACATCGCATGTATCCTAGAGATAGGATATGATTGTGTGCGGTCACCTTGCCTTTATGCATCTTGCATCATTGCATAGGAAAAGAGTAGAGACTTAGGGGCCAGATTAGAATGTATAAACGAGAGATAGGCACTTAGGAATGAGCACTATTTGTTATTAATGCATCACATGCATCGTAGTGATAGGATATGATTGTATGCGGTCACCTTGCTTTCATGCATTTTGCTTCATCGCATAGGAAAAGAGTAGAGACTTAGGAATAAGCTCTACGGACAGTTTTGCATTCAAGACATGCGCCCTAGACTTAGGAGCATCGCATTTGCGTTGGAAATGACTTGTTGTGCATGGTTGTAGCATGATTGCATAGTTTAATGTATTCCCAAGTAACGCTAGCTAAAGACCTTCTCAACACACTCATTCGCATACTTAGTGCATCTATCACACAATCAAACTTTTCTCAAATCCTCCACATTTTTTTTATTTTCCATTACTACAATCAACAAACAAACCAACAATTAATTGATTTATCGGTTACTGCAAAGTTTCATAAAAATTACCATCGCAACCTGTTTTCACAAGTCCCTGAGATCGACCCTGGACTTACCAGAAAACTCAGTGGGGTTTACACTTGGATTCTGCTGAGGAAACTTGAGTGTTCAACGCATTTTCATCATCGCATATCATCCACAATTCCATATCATAAAATAATGCATTAAATTTTTGGCGCCGTTGCCGAGGACTTTGGCAAAAATAGTGTGCTAACAGTAATTTTTCTGATTTCTTTACAATCTCTCAATCTCTGGTGAATTATGACCCAAAGATTGAGAGGAAATTTAGACGGAGATTAAGAGACCGCCAACAACAATAATAGTAAGATAAAGAAGAGATGGCGAAGCAGCCTGGAAACGAAGCACCAAAAGAAAATAACGTCATGACGAATCCAATCCTTCTGGCTAAAGATCGCAATAGACCCATTAGGGACTATGCATCGCCAAACCTCTATGATTTCTCTCCAGGAATCATGAGGTCTTCCCTCGATGGATGCAGATTTGAAATGAAGCCGGTGATGCGAGGACCCGCATGCCCACCTCCGAAGTTTTATAGAAATCTACAATACTTTTGTGTTCCCGAACATCTCTGCCAAAGAAATTCGACTAACTTTTTTCCCATTTTCTCTTTGTGATCAGGCAAGGAAATGGGCATATTCCCTCGAACTGGGAGAGATCATTTCTTGGGAACAGGTCGTAGAGAAATTTATGAAGAAATACTTTCCGCCTACTGAGAACGCTAGACGAAGGAAACTTATAACAAATTTTAAACAAGACATGGACGAATCGCTCAGCGATGCTTGGGCGAGGTTTAAGGGGTTGGTCCTGGAATATCAACAAAATGGATGCTAGACTTCGTTCAGATGGAAATCTTTTATCATAGTTTAAATCCTGCTGGTGGTCTACTTGACAAAACGTATGATGAGGCGAAGAATATCTTGGATCGCATCTCTAAAAACCACGAGGATTGGAGAGAGGGTGATAAGAGATTGAGAATCAAGGATACTGACACAAGTAATAGTGCTATTGCTTCACTACAAAATCAGATGACCGCGATGATGAACTTAATTCAGGGAATTGTGATCAGCAGCCCAACACCGCAAAATAGGCAAATCAACGCAATTAGTCAAAACACCCCAAGGTGTGCGACTTACGGTGATGGGCACGCAATGGAAGAATGCCGGCAAAATCCACAGTCCATTTAATTTGTGAAAAATAATCCCTTTTCGAATACCTACAACCCCGGGTGGAGAAACCACCCTAAATTTGCATTGAAGAATCAGCAGCAAAATTTCAAATCCATGGCACAGAAAGAAGGGCCACCTGGATTCTTCTCACGCAACAACGGTCAGACAAGAAATCAAGCCAGTAGCTCACTATTGCCGCAATCCTCTTCCTTGGAGAGCTTGTTGAAGCAATACATAGAGAAAACGAAACTGTGCTTCAAAGTCAGGCTACGTCCATCCGCAATCTAGAATTACAGATGGGCCAGATTACAAGTGAGCTAAAGAACAGACTGCAAGGGGCTCTGCTGAGTTCAACAGTACTCCTACGCAACCTAGAGGGATTAGGTAAAGAGCAATGTCAAGTTGTGACATTGCGAATTGGAAAAACTATGGAAGGAGAAAAAAAGGAGCCTAGCCAGATTGCTCCCATTGCGGCTGAACCTGAAATTGCGGTGAAACAAGAAGAAGAAGGAGAAAAAGAAGCAATAGAGCTAGAAGTTGCATCGACCTCAAAGCCAACAGAGAAGAGGACCGTGAGAGTGCAGTTACCACCCTTCCCGTAGAGATTCAGAAAGAAAAAGAATGAAGAGGTACAGTACAAACACTTCCTGTCTATGTTAAAACAATTACATATTAATATTCCATTTAGTGAAATGATTGAGAAGATGCCTACCTACACAAAGTTTCTGAAAGAAATGGTAACCAAGAAGAGGGGCACTGGTAAGTTTGCCACGATGGCTTTAACACAGAGTTTGAAATCAATCATTCCACCGAAGATGAGTGATCCTGGGAGCTTTACATACCTTGCTCCATAGGAGGACTGTATATCTGACAAGCATTGTGTGACCTTGGAGCCAACATCAATTTGATTTCGATCACCATTGATAACTTGTGCCAACAACTGTGACTCTCCAACTGGCTAATGGATCTCTGATACATCCAGAGGGAAAGGTGAAGGATGTGTTGATCACCATTGACAAATTTATCCTACCAGCCGACTTCATCATTTTGGATTACGAGGTCGACAAGGACGTGGCCATCATTCTGGGCGACCATTTTTATCACTAGGTCGTGCCCTGATTGATGTGCATAAAGGGGAGATCACTTTGAGCATAAATGGATAGAAGCTCAAGTTCAACATTATCCATGCCATGAAGTTTCCTGGTGAAGAAGACTTACATGACTCAAATGACGACCAGAACCTGATTGAAGAAGAAAATTTTGATGAATAAAATGAAGAAGAGGATGCCAGCGCATTCGTTGCTACCTGTAATGTGATCATAACAAAAATAAGCAAGGAAGAAGAGATGATCGCAAACCAAGAGAAAGAGCCAACAAAAAAAGAAGAAAGAAGAACAATGCAATCGTCCCTAGTAGAACCACCAACACTGGAATTAAAGACCCTATCAAAACACTTAAAGTACACCATTTTGGGGCAGAATGAGAAGCTGCTAGTTATTATTTCCTCTGAGCTTAATGAAGACCAGGAGAATGCATTGATGATCATTCTGAGGAAGCATGTGTGATGGTTGTATTTTATGAAGTGGAAATGTGGATGATATGCGTTGATGGAATTGCGTTGTACACTCAAGTTTCCCCAGCGGAATCCAAGTGTAAATTCCTCTAAGTTTCCTGGTAAGTCCAAGGTCGAGCACAGGGACTTGCAGAAAAAGTTTGCATTGGTAGTTTTTATGAAAACCTTTGCGGTAACCGGATAAATAAATAAAGTGTTGGGTGTGTTGTTTGTGTTGATGAAAAAGAAATAAATAAAGGGGACAGATTTGAGAAAAGACAATTACGTTGATAGATGCAATGAGTATGCGATGAACGGGTTTGAGATGATCTTTAGCTAGTGTTACTCGAGAATGAGTCAGACTATGCGATTATGTTACAACCATGCATAGCAAGTCATTTTCCAATGTAAATGCGATGCTCCTAAGTCTCGGACACATGTGTTGAATGAAAAAGTGTCCACAGAGCTTATCCCTAAGTCTCTACTGTTGTCCTATGCGATGATGCAAAATGCATGAAAGCAAGGTGACTGCATACAATCATATCCTATCTCTACGATGCATGCGATGCATTGATAACAAATAGTGCTCATTCCTAAGCGCCGATCTCTCGTTTATACGTTCTAATCTGGCTCTTCCGAGTCTAGATTCTAACCTGACCTTCCCAAGTCTAGATCCTGTCCTTAGACTACCCTCCCGAGTATCTCTAATGGATGAATGAAGCATACATAAACAAGATAATCGCAAAGAATTAAGATTCCCTGGTTGTGCTAGCTAAATGCTTCTCAACCCATTCAACTGATTTAGCTACTCATGCATGAATAACAGAGAGTGAACAAGTATAAAGAAGGAAATTCCATTTTTATAAATGAGTTGAGTACAAAATGACAATGGAAGTTAAAGGTAGAGAGCCTGGTAGCAATTCCTTGTTGACCGAGGCTTTTCACACTGAAATCTCTATTCTGTTCTAAACATGTTCCCGCTTCTGCAGGTGTCGGCCCTCTCTCTGTCCTTGAAGCTTCTGATGCTCTCCCAAGCTTATCGGAACGATCTTTCAGCACAAATTTCTTCCTCGCGTCCACCTTAAATGAAAGAAATACTATAGATAGAGGCGTGAACTTGTGGAACAAAAGATTGTAAAAATGGTGAACCCCTTTTTTGATGAATGCACTTGGTATTTATAGAGCATTCATGATGTACGGCGACTTCTCTCTCCTGGCTGTATAGATGGGACAGTTTTAATTCCTGACTGATGCGCGGAGTAATTGTCACCGATAAAGCTGAATGTACTTTGTGACCGTTATCAGCTGTCAACTTAATTTGGATTCGACTGTCATCAGCTTTCGGTCCCATCGCTCTTAATTATCCTTTCACCCGGATGCGCCCACCATGTTGCACCGACCAAGTTCTAGCGATCCTTCATGGGTGAATGTTTATGAGCACGATCAATGCAAGCCTTGTGGTGAAGTTACGCTCGACCAATGATTTCCTATGATCGTAATCTTGCATTGCGTTAACGCATATTCCTGCACAAAAAATACAAAGATCAACTGTTCTAATGCGCTGAGTGCATGCGACCGCAATATTATAGAATTTATGCCTAATGGACGCAATTTAACATATTTCATCAATGCAATCCAACATTGTATAAGAACTTAGAAACTATGATAACGAGCATTTCTGCTCGTTATCACACCCCCAAATTTAAACAATGCTTGTCCTCAAGCATAAGCTAAAGATCCTTTAGCAATCAACCGCAAAGTTCTTTCCTAGATTTCTCAAGAATACTCGTTCAACTTCTATATTGCAGAATTTCCTTAAGTCTTATTCAAGTCTCTTCTTAAAATATTTCTAAGACCTAGGGACTGTAAGCTTGCTTTTCAAAAGGACTTTACTAACTTCTGGAACATCACATGATTTATTTTGAAAAGAAAATTTGTCTACCGGGATGTCAAATGATTTTATCCTTGCATAAAAAAATTTCATCATTGCTATTTTTTTCTGACCTTGTGCTAATCCGAGTGCCTTGCCGTTTGTGCTTGGCCCCACGGTGTCCACTACAAGAATTTTGGGCTTTAATGTCGGTTGGAAAAAGTGAAATAAGATGTATAATGTCGGTTTTGTTTTTTTTTTAAAAAGCAGATCTTTAATGTCGGTTTTACACCGACATTGTAGGTATACATTGAATGTCGGTTTAAAACCGACATTAAAGATCCGATTTTCTTTTTTTTCCTATAAAAAAAAAAAAAAAACAAATCCCATTCCCCCCCATTTTTTTTCATTTCCCGCTTCTATCCCTATCCATCCTATCTATCCCTTTTCTAAACCCTTTTTCCCATCAGCCACCTCCTCCCCAGTCCCCCCATTTTTGTTTCTTACGAAAATGATATTAGGTTACATTTTGTTTCTCTCCTTTCTCTCTCAGATTTCAGACAAACCTTCGTAGACGGCAAAGAGAACTGAAACCGAAAGCTATAAAAAATGGCGACCAAAAATGCCAAAAAAGCCAATCTCTTGGATCATCACTCCCTCAAAGACCTACTCGATGAATATGTTTCTGAGGTAGAGAAGTAAGAGATATGTGGAACCAACGAGAAATGGCAGAACCCGTAGATAGGTCGACAATGTCGGTCCATGTAGTACCAATTTGAAATCGATTTTGCATCTTTCCGTACTCCCGATGCCATTGATAAACAAGTAGCGAGAGTCATAGTCGATGCTTTGAGAAGATTCCAATGATGATTGAAAAAATAAATTGAAGAAAGAACAGAGAGATCGGTAGAGATATGAAGGATTTGAATCTGTTTCTGAGGTAATTCAATCTGCAATTTCATTCCCCCCTTTTTAGATCTTTTTCACGTCAATTTTAATCTAGGTTTGAGCTTTTTCCTTGCAGATTGTCACATGAAGGATTTGAATCTGTTTCTGAGGTAATGCTATTTGGCCACATTTTAGTGTTTCTGAATATAAACCAACTAAAAAAACCACAAAATTCTCGCCCAAATCCCTCTCGCTTTCGCTCATAAAGGCCAAATCCCTCCCTTCTCAGCTCTCGCCCAAATCCCTAGCTCTCACTCATAAAGTCCATCCACTCTCACTCTCGCTCTCGCTAATAGTCTTTGCAGTGCAGCCCTCTCGCTCTCGCTCGTCCCTCCACTCTCGCTACTATTGCTCTCACTCATACGGATATTGAAATCTTCACAGTATTGAAAGCTCTCGCTCATACCTCAACTCTCACTCATACCTCCTCTCTCGCTCATACCTCCACTCTCACTCTCGCACATAAAGTCCCCTCTTGTTTGCCCTGCCCTAGCCCCGTTGCCAACCCTAGAGGAAACTGATCCTATTGAATCTAGCGCCTTGAATAAGTGTTGTCTTTTTCTTTTTTTTTCTTTTTTCATTTTGACTTTGTAAATTGGTGGTTTTTTCCCTTTAATTTCTTGGATTATATTCTTATCATCATGCGTTTGATAATTTATTTCGTGCCTTCCAATTGGGTTTTCTCTCTTTGGAGGGAAGGGGACAAGGACATGTGGATTAATTAGTATTCCTATGGTGAACTGTTAATATCACCATCACTTGTCAAAATTGCTTTCTTGACTTACTTTCCAATGGTTTACACAAGATGTTTTAATTCATAAGTCTTGTCAAATTTCATGGCTAAAAATACAGTTAGCTATGTGTCGTGGTTGTTTGTTCCACAATAGTCCATGTGTGCTCAATTTGAATCATGCCTTTTTGAGTTAATCCTACTGGTGGCCGCTTTATGTTTATTATGTGGTGGTTTAATATTTTGTGATTGATCCTTGTTAACAAGAATTATTGGTATAGGAAGTTCACTTTGAGAAATTGATAGTCTTCGACACCATTATTGTCCTCCTGTTTCGAGGTATGCAGTTTAATATTGATCCAGAAACTTCTGTTGCTTTGGATTTCAAAACTAGTCCTTATGTTCTTGTAGGTTAGTTTTATGCCTAGTATCCCCGTACAATCAAGTGTGTGAAGTGTTCAAGAGAGAGCTTGGCATGACACCGGATAAGGTATATTTACTTTGCTAAACTCGTTTCATATAATCACATTATGCATTCATTCTGTTGAATGGAGATTACTTTTGCAATCTGACAGAAGCTGGTTATCTTGATTTTGTTACTGTTACATATGAGTTGGCACTTCTATTTTATGTATCCAGATCACATTATAACACGTTTCAATATGCGTGACAAATTGAAGTTTCATTAACATTTGGCCTTTCATATGATTATATAAATGTGGTTATGGTTATAATATTAATTTTTCTCATTGGATCAGAGTCTGCCTGAGGTTAAATTCTTAATCTCAGGCACATTACTTGTTAAGTTGAAGTTAAATTCTAAATCTTTCCAATTCTTCTGTAGTTGCTGGAGCTGAAGAAGAAGAATCATGATAATGAAGTCCATCTCAACAATGTATATTACATCTTTTAATCTCTCAAACCCTCCCAAATTTGTAGACAAATAAAATTGTGTTGTCCTTACACGGAAGATTCTGTTGCCCCTGTAAAATCATAATCTTTGTATTACTTGTAATTTGTGTTTTCAAGGCTTGAATTATTGTTGATTATATATAATAGATTTACAATCCATATATGAATAATGTCATGGACATAGTGTTCGATGATGATGTGTTATGTTATACTTTTTTACCGAAAAAATGGATTTGGCAAGGGAACTTTAAAAACAGAGAGTAATTGATAAAACGGAAAGATTCGGGCTTCAATATCAGTTAAGAATAATAAAAAAAAAAGGCTTTAATGTCGATTGCAACCAATAAGCTTTAATCACTAAAGACCTTTAATGTCGGTTGCAACCGACATTGAAGGCTGTGTTATTGGTGTTATCGAAGCCCTTTAATGTCGGTTTCAAACCGACATTAAAGGCAACCGACATTAAAGGGCTTTAACAATACTATCTTTAATGTCGGTTTAAAATCGACATTAAAGCCCGAATTTCTTCTAGTGTCATGCGGACATCCAACTACGAGCAATGCACTCTTTCTCAGACTAAACTCATACCAATTTGGCAGTGGAGTTGCGGACATTTATTTATGCGTTGATCCTGGTGACTTACTTTCGTTTTGGCTTGCCCCCACGTGTGTCATGCGGACATCCAACTACAGGAAAGTGCCTTTCACAACTTAACTCTTATCAACATGGGTTTCCTATTGAATTGATAGTGGAGTTGTTATTCTCAATTTTTTTTTTTTTTGAAAATAGCAAAGTCGAAAATAAATACCTCACCCCCAATTTTAAAATGCGGCAATGTCTTCATTGCCAAAAGATTAAAATAAGTCATGCGATGGTCTTAGAATGCGTTGTAAAGAGAGTTTCAAAGAAAGCTAGAAAACCTCTAACTTCTAAAAATGTTTCATGAGGTTACTATCTTAAGAGTAAGTTGACTTTAGTATATACAAAAGACATAGAAGCATATTTTTCATCATTGAAATCATACTTGGCAAAAAGACAAAATGCAGTAACTACTAAATTTATCTATGTCAAATGATTGTGGTAATTAAAGAGGATGCAGTGATAAAATTTTGAAAACTAAAATGCAATATGATAGCGCAAAATTTGAAATAAAGATAAGGAAGAGTACACCCTGATAACTTGTAGAAATACAAGTTATTTAGGCCACCTTATCTAGATATTGCGGTCAAAAGTTAGTAAATATGCACCTATTGTATGAAAATTAGCCTAGTATTACAATAATTATAAATGTTTGCAATTACACCCACTAACACCATAAAGATGGATGACAAGCCAAATTTTACTCTGTTTTGCAGGAGACCAAGTCATCGCTTGCGCTCAAGGCTCAAGAGAAACTGACCAACGCATCTCTGTCACATTGTGCCTGTCAATCAGCAATGAAGAGACGATTACCGCATGACGGTGCAATGCGACAATCAGTCTAGAGTTGTGTTTCAACCGCATGCGGTAACAAAAACAACACCGCATGCGAACTTAAGATCGAAAGATGTAGTTGAGAAACGAAAAAGCGGAGGATTGAGACATGTGTACAACTAACAGTTGTGCAGAATTGACGGTCTGATTGCATAACAAAAGGAATAATATCCTTCCATCTTTGGAATTACCATAACAATCCATGGGACCACAAGGCCGGAGACAAAGACCTGCACCTATAAATACCCCATTGATTTCAAAGAAAATTTATGCCACTTGATATGGGGCTAAGTGCTGCTAGATTATAGAGAAAAGGCTGAGCTGAGTGCTTAAGAGAAGAAATCTAAGAAGAATACGAGATAAGGCCGAGAAGTGAATCTTAGATCTAACCTGCCAAACACCTGATCAAAAGCTCTGTGCAAAGATCCCTGCTATTGGTGGAGTAGGCCTAAGAGGGAAGCTCTTCCTACCATCAAATCCATCCTATCCGGCAAGTAGATCTCCATCAAATCAGTGCCAAGACATTGGCACTTATTTGTATCTGTTCTATCTCTTTCATCGTTGTATTTCATGTTCCCTTTATCTCTTCATTCATAGATCATGTATCAAACACTTTATAGAGATATTAAATGTTTCGATAGCTTTCATTTATCATTTTTTGTCTATTTCTGTTCACCCATCAATCACTTTCTTCACGATGTCTTCTTAATTCCCTGATAAGCCATATGAATTGACCAAGTACTTAGTCTGTATTAGAGATATAAAATGTGTTTAGCTAAGGCATGCTAGACGGCATCTTCACCTGTGAGAGCAGAAGTGGAGATGCCATTCTGATCTATCGAGAGAAGGTCAGAAGAATGCGTTAACTAAAGCGAGTAGTACTTCCAGACATGGAAGCAACCTTGCATTCATTGCGTTAGTCTCTGTTTCACCACAGACACGTGGGAGCGCGACCGATCACTGAAAGGTGTACGCTAAGAGAAGATTGGAGTAGTATTTGTAGCTTCAATGCAATTAAGAACTTGCGTTGTTTATATTATTTGTTTTTCTCTTTCTATTCTATTCATAAGACTTGTTGCTGCATCCCACGTCTTTGCATAACTTTCACAGCCAGCCTTGACCCCAACATCTTGTACATGAAGCATGTATCTTGTATCATCTAGCTTAGGTTTACTGTATGTTTATGTTATTATCGCATCTTTACTGCTTTCCTTTATTTTATTGCAATTTATATAACTGTACAAACATACACTTTTAAAGATTGAAAACCTGGTTGCATATGTCATGAATGTACCACAATAACCTAAACCAGTCCCCGTGTTCAACCTCGGATCACACCGAGAAACTTGCGGTGGAATTACACTTGGTTCTATCGTAAGGAAACTTGTGACAACGCATGGCATATTACATGAACATCCATATTTAACGCATATTTAGAAGTAGTATCACATCATTATGAGCATAGAACATCATACATCTTTAGCATCCAAACCAAATCAATACACCCAAAAATTTTGCGCTGTCGCCTACATTGTGTATTGACGCATCCATCCTTGCAACAATCTATCTTCTGTGGATTGCGGTGATGGATTGAGATCATTTGCTTCTTCTTGTAACATCTCTGCAATCCTATGCCTTAATCGTTGTAAACAGACAAAGAGAGGGTCAAATGATTTAAAACAAAATGATATATATATATATATATATAATATAATATATTTAGAGAAGTAAAATTAAGTAAGATTCAAATAGCTAAATACTAGTAAAAGTGACGAAGGAATAAGAGTTCAAGAATCATGTAGGGGGGTAGTCCGGGTTTTTCAACTTGTCGGAGGATGTTTCTGGCTGGAAATCACCTCCGCAATATGTCTTGACCTGCTGTCCATTAACCTTAAATGTCCAGCTGTCATCCTCGGTGCTCAGATCCACCGCACCATGTGGAAATCTTTCTTTAATGATGAAGGGATCGGACTAGTGTGATTTTAATTTTTCCGGGAAGAGTCGCAGTCTTGAGTTGAAGAGTATGACCTTTTGCCCGACTTGGAGGTTTCTAGCGCATATGCGCTTTTCATGCCAGCGCTTGGTGCGCTCTTTATATATCTTCGCATTCTCATATGCATTGTTCCTTCATTCTTCTAGCTCGACCAGCTACATTTTTCGCACTTTCCCTACTTTCTTTAAATCAAAATTCAGCTTCTCGACCACTCACAATGCCTTATACTTCAGCTCCAAAGGCAAATGACACGCCTTGCCAAATATGAACGCATAGGGGGACATACCTATTGGTGTTTTGAATGCGGTCTGGTATGCCCACAACGCATCATCAAGCTTCATTACCCAATCTTTTCGCGAAGCCTTTACTACCTTCTTAAGTATCAACTTAATTTCTCGATTGGACACTTTAGCCTGACCATTCGTTTGCGGATGGTATGCGGTGGCCACTTTGTGAAGGATATTGTACTTGCGCAGCAGTTCCTTGATATTGTGATTGACAAAGTGTGATCCTACATCACTTATGATGGCACGGGGAGTGCCAAAATGAGTGAAAATATTTTTCTTCGGGAACTGGGAGACTACTGTTGCATCACTTGCGGCGTATGCTATTGCCTCTACCCACTTGGAGACATAATCGACGGCAAATAAAATGTAATGTTTTCCATGCGAAGGAGGGAATGGTCCCATGATAATTCCAGCTCCAAGATAGTTTTCATTGGCATTGCGTTTTTCCATGAAATGTTGTCTATGCGTTGACACCGATCACATTTCATTGCGTATTCAGCAGCATCCTTAAATAATGTACGTCAAAAGAATCCACTTTGCAAAACTTTGGCTACAATGCATTGCCCTCCAAAATGCCCACCATATGGTGAGTCGTGGCATTGTGACAATATGCATTGTTGAGTAGCATTTGGTACGCATAATCGAATAATCTGGTCTATACCTCTTTTATACAGATTTGGCTCATCCCAATAACAGTGTTTTCATTCGTGCTTGAGCTTCTTCTCTTGGTGATAGGTGTAATCTTCAAGGAATTGTTCATAAACCAAATAATTGATGATGTCCGCATACCAGGGAAATTCTTCTATGTGAAATAGTTGCTCATCCGGGAACACGAAACTCACCTCATTCTCATTGCGGTCAACTTCAGGTTTTTCCAATCTTGACAGTGATCTGCAGCTTGATTCTCTATCCCCTTCGTTCAATTATTTTAATATCAAATTCTTGAAGGAGAAGAACCCATTTGATCAACCTCAGCTTTGCGTCCTTCTTTGTCATTAAGTATTTGATCGCCGAATGATCAGTGTGGATGAGCACCTTGGTTCCCAACAGATATGCTCGAAATTTCTCCAACGCAAAAATCACAGCTAGGAGTTCTTTCTCTGTGGTGGTATAATTTATTTGTGCATGTTTTAAAGTTTTACTCGCATATGCGATGGGATGCAATATTGTTTTTCTCTTTTGCACTAAAGCTGCCCTCATCATATACCCGCTTGTGTCGCACATGATTTCAAATGGCAATGTCCAGTCTGGTGCAATCAAGACGGGTGTGGTAATCAACGCATCTTTTAGAACTCTGAATGCGTTGAGGCAATTGTCATCAAACTCAAATTTTCTGTCAACCTCTAGCAACGCACTCAGTGGTTGTGCTATCTTAGAAAAGTCCTTGACAAATTGTCTATAAAATTCAGCATGCCCTAAGAAGCTTCGCGCAGCCTTTACGCTGGTTGGAGGTGGAAGCTTTTCAATTGCTTCAATCTTTGCTTTGTCCACTTCCAACCCATCCCAGGAGACCCTATGTCCCAACACTATACCCTCCTTGACCATGAAATGACATTTTTCCCAGTTGAGCACCAAATTCATCTCTTCACATCTCCTTAGAATCTTCTCTAGGTTGTCTAGGCAGACTTCATAAGTGTTCCCATAAACGGAGAAGTCATCCATAAATATCTCCACAGAATCCTTGAGATAATCTGAAAAGATCGCCATCATGCACCTTTGGAACGTGCTTGGCACGTTACAGAGGCCAAATGGCATGTGACGAAAAACAAATGTCCCGTATGGGTAGGTGAATGTGGTCTTGTCTTGATCTTTAGAAGCTATCATGAATTGATTGAATCCAGCATACCCATCCAAGAAGCAGTAAAAATCATTCCCTACTAGTCGGTCTAGCATTTGATCGATGAATGGTAGAGGGAAATGATCTTTCTTTGTGGCCGCATTCAGTTTTCGGTAGTCCATGCATATGCGCCATCTAGTGATGGTCTTTTGAGGTATTAATTCGTTGTTCTCATTTGGGATTGCCATCATTCCGCCCTTCTTTGACACACATTGCACGGGGCTGACCCACGTGCTATCTGCTATGGGATAGATAATGCCCGCATCTAGCCATTTGATAATCTCCTTCTTGACGACCTCCTTCATCGCAGGATTGAGTCTGTGTTGATTTTCAATTATTGCTTTGTGGTCATCTTCAAGACGAATGTGGTGCATGCAGTACACGGGGCTAATTCCTCTATTGTTAGCGAGCATCCAACCAATTGCTCGGACATGTTTCTTGAGAATGCTCAACAACACATTTTCCTGATCTTCGTTGAGCGCAGAGGAGATGATGACTGGAAACTTTTCATTCAGCCCTAAAAATGCATACTTCAAATGGGTTGGTAGGGTCTTCAATTCAAGTGTTGGTGGTTCCACCAGGGAAGGTTGCGTTGTTTTTCTTTCTTCTTTTGGCTCTACTTCTTGCCTTTGATCATTTCTTCTTCCTTGTTTGTTTTTGTTGTGATCGTATTACAGGCAGTAATGGATGTGCTGGCATCTTATTCTTCACACTTTTCATCAGACTTTTCTTCTTCAATCAAATTCAGGTCATCATCAAAATCTTGCAGGTCTTCTTCATCCGGAAACTTCCTGGCATGAATTATATTAAATCTGAGCTTCTATATGTTGCTACTCAAAGTGATTTCTCCCTTATGCACATCAATTAGAGCACGACCCATTGATAGAAAAGGTCGCCCCAAAATGATGGGCACATCTTTGTCGGCCTCATAGTCTAAAATGATGAAGTCAGCTGGCAGGATAAATTTTTCAATTGTTATCAGCACATCCATCACCTTACCTTCTAGATGAACCAGAGATCTGTCAGCCAGTTGGAGAGTCACTGATGTGGGTACAAGTTTCCCTACATTTAGCTGTCTAAAGATTGATAGAGGCATGGAATTTATGCCGGCCCCCAAGTCACATAGGGCTTGCCCAATGTAGAGTCCTCCTATGGAGCAAGGAATAGTGAAGCTCCCAGGATCGTTCATCTTCGGTGGGATTATGGATTTTGAGCTTTGCGTTAACGCCACTGTGGCAAGCTCCTCTTCTTAGTTACTATGTCCTTCAGAAACTTGGCGTAGGCAGGCATTTCCTCAATCACTTCACTGAAAGGAATATTATCATGTAATTGCTTTAACATAGATAAGAAGCGTTGGTACTGTACGTCTTCGTTTTTCTGCTTCCTTAGTCTCTGAGGGAAAGATGGTAACTGAACTTTCATGGTTCCCGTTTCATTTGGCTTCGAGGTCAACGCATCCTCAGGTTCTACTGCTTCGTTTTCTCCTTCTTCTTCTCGCGTCACCGCAATCTCAAGTTCAACCGCAATGGAAGTTGTTCAACTAAGCTCCTTCTTTTCTCCCTCCACAATCTTCCCACTACGCNAATGGAAGTTGTTCAACTAAGCTCCTTCTTTTCTCCCTCCACAATCTTCCCACTACGCAATGTCACAACCTAACATTGCTCTTTACCTGATCCCCCTGGGTTGCGTGGAAGTTCAGTTGAACTTGGAAATGCCCCTTGCGGTCTACTTTTTAGCTCACTTTCAATCTGGCCCATCTGTAATTCGAGATTACGGATGGACGTAGCGGTTGTTGTGAGCTACTTGCTTGATTGCTTGGTTGACCGTTGTTGGGTGGGAAGAATCCTGGTGGCCCTTCTTTTTGTGCCACAGGTTGAAAATTTTGTTGTTGATTCTTCCAAGCAAAATTGGGGTGGTTTCTCCACCCGGGGCTGTAGGTGTTTGAAAAGGGATTATTTTACATAAAGTATACAGATTGTGGATTTTGCGGACAATCTTCCATCGCATGCCCATCACCGTAAATCGCACACCTTGCGACGTTTGGACTGATTGCATTGATTTGCCCGCCTTGCGTTGTTGGGCTGCTGATCGCAATTCCTTGGATTAAATTCATCATTGTGGTCATTTAGTTTTGTAATGAAGCGATCACACCATTGTTTATGTCAGAGTCTTTTAGTCTCAATCTTTGGTCACTATCTCTTTAGTCTTCATGGTTCTTAGAGATACGATCCAAGATATTCTTCGCCTCGTCATATGTTTTTTTGAGCAGACCACCAACGGCTCCCGCATTGGCAGTGGTCTACGAAGCGGGATTCAAACCATGATAGAAAATCTCCATTTGAAGGCAGTCTGGTAACCCATTATGTCGACAATCTCGGACCAACATTTTAAACCTCGCCCAAGAATCGCTGAGTCCATATCTTGTTCAAAATTTGTAATAAGCTTCCTTCGTCTTGCGTTCTAAGTAGTGGAAAATACTTCTTCATAAATTTCTCCACTACCTGTTCCCAAGATGTGATCTCTCCTGCCTCGAGAGAATACACCCTTTTCCTAGCCTGATCACAGAGAGAAAATGGGAACAACGTTAGTCGAACTTCTTCAGCAGAGATGTTTGGGAACATAAAATTATTGCAGATTTCAATAAAACTTCAGAGGTGGGCGTGCGGGTCCTCACCATGCCTTCTTCCGAATTGACCTGCAGTCTGGATCATCTGCAGCATCACCGGTTTCATTACGAATCTGCTTCCGTCAAGGGCAGACCTCATGATTCCCGGAGAGAAATCATATAGGTTTGGCGATGCATAGTCCCTCATGGGCTTATTGCGATCGTTTGCCAACAGAATCGGATTCGCCATGACAGTATTATCATTTGGTGCTCCATTTCCAGGCTACTCCGCCATCTATTCTTTCTCTTATTGTGGTTGCTGTTGACAGTCTCTCAGTCTTCTCTGAAATGTTCTCTAAATCTCTGAGTCGTAGTTCGCCAGACATTGAGAGTCTGCAAAGAAATCAGAAAAATTACCTTACAAACTATTTTGCCAAAGTCCCCGACAACAGCGCCAAAAACTTGATGCTTGTATTTTATGAAGTGGAAATGTGGATGATATGCGTTGATGGAATTGCATTGTGCACTCAAGTTTCCCCAGCAGAATCCAAGTGTAAATTCCTCTGAGTTTTTTAGAAAGTCCAGGGTCGAACACATGGACTTGTGAAAATAGTTTGTGTTGGCAATTTTTATGAAAACCTTTGCGGTAACTGGATAAATAAATAAAGTGTTGGGTGTGTTGTTTGCATTGATGAAAAACAAATAAATAAAGGCGGCGGATTTGAGAAAAGACAATTGCATTGATAGATGCAATGAGTATGTGATGAACGGGTTTGAGATGATCTTTAGCTAGCGTTACTCGGGAATGTGTCAGACTATGCGATCATGTTACAACCATGCACAGCAAGTCATTTTCCAATGTAAATGCGATGCTCCTAAATCTATGACGCATGTGTTGAAAGTGTCCATAGAGATTATACCTAGGTCTCTACATTTATCCTATGCGATGATGCAGAATGCATGAAAGCAAGGTGACTGCGTACAATTATATCCTATCTCTAGGATGCATGCGATGCGTTGATAACGAATAGTGCTCATTCCTAAGCGCTCATCTCTTATTTATGCGTTCTAATCTGGCTCTTCCAAGTCTAGATTCTAACTTGACCTTCCGGTGAAGTTACGAGCACTATTAACGCAAAACCTTGCGGTGAAGTTGCGCTCGACCAATGATTTCCTATGATCGCAATCTTGCATTGCGTTAACGCATATTCTGCACAAAAAATACAAAGATCAACTGTTCTAATGCGCTGAACGCATGCGACCGCAATATTATAGAATTTATGCTTAATGAACGCAATTTAACATATTTCATCAACGCAATCCAACATTTGTTTAAAAACTTAGCACTATGATATCGTGCATTTATGCCCGTTATCAATGTGCGAGCAATTGGCTGGAGGCTCGCCGACATTCGAGGAATTAGCCCACCATATTGTATGCACCGCATTCGTCTTGAAGAAGAACATAAGGCAATGATCGAACATTAGCGCATGCTCAACCCTGCGATGAAAGAGGTCATTAAAAAGGAGATCATTAAATGATTAGATGTGGGCATTATTTATCCTATAGCAGATAGCACGTGGGTCAGCCCCGTGTAGTGTGTGCCGAAAAAGGGTGGCATGACGGTAGTCTCAAACGAAAATAATGAACTAATACCGCAAAGGACCGTCACTGGGTGGCACATTTGCATGGACTACCGCAAGCTAAATGCGGCCACAAAGAAAGATCATTTCCCTTTGTCATTCATTGATCAAATGCTAGACCGTCTAGCTGGAAATGACTTCTATTGCTTTCTGGATGGTTATACTGGGTATAACCAGATTATGATTGCCCCAGAAGACTAAGATAAGACCACATTCACCTACCCATATGGGACCTTTGCTTTTCGCCACATGCCATTCGACCTCTGCAATGTGCCAAGCATGTTCCAAAGGTGCATGATGGCCATCTTTTCAAACTATCTTGATGACTCTGTTGAAATCTTCATGGACGACTTCTCTATCTATGGGCACACCTATAAGGTTTGTCTAGCCAACTTGGAGAAGATACTGAAGAGATACGAATAGACGAATCTGGTGCTTAACTTGGAAAAATGCTATTTTATGTTAAAAGAGGGCATCGTGTTGGGGCATAAGGTTTCCCGGGATGGGTTCGAGGTGGATAAAACAAAAATCAAAGCGTAAAGGCTGTACGAAGTTTCCTGGTGGCACGCTGGATTCTACAGACGCTTTGTCAAAGACTTCTTGAAAATAGCACGACCACTAGGCTGATAGAAAATTTGAGTTTGACGACAATTGCCTCAACGCATTCAGACTTTTGAAGAATGCGTTGATTATCGCACCTCTGTTAATTGCACCTGACTGGACACTTCCTTTTAAAATAATGTGCAATGCAAGTGGGTATGCGATGGGATCAGCTTTGGCATAGAAGAGAAAAACAATCTTACATCCCATCGCATATACAAGTAAGACATTAAATCCTGCTCAGACGAATTACACCACCATAGAGAAAGAGCTACTTGCGGTAATTTTTGCGTTGGAAAAATTTCGAGCATATCTGCTGGGAACAAAGGTACCCATCCATACTGATCATTCGACAATAAAGTACTTAATGACAAAGAAGGACGCAAAGTCGAGGTTGATCAGATGAGTTCTCCTCTTTCAAGAATTTTCCATAGAAATAATTGATCGAAAGGGGACAGAGAACCAAGTTGCGGATCACTTGTGCATATTTGAAAACCCTGAAGTTGACCGCAATGAATCAGAGGTGAGTGCGGTGTTCTCGGATGAACAGCTGTTCCACATCGAAGAATTGCCTTAGTATGCTGACATAGTCAACTATCTAGTTTGTGAACAATTTCCTGAAGATTATACCTACCACCAACAAAGGAAGCTCAAACATGAATGCAGATATTATTATTGGGATGAGCCGAATCTGTATAAAAGAGAGGTAGACCAGATCCTGCGACTATGCGTACCAAATGCTGCTAAAAAACGCATATTATCCCAATGACACGACTCACCATATGGTGGGCACTTTGGAGGACAACGCACCGCAGCTAAGGTTTTACAGAGTGGATTCTTCTGGCCAACATTGTTTAAGGATGCAGCTGACTGTGCCATGAAGTGTGATCGGTGCCAACGCACAGGTAACATTTCATGGAAACATGCAATGCCGATGAACACCATCTTGGAGCTTGAATTGTTCGACGTGTGGGGTATTGATTTCATGGAACCATTCCCTCATCGAATGGTAAACACTATATATTATTATTCGTCGACTATGTATCCATTTGGGTAGAAGCAGTGGCATGCGCCGCAAGCGATGCGGCGGTAGTCTCTCAATTCCTGAAGAAAAACATTTTCACACGTTTTGGCACCCCATGAGCAATATAAGTGATGAGAGGTCTCACTTTGTCAATCATATTGTTAAGGAGCTGCTGCGCAAATACAACATTCTCCACAAAGTGTCAACCGTATACCATTCGCATATGAATGGTCAGGCCGAGGTGTCCAATTGAGAGATTAAGCTGATACTCGAGAAGGTAGTAAGGCCTTCATGAAAAGATTGGGCAACAAAGCTTGATAATGTGTTATGGGCATACCGGACTACATTTAAAACACCCATAGGTATGTCCCCGTATGCGTTGGTATTTAGTAAGCCATGTCATTTGCCTCTGGAGCTGGAATACAAGTCAATGTGGGCGGTGAAGAAGCTAAACTTTGATCTGAACAAAGCAAGAGAAACGCGCAAAATTCAACTGATTGAGCTAGATGAATTGAGGATTAACGCATATGAGAACGCGAAGATTTACAAGGAGCACACCAAGCGCTAGCATGACAAACACATATGCAGAAAGAACCTCCAAGTCGAGCAGAGGGTTTTACTATTCAACTCATGACTACGGCTTTTCCCTGGAAAATTAAAATCGCATTGGTCCGGACCCTTCATCATTAAAGAAATATTCCAACATGGTGAGGTGGAGTTGATCACTGAGGATGGAAGCCAAATATTTAAGGTTAATGGACAGCGAGTTAAGGCATATTGCGGGGGTGATTTTTAGCCAGAAAAGACCTTTGTGGATCTGAAAAAACCCGAAATAGAGAAAAATGGAGTGGCCTCTACATTGACAAGCAACATCATTTGGGGTACAAGCCTTCTAAAGTATCCTTTGTTTGGTTCTTGAACTCTCATTTCTTCAACACCTTACTTAATCATCATTTATCTATCTGCATTTTACATATTTACTTCTCTATATATCTAAAAAAAATGGAGATTGCAGTAAAAGAATTTTGTTCTATTTAAAATTATTTGACCCTCTCACTGGTTTTTGCAACGATCAAGGCACAGGATTGCGGAGGTGTTACACGAAGAAGCAATGTATCTCACTCCATCACTGCAATCCAAAGAAGAGAGATCGTCGCAAAGAAGAATGCATCAATATACAATGCGGGCGACAACGCAAATTTGTGGATGTATTCTTCCTTTAATTTATTTCAAATTTTGCACCATCGCATCGCATTTTAGTTTAAAAGATTTATCACCGCATTCTCTTTGATTACCGCAATGATTTGACATGGATAAATTTAGTAGGTTATCGCATACTGTCTCTTTGTCACTTATGATTTCAATGATGAAAAACATGCTTCTATTTCATTCGTATATATTAGAGTCAACTTAACTTTAAGATAGTCACCTCACGCAATATTTCTAAAAGTTAGGGGTTTGCTAGCTTTCTTTCAAACTATCTTTACAAAGCATTCCAAGAACATCGCATGACCTATTTCAATCTTTTGGCAATGAGGACATTGCTGCATTTTAAATTTGGGGGTGAGGTATTTTATTTTCGACCTTGCTATTTTGAAAAAAAAAAGAGAAGAAAAGAGGAAAATAACAACGCCACTGTCAACGCAATGGGAAACCCATGTTGATAAGAGTTATGTTGTGAAGGGCACTTCCCAATAGTTACATGTCCGCATGACACACGTGGGGGCAAGCCAAAACGAAAGTAAGTCGCCAGGATCAATGCATAAATAAATGACTGCAACTCCGCTGCCAAGTAGGTATGTAGTCTGAGAAAGAGCACATTGCTCGTGATTGGATGTCTGCATGACACACGTGGCGGCAAGCCAAAACGAAGGCAAGACACTTGGATCAGTGCAAGGTCAGAAAATAATAATGTCAAGAAATATGCAAGGATAAAATCAATTGATATCCTGTTGGAAAATTTTTCTTTTTGAAATAAATCATGCGATTTCCTGGAATCAAGTAAAGTCCTTTTGAAGGTTAAGCTTGCGATCCCTGGGTCTTAGAAATATTTTAAGAAGAGACTTGAATAAGACTTAAGGAAACTTTGGTGTATAGGAGTTGAATGAAGTATCCTTGAGAAACCTAAGAAAAGAACATTGTGGTCGACTTGCAAAAGGAAATCATTAGCTTATGCTTGACGACAAGCATTGTTTAAATCTGTGGGTGTGATAATGGGCAGAAATGCACGTTATCATAGTGCTAAGTTCTTAAATAATGCTAGCTTGCATTGATTAAACATGTTAAATTGCGTCCAAAAAGCATCAAATTCATAATATTGTGGTTGCATGAGTTCATTGCATGGGAACAATTGATTTATGTATTTTTGTGCAGAATATGCGTTGAAGAAAGGCGAAAATTGCGATCATAGGAAATCATTGGTCGAGCATAGCATTACCACAAGGCTTTGCCGTGCTTGTGTTCGTAGACATCTGCTTAAGAAGGATTGCCCCAACTTGGTCGACGCAACATGGTGGGCGCATCTGGGTGAAAGGCATAATTAATCACGATAGGATAGAAAGCTGATGACATCGAATGCGAATTAAGTTGACAGCCGCTAACGATAACAAGTACATTCAGCTTTTCTATGACAAATATTCGACATATCAGTCAAGGAAATAAAGTCATCCCATCTGTGCAATCATGAGAGAGAAACCAATTTTCACCCTGGAAGTTCTATAAATACCAAAGGCATCCTTCAGAAAAGGGGTTCACGAATTCACCATCTCACGAGTTCATAAGTCCTATTCATAGTTTAGCCTTGTTGTTATATTTTCTTTTACTTTAAGGCAGACTCGAGAGAAGGAAGTTGTGCCGATAGATCGTTCCGGTAAGCTTGGGAGAGTGCCGGAAGCTTCAAGATCATAGAGAGGGCCGATGCCTGTGGAAGCAAGAATATCTTTTGAGCCGAATAGAGATTGACAATGTAAAAGCCTCGGTCAGCAAGGAATTGCTACTAGGCTCTCTACCTTTATCTTCCATTGTTATTTTGTATTCAAACTCATTTATAGAAATGGAATTTACTTTCTATATCTGTTCACTCTTTGTTGTTTACGCATGAGTAGCTAAATCTATTGAATGGGTTGAGAAGCACTCAACTAGCTTAACTGAGGATTTTCATTCTATGCATCTTGTATTATGTATGCTTCATTCATCCATTAGAGATACTCGGGAGGGTAGTCTAAGGACAAGATCTAGGCTTGGGAAGGTCAGGTCATAATCTAGCCTCGGGAGAGTCAGATTAGAACGCATAATCAAGAGATATGAGCTTAGGAATAAGCACTTTTTTCTATGAACGCAACGCATGTATCCTAGAGATAGGATATGATTGTGTGCGGTCACCTTGCCTTTATGCATCTTGCATCATATCGTAGGAAAGAGTAGAGACTTAGGAATAAGCTCTATGGACACTTTTGCATTCAATACATGCGTCCTAGACTTAGGAGCATCGCATTTTCAATGGAAAATGACTTGTTGTGCATGGTTGTAGCATGATCACATAGTTTGACGCATTCCCAAGTAACGCTAGCTAAAAACCTTCTCAACCCATTCATCTGCATACTTAGTGCATCTATCACACAATCGGACTTTTCTCAAATCCGCTGCATTTGTTTATTTTTCATTACCGCAATCAACAAACAAACCAACAATTAATTGAGTTATCGGTTACCACAAAGTTTCATAAAAATTACCATTGCAACCTGTTTTCACAAGTCCCTGAGATCGACCCTTGACTTACCAAGAAACTCAGTGGGGTTTATACTTGGATTCCGCTAGGGAAACTTGAGTGCTCAACACATTTTCATCATTGCATATCATCCACAATTCTACATCATAAAATAACGCATCATAATGCTTGGCCAATGCTGGCTCCTCCGAATTACTCTCTAAAGTTGCCTATTTTCTTGATCTTGGGTCCTTGATTTCTTCCTAATTCTATAGTCAACCCATAATTTCTCAAAATTGGAGTTTTTCCCCCAGTTTTGCTCATTTTCGCACAACTGCTCTTGATGCTTGGCTTTTTGGAATCACTCAATAAACCATATCAAACTGAAAAAAAAAAAAAAAAAAACTAGCAATAGTAGCTCTAAAATTGAAGGTAATAAAATAAATTTTTAGACGCTTTTCACCATGCCAAACTGAAAACTTTGCTAGTCTCGCAGAAAGAAAGGAAAAAAACACAAAGTATGAGGAATTATGAATACTGAAACGAAAAGGTTCTAGGCATTCATTCTCTTATTTCGGTTTCATCAGCTTCTCGACATACACAACATTCATCCATAGAAAAATTCATACGCATCATAATCATTGAGAGTTTCTAAAGCCAAAACTTTTTATCCTCTATGCGTGTGTGTGACTCCCCCTTTAATTCAAAACTCAACAACTGACTTAAAGTTTAATTAAACTTCATCAGTTTTCCCCCTAATCTAGCTCAAGCACCAATTAGTAGGCATCATCACACTCGGGGAAGTAATATGTCCACTAAGATGCTTGCAATACACGTTTTAATTGGATCCCAACTTGCATCATTTTACCTAGGGGCACTAGCTTTCACACATTCATTGTAGGGAACCATACCTAGTCAATTCCCATGTGTCCTAACTGATCACAACAAAGGCAGCTCTTTTTACCCCCATCCATGCATACACATTAAAAGTTTAACTAAAAGAACGATATTTATTTCAAGCACATGAGTTTAGACTGTACTTATTTTTTTTTATAGGGCAATAATAATATTCTTTTCTTTCCTCTAAGTCTAACATTACAAACCATCATGTAGGACACTTTCTAACCAGTGAGGCCTTTTAAGGTGACAAGTAAATTGACTTAAATTAAGGCTTAGTTCAGTTAGAGTATCTAAATTAAAGTTGTTCGTGCTTAAGATACAGAGGATACAAAGAGGAATTCAGAACAAGGAACACTCAAGAAAGGAGTATGTTATCCAATTTCTACTTCAAAGTATGGCATACATTATGAGTGACTCATCGACCATCATAGTAAAAGAAAGCAACAAAAAAACATACTTCAATCAGTCTCAGCATTCTTCCTAACCCAAAATCAACTCTTTTTCAAAAATTTTCAAATTTTCAAATTTTCCTCAAAGTTTCTCCGAAAACATGTATAAAACATTCAACTCAAAACAACATGCATAACAACACAAGATTCAAGCACAAAGTACGCACCCCACCCCAAACTTTAAAGGATGCATTGTTCCCAATGCATAACATCTAAAACAATCACACAACAGATGAGTCATACAAGCCTGGATAATGAGTGACGATCCACGAAACTGGATGGCAAACTGGTGCTTCAAAATACTTGAGCATCATCTCCAACCTAAAGATCAAAACAAAACAATCATGAGGTGGCTCTCTATCTTAAAAACAAACAGACTAATCAAATAACAACTGAAATAAAAATTGAAAATAAAACTAGAACACTTGGGTTGCCTCCCAAGAAGCGCATAGTTTAACGTCTTTAGCTAGACCAGAACATATTGATCATTCTGTAAAGTGTAAGTCCTCCACACGTCACTCTTCATCTCCACCATAGTGTTTCAACCTCTGGGCATTGACCTTGAATCTTGTTCCATCCTTGTGATAACAGGCAGAATGCACGTTATCATAGCACCATAGTTGTTTCGATCATATTCATTGTTCATCTTCTATCTTTCACCATTCACCCATTATTCACTTTCTCCACTATGTTTTCTTAACCCTTCGATAAGTACTATAAATATCCAAAGACATAATGTCAATTAAAGCTATGTAACATGTTTAGCTAAAGCATGCTGGATGGCATCTTCACCTATGAGAGTAGAAGTGAAGATGTCATTTTGATCTATCGAGAGAAGGTCAGGAGAGTGTGTTAACTAAAGCGAGTAGTACTTCCAAACACAACCATGCGTTCATTATGTTAGATTCTAGTTTCAACGCAGACATGCGGGAGACGCGGCCAATCACTGAAAGGTGTACGCCATGAAAAGAATGGAACTGTATTTGTATCTTTACTTTCATTAAGAACTTGCGATAATTTGTATACTTATCTTTCTTTTCTTTTCTCACCACAAGACTTGTCGCTGTAACTCCATGTCCTTGCACAGCCTTCACAACTAGCCCCACTCTTAGCATCTTGTACATAGAACCTGTATTGAATACATCTAGTTTAGGTTTACCATATTTTTATCGCATTTACTTTACTCTTATTTTATGTAATTCCTTTTGTACAAAACCTCTATACAAATTATTGAAAAACCGGTCGCATAACATCATGAAAATACCGCATTAACCAGTACCGTATTTCCCTGTGTTCAACCTTGGATCAGCTTGGTTTCAATAACTAAACCTCTATACTTGGTTTCATCATAATTGTGACACAGTAGGGCATACTACCTAATCATAATGAATATTGCATAATTAGTAGTAGTATCACATTGCATAAGCATAGAATTTCATATACACCCATCGTGCAACAAGTTTATGGCTTATCTTGCATGCATGGTATAGCATATATTTAAGTCACCAAGTTTATGGCGCCGTTGCCGAGGAACATTACTGGTCAACGGTTTATTGTTTGAGTGTTTTTTTTGGTGTTTTGCAGGACAGATCTCATTATACTGGCTGTTTAATGTGGGGAGCAGCTTGACAGTGTATGAGTTCTGGTGCTGAACCAGAATTTATCGCGGACCCTGAGATCGTGCGAACCTTCCATTCAAGGAATCGTCAGAACAGGAATCGGCGAAAGAAAGCATCAATGACGAATAACAATGACGCAATGCCTGAGAACCAAGGGATGGTGCAGCCGGCCCAGTACCCTGTGTTCCTGGCAGCTGATCGCAATATCCCAATGAGGGACTATGCGGCGCCTAATCTTTATGACTTCTCGCCAGGCATCTCGAGGCCAACTATTGAGTAGAATGCCAGATTTGAAATCAAGCCGGTCATGCTTCAAATGATCCAGAATGTGGGCCATTTTGGGGGGTTGCAAGGTGAAGATCCCCACGCGCACCTGACCAGCTTCGTACAGACGTGCGGCAACTTTTCCATTCCTGGTGTCACTCCTGAAAATATTAGGTTATATTTGTTCCCTAACACCTTAAGCGACGAGACAAAGAAGTGGGCATATTCACTAGAGCCCAACGAGATTACATCATGGGGCAGTTGGTAGAAAGGTTCATGAAGAAGTTCTTCCCACCAGCCGTTAACGCCAAGAGATGGAAGGACGTGTTGAACTTTGAGCAGAAGGAGAACAAGACCCTGAGCACCGCCTGGGTGCGATTTAGAAGGTTGGTGAAGAATTATCCGCATATCGAGATTCCCAATTGCGTTTTGATGGAAACCTTCTATAACGGCTTGGATCGAGCAACGCAGGCTGTTGCTGACGCCTCCACTGCGGGAGGATTCATGGACAAGACCTATACTAAAGCTAAGGTCATCCTTGACCGCATCTCGTGGAACATAGATGACTGGATTGATGATGGATATGGAGGAAGAGGAAATGGTTGAAGAAAGAATGAAACAGCCATTGTCCCTGCCGAGATAGTGACTGCCTTGGCCGCCCAAATGGCCATAGTTACCTCTATCCTTCAGACAATGGCCATGAATCAAGGAGCCATTGCCCCACAATCAACGCAACTCGCTACACCGGCTCAAGTGGCCACAATTGGATGCGTCAATTTTGGTGGGGCTCATGGTGCTGAAAATTGTCCGTTTAACCTACAGCAGGTTTGTGCAATCCAAAGAAATCACTTCAGCAACACCTAAAACCCAGGTTGGAGGAGTCATCCTAATTTTGGATGGGGTGGCAATCCTAACCAAGGGGGGCCGATGAACCATCAAGGAGGCAATAGTGGCAATTAACATCAAGGGCAATCAAGAACTCAAAACTAGCAACCCTTGTCATCAACGTCGAATGCCTCAGAAGGATCCTTGGAGTCACTGCTGAAGTAATACATGGATAAAAAGATGCGGTGATGCAGGCTCAGGCATCCTCCATAAGGAACTTAGAGATCCAGGTGGGCCAGCTAGCGTCAGAATTAAGAAGTCGTGCACTAGGGATGCTGCCCAGCAACTCGGAAGCCCTAGGATCTATTGGAAAGAACAATGTCAATGAGGACATTGAGCAGGCAAGTTTGACAGCCTGCGGTGATGTAGACTGTGATCATTCAGAATGATGCATTTTTCCGGTCTATATCCTGATCAACCTTCTATTACTCTTCAATCAACTTACTTTATTCTTGGAACTTTATAGCACTACGTTAAATTTCTTTCTTTTCAGCAATTAATATAGACCTTTGATGTTTTAATTCTGATTTTGCCATTGTTTTCAACATTCAATTTATTCTCGCATTTAAGTTTCTTTTTGTAGTTAGTGTATACATTGATGTTTGAATGATTGAGCTCGAAGGAATTTATTATAAAAAGACAGAAAAGTGTAGATAGAAATAAATGAAGCCATGAATGAGAGAGCGGAATTTTTAATGGACGCATCTTGTTTATAGTAGGAATGCGTTGCAATCATCTAACTCAACTATACTAAGTTGAAGGTTGCGCTCGCATATGATCTTTGCCCCACCTTGAACTGCGTCGATTAAGGAAGTCTGTTGTGAGGTCATATGCGTTGTTTCCCCTCGTCAACAGAAATATAGTTGCATTAGTGAATACGATGCATTGTAATCTATCTTGCGTCCATTTGAATAAAATATTAAAGAAAAATATTGTCTGGTAAAGCAGAAAGAAGTCCAAACGATTTGTATCCCCGAGCATTTAAAGCTTGGCAGACGAAAGGACTGCTTTTCTGAAAATTCCATAATTACAGAAGGTGGAACGACGCGGCTATTGGACTGCCCAAGGCCAGGCGCCGCACGAATTGCAGTGGACCCTATACGACCCAACCTATAAATAGGACCACCTCCTTCATTCGAAACCCTTTACCTGCACTCAAGAACCCTTAAGGAATTTTTTTTGCTTTCAGACTCCCAGAACCCTTAAACCCTCGTTTCTTCAAATCGACTTCAATGGCCGACCAAACCTCAACCCATTCAACCTCACCTTCTACCCATGTCCAAGCAGCCATGTGAGAGGCAGCATTCTTGGCTGCCCGTCACTGGCTGGCTGCCCAAGCCCGTTCTACCCCATGACCCACCAGAAGATCCCGGAGACACTCATTGCCCATCAGACCCACTGTGTTCCAAAGAGGAGGAAGCACTGAATGTTTACAGACTTCGGCCGTCTCAACTGAAAGCAAAAGGAAGAGAAGAGACGACACGGAGGTGTTTGGCAACATCCTGAGCACCTTGGAGAAAGGAGAAGGCTTGCCTGAGGCAGGGGTTGTAAATCAGCTACTGCCTACAGTGGATGAGACGGTGGTTGCAATGAATGAAGCCACCAAGGATGGAGTAGTGGTGGTGGAAAAAGTGGTGGATGGAGTGGTGGAAGAAGTGGTGAAGGCAGTAGATGATGCGATCAGGGAAGCCGTGGAGGCTGAGATCGCTAAGGAAGTAGCAAGAGAAAAGGTCATTGCGATGACAACAAATGAAGTTGCGATGGAGGAGGTCGCAACGGACACATTGCCAGAAGAGGCCCAGCTTGAGGAATTGACGGCTGCAGGTATGGAAGCAGCAGCTGAAGTTGAGAAGAAAGAAAAGAAGAGGAAGAAGAGTCGGGAGTACAAGGAAGGAATGGCTGAGTCTTCACATCATCGCAAGTCGAGGAAGCATAAAGAAAAGAAAAATGATGATGGAGATGAGGAAGCCTAGAAGAAGGGAAAATAAGAGAAAGAAGAAAGGAGAATGTGGCGAAGGGAAAGAAGGCGTTTGAGAGAAGAAGAGAAAGCAGCGCAAAAGGCTGCTAGCCCTACGATGGACGGAGAATCAACCTTCGTAAGGGAGGATTAGGGGGAACAAGCACAACCAATGGAACCACCACAATCTGAAGCAACGCAACCAGTTGCGAGGAATGAAGGTGAAGAGACTGAAGGAACCCCCCTGATGCGGCATCGCAAGGAGAATGTGCCGCAAGGGTCTGACATCGACCCTTAGAGATTAATTTTGGCATTAGAGCAGGAAGAGAGAAAAAGAAAAGAAGAAGAAGAAAAACAAGAAAAGATGGAGCGGGGCAAGCTCATAATCGCAGAAGGGAATAGGCGATGAAGGATTGAGTTTGAGGAAATGAAGAGAAACAATGAGCTTGCCTGTTTAGGGGCAATTAGGAAGCGCGAAGAGGATCAGCGACTATTGTTGGTCTCTGAGTAGTTCGAAGAAGAATTTAAGAAGGAAGAAAATGAAGAAGAAGAAAATGAAGAAGAAGAAAATGAAAGGAAGAAGAAGGAAGAAGAGGAAAGAAGATTGAAAGAAGAGAAGAAAAGAAAGCGCAAGGCCAATAATCGACGCTTGCGCAAAAGCAAAGGTAAATGGCTTGCCGAGTGCGAGGAAGAGGAACGACACAAGGAACGGGCAAAGAGAGAACGACAAGCAGCCCGTCTTGCACAAGCGCAAATCCAGGCTTCAGCAGTTAATGAGCCCACAGCGGCTACGAACATATCAGTCAAGAGAAAGGAAAATGATGATATGCTGATCGAGATGGGTTTCTATCCTGCGCCAAACCCACTGCCTAATCTAGTCACGAGTGTAATAGTTGAGCATGGATGGGACACTTTCTGTCAATGCCCATCCATAATTGTGCCTCAGGTAGTGCGACAATTTTATCAAGGGCGACTGCACGAAGATAGAGATGCGGTGACCTTCAAGGGAACGATTGTGCCCTTCAGCGCAAAAGAGATAAATGAATTGTTTCAAATGAGGGTAAATATTGAGGCACTAGGGAACGCAATTATTGAGGAGCCCTCAGAAGAAGTGATGGATGATGCGCTGAAGGTGCTAGCACAGCCGGGGACGAGATGGACTACCTGCCCAAAAGGCATTCGCACAATGGAGTCCAAATCATTGCTGCCAGAAGGAAGACTTTGGGTGTACTTGGTCAAGAAGTTGTTGATCCCAAACGCATGATCGAACCGTGTCAAGGGATCGGGTGATGGCCGCATACTACATTGCGCGTGACATCCCCATTAATGTGGGCCAATTAATCGCAGGACAAATCAGAGCCTTGGTGGGGCACATAAGAGGGAAATACTTCTTCCCATGGATAGTCTCCAGTTCATGCCTAAGTATGGGTGTAGGCATTGAAAATGAACCCATGCCTGAAGTTCATGGCCTCATCAACATGAAGATTCTAAGGATGCTCCTCAAAGACTCCCCCCACTACCTAGAGTTACTTGCTAAGAGGCTTGCGATTGACCTGAATGCGCTGCAAGAGCCAAGACCCAAAAGAAGACAAGAAGACAAAGGAAAGGAAAAGGTTTCTGAATCACCAGAACTTAAGCCTTTAATCAGAAGGGCTCGTCACTTGAGAATCAGATCCCCCGGCTAGTCTAGCTTACCAGCGCAACCTTCCTCTCCCCCTCCTAAGCCTGTTGATCCTTTTCCCCTTAACCTCGACTCCCCTCCTCAACCAGCAGCCCCAACTTCACCAACAACTCCCCCTCCACATTCCATACTCCCACCACCGCAAGTTGATGACCCACACGATTTGGGCGAGGGCACATCAACCCAAACCCAAAACGATGTTGGCGAGACTTTGCAGGAACCACCTACACCCACTTCCCTGGCTGTCGAGCTTGCTAAAATGAGACAAACTTTTTGCCCAACAGCAAGAGCTTATCAATTAGCAGTAGCTCTTCTTCACCAAATGGTTTGAGGTAGTCATGGAGCGCATCGATGAAATCCAACACAGCGCTGCTATTTCAAGGGAAGCGCTAATTAACAACCAGCGCAGCACACATCGCATTTTCCAACAACAGCGCATGATAGCGGAGCGGAATCAAGAGTATTTCAACTTTCTCACCGCCTATCTGCATGGTCCGATGGTGCCACCCCACTTAAGGCAGCAATTTTTATTTGAAGATGGCTTAGCTTCAACGCCTCCTTAACCGCCGCAAGATCCTCCAGCTCTACAGACTTAATTCTTTTCTTTTTTGCATTCATTTTTGTATTCTCTTATGCGCACATTCTTTTTGTAAACTTTAAATTCTTTATCTTGTAACTTAATAATTCTTTGACTCTTGTACAGGCCTTGATTATTTAAGTTTGCGTTCATTTGTAATTATTTGCAAACTTCTTTAATCTTCAATACAATTCAAGTACATATTGACTTCAACTTTTTGCCTGTGCCTTTTCCTTTATCTTCCTTTGTAAATCTATGCTTTATTTTACTCTTATATTTTCACATTCTTCATTTCGTTGCTATGATGTACTATATGTGAAACTTGGAAATATTTCTTATACTTATTAGATTCTGACTAATACTTAGTTAACTCTTAGTTTAGCAGTACTTTACCTTTTACCTTTCAAAGTCCTGCTCAAACCTTCTTTTTGAAGTTTACTTCTAGGTGTTTTTCTAGTCTATCCAAACAATGCAATGTGACCTTGCTCATCTTTAAATTTGGGGGTGGGGAAGGTCTGAGCAGATGGATGCAAAAATATGTAGTGTTAAAAGAAAATACGTCCTTTGTTTAGCATCTAAAAATTAATAATAAAAAAAATGTAATTATTTCATGTCAAACTCCAATGTCGGCGCAAGGGAATTTCAAAATCTTGTTCCCAACCTGATAAGAGTTTAGTTGTGAAAAGAGCTTGCTTGTAGTTGGATGATCGTATGACACCTGTAGGAACAAGCCAAAATGAAGGTGAGTTACCAGGAACAACGCAGCATAGAAATAAAAAGAAAAAAAAAAGGAAAAAGAAAGTAAGGGAAAACTCCTCTGAATAACATGAGTTAAGTTGAAATTGGCACACCACTGTAATTAGATGTTCACATGAAACCCATTGGGGCAAGCCAAAACGAACAGTGTAACCATGACCAACTGTCCTTAAATGAATAAACGACGCAAAATTTTTGCTCACAACATATAGCTTTATCAAGTTCTTTTGACATGAAAAGATAAACATTCTACCTTGAAAACTAGGAAAGTGTCTTTGAGCAGGATTTTGTTATGTAAAAGAATAAAGTAGGGCTTGCTAAGAGTTAGCAAGGATAGAAGGAAAATGCGATGTTCGGAAATGTGCCTAAGGGTTGCATTCGAAGCAACCAATATTTTCGTAAAAATATATGATAAGATTGGAGCATGATTTCCTTAGTAGAAGATATGCTTGAGGACAAGGATATATCTGAATTTGGTGGTGTGATAACTTGTAGAAATACAAGTTATTTATGCCACCTTATCTAGATATTGCGGCCGAAAGTGAGGAATTATGCGCTAATTGTATGGAAATTAACTTAGTTTGATAATAATTTCAAATGCTTGCAATAAATTCCACTAACGCCAAAAGATGGAGAATACGGCGAAAATTTACTCTTTTTTGCAGGAAGACTAAAGTCACCACTTGCGCCCAAGGCTCGAGAAAACTTCGTCAATGCATCTCTATCACCATTGCGCCCATCGAATGTCATCGCATAGACATTCATTGAAGAAACGGCGCAATGCGATAGTCGATCCTGATCTACATGACAATCGTATGTAGTTATAAAAACAAACACCACATGCGAACCTATGATCGAGTGATGCAAATGAGCAACACAAGTTTAGGAGATCAAGACGCGTGTACAACTAACGGTTATGCACAATTGACGGTCTGATTTCATAACAGAAGGAATAAAATCCCTCCATCTTCCGAATTTCCATAACCAAAAGTGGGGAACACTTGGTCAGAGTCAAAGCTATTCTGCCTATAAATACCCCAAAGGATTCAATGAGAAAATATGCTATTCGATCTGGGCAAAGTGCTGCAAGATTAAAGAGAGAAAAGGGCTTAGCTAAGTGCAACAAAGTAAGATCTGGGAAGAAGAAGAGATAAGGCCGAAAGGTGTAATCTCAGTTCCATTCTGTCAATATCCCCGAGCGAAGCTCTATTCAAGGACCCTACTACCAGAGGAGCCAGCCTGAGAGGGAAGCTCTCCCGCCCACCATTCCAACCACAACTGGCAAGCAGATCTTCATCGATCGGTGACCAAGACATTGGCTCCTGATTGTCCCTATTCTACCCTTTTCTATGTATTTCATGTTTCTTTCATCTTTCTATTCATTCATCATGTATCAAACTCTTAATAGAAATATTAGTTGTTTCGATCATATTCATTATTCATCTTCTGTCTTTCACCATTCACCCACTATTCACTTTCTCCACTATGTTTTCTTAACCCTTCGATAAGTACTATAAATATCCAAAGACTTAATGTCAATTAAAGCAATGTAATATGTTTAGCTAAAACATGCTGGATGGCATCTTCACCTGTGAAAGTATAAGTGAAGATGTCATTCAGATCTATTGAGGGAAGGTCAGGAGAGTGCGTTGACTAAAGTGAGTAGTACTTCGAGACATGGAAGCAACCTTGCGTTCATTACGTTAGACTCTAGTTTCAACACAGACATGCGGGAGATGGGCCGATCACTGAAAGGTGTACACCATGAGAAGAACGAAACAGTATTTGTATCTGTACTTTCATTAAGAACATGCGATAATCTGTATACTTATCTTACTTTTCTTTTCTCACCAAAAGACTTGTCGCCACAACTCCATGTCCTTGTATAGCCTTCACAGCTAGCCCTACTCTTAGCATCTTGTACATAGACCCTGTATTGAATACATCTAGTTTAGGTTTACTGTATTTGTATCGCATTTACTTTACTCTTATTTTATGTAATTGCTTTTGTACAAAACCTCTATACAAATTATTGAAAAACTGGTCGCATAACATCATGAAAATACCGCATTAACCAGTACCGTATTTCCCCGTGTTCGACCTCGAATCACAACGAGAAACTTGCGATGGAATTATACTTGGTTTCATCGTAATTGTGACATAGCAGGGCATACTACCTAATCATAATGAATATCGTATAATCAGTAGTAGTATCGCATTGCATGAGCATAGAATTTCATATACACCTATCGTGCAACAAGTTTATGGCTTATCTTGCATGGTATTGTGGGATGAGGCAAGAAGAAAGGAGCAATGTCCCTGAGGACATTGGGCAGGCAAGCCGGACCACCTGCAGGGATGTGGATTGCGCTCATTCAAAGAAACGCATCTTCCGGTCCATATCTCACAACTATGTTTAAATGCTTCTGTTAAATTTTTGTCTTATTGAATTCCTTAATCTTGTCTTTACTTCTTCATTTATTTTGTTTCTTAACTTTATGAATTTCATCCTTCATTTACTTCCTTGCATTTGTTTCGGTACCGTCTTTAATTCTTTTAACTTTTATGTAATTAATGTGTTAGTCCTTAAATGGTGAATGATTGAGAAATAAAGAGAAATTTATTGCCACAAGTCATAAAAACTTGCGTTGATGAAAAAAAAAACAAAATAAAGTAAAATAAATAAAATGAAATGAAACAATCAACATCTAGTATGCAAGGCGATAATGGACACATCTTGAACCAACAAGAAACATTTTACATTCACCCAACTCAACTGTATTGAGCTGATGGGTGTGTTGCGCACGTGTGTGTCCTTTACCTGTCCTTGGCTAAATGCACTATATTGAGGTATTGTTGTGCTGGTAGCAATATTGTGCTTCTTATCCTCCAGAAATGTGTTTAGTTAAGGGGTGTGTTGCGGGGAGGCATGCGTTGTTGCCCGTTCTATATGAAGATGCATTCGCATTGGTGAGCACATTACGTTAATCATTAACTTGCGACCATGCGAATAAAACATTAAAGAAAAAAATTCTTTTTGTAATTTGAGAAGTCCAATCGTTTCGTATCCCAAAGCATTCGCGCCTTTTGAGTGTCTCGAGGCCTGTCGCCGCAAAAATCGCGTTGGGCCCACTACGACCCAACCTATAATAGGTACACTCTCCTCGTTGTGAATTCTTTACCTCATTTTGCAAACGGAAAACCCTAGTGCCTAGCGTACGAAGCTTTCTTATTCCTAGAAACCCAGCGAATTTCCAGTTCTTTCAACCAAGCTCCCATGGCTGACCAAGCTTCCCAACACTCTGCCTCATCATGAACCCCTTCCCCTGACCAAATCGCCATGTGAGAGGCAGCATTCCTCGCTGCCAATCGCAGACTTGCTGCCTAACCCCACACCGTCCAAAGAATCATCGGTAAAACCCGGAGAAACCCCTTAGCCGTCCGGCCTCCTTAGTCTAAGAGGGGGCAAAGCACTGAGAGCACACCAGTTCCAACTTCTGCCATCTCAACTGAGAGTGAGAAGAAGAGACGCGATGATACGGAGTTGTTTGGTAACATTTTGAGTAATCTGGAGTAAGGAGGGGGATTACCTGAGGCAGGGGTTGTAAACTAACCACTGTCGACGGAGGAGGTGGCGGAGGCAGTGGTGAATGAAGAAGAAACATGAAGAGACACTCTGACCTTAGAGACTCCTAAGGTAACTGCCAACGCAGAAACCTATGATAGAAGCTTCAAAGTTGCGATGGAGGAGGTTGCGGTAGAGGAAATTACGGTGGCTGAGGTTGCGATGGATGAGGTTGCAGTGGAAACGCAACCAGAAGTAGTTGAAGAGAAAAAGAAGAAGAAGAAAAGCAAAGAGAGAAAGGCTGGAGAGGCTGAGTCTTCTCATCATCGCAAGGAGAAAAAGAATAAAGAAAAGAAGTATGATGACGAAGATGAGGAAGCCAAGAAGGAAAGGAAGAAGAAAGAGAAGGAAGAAAGAAGAATGCGCCGACGAGAAGAAAGGCGCCTAAGAAAAGAAGAAGAAAAGAAGTAGAGGGCTGTGAGCCCGGAAAATGAGGGAGAATCAACCTCTGTAAGGGAGGATAAAGGGAAACAGCGCAATTGATGGAGTCGATGGAACTTGAAATAGTGCAAACGGTTGCGACGGAGGAAGGCAAAGAAGGAAAAGGAACCCTTCTGATGCGGCATCGTAGGGAGAATGCGCCACAAGGGTCTATTGTTGACCCTCAAAGACTGATCATCGCATTAGAAGAAGAAGAAAGAAAGAGAAAAGAATAGGAGGAGAAAATGGAGCGTGCAAAAATCATCATGGCAAAAGGAAATTGTAGAAGAAGACTGCAAGATGAGGAAATGCATAGTAATAATGAGCTTGCAAGGCTCGAAGGGATAAGAAGGCGCGAGGAGGAACAACGTCTGTTGCTAGCCTCTAAGCAATTTGAAGAAGAGTTTGAGAGAGAAGAAAGAGAAGAAGGAGAGGAAGAGAAAAAGAAGAATGAAGAAGAGGATAGAAGATTGAACAAAGAGAAGGAGAAGAAGCGCGAAGCAAATAGAAGGCATTTACAGAAGAAGGAGGGTAAAGAACTTGCGGAACGCGAGAAAGAGGAACAACGCAGAGAGTGGGAGAAGAGACAAAGGCAAGTAGCTCGCCTTGCAGTGGCAAAAGAAAAGGGCAAAGCAATCGTAGAAAGTAGCAAGCCCATGTTGGCAACGAAGTGTCCATCGAAGAGAAAAGAGAATGACAATATGCTGATAGAGATGGGTTTCTACCCTACGCCAACGCCACTACTTGACTTCATTACAAGTTTGATTGTGGAACATGGCTGTGACACCTTTTGCCAATGCCCAGCCATTATTGTGCCGTAGATAGTGAGAGACTTTTACAGAGAGTGTCTACACAGAATCAGGGATGCGGTGACCTTTAAAGGAGAAACAGTGTCCTTCAACGCAAGGGACATCAATGAGATATACCAAATGAAGGATAACCCGGATGCATCCGGGAACAAAATTATTGATGACCCCACTGAGCAGCAGATGGAGGACGCGTTGCAAGTATTAACGCAACCGGGCACGAAGTGGTCGGTTTCACTCAAAGGCATCCACACCCTGGCATCCAAGTCTTTGCTTCCGAAGGGAAGGCTTTGGGTCTACTTGGTTAAGAAGCGGCTGAACCCAACAACACATGACAAGACTGTATCAAGGGATCGAGTCATGGTCGGATATTGTATTGCACGCGGCATACCGATTGACATAAGGCAGCTGATCGCAAGACAGCTCAGAGCACTGGTGGGGCATATTTGAGGACAATACTTCTTTCGTGGACTGTTTCAAGTCTGTGCCTGTCGATGGGCGTAGGCATTAATGAAGAGCCTATGCCTGAAGTCCACGGCCTCATCAACATAAAGATCTTGACGTTGCTCCTCAAAGACTCCCACATTGTCCTAAGCTACCCTTAAAGAGGCCCGCAATCGACTTAATGTGTCGTAGGAACCAAAGCCTGAGAGACATCACAGAGACGATAAAGGGAAAGAAAAGGTCCAAGAGTCGCCAATGCAAGATCCAAAACATGTGGACCCCTTACCCTTAACAATCCACCCTCCAAGCCCTCCAAGCCCACCTACACAACCTTCTTCTCCACTCCATGAACACTTTACCAATCTTCTCCTCATTCCCAATTATCCAACTATTTACCCAGCAGCCCTAACTTCACCTTCAACCTCATCATCGCAACCTTCCATTCCACCGCCGCAAGTTGATGACCCACGATTTCGGTGAAGGCACCTCTGCCCAACCCCAAAATGATGCTGGCGAGACATTGCAGGCAAAACCCTCCATCACCTCCCTGGCTGCTGAGTTAGCAGAAATGTAATCCCTCTTCTCTCAGCAACAACAACTTCTTACTAAAAAACAAACCCTCTTCAACCAGAGGTTTGAAGTGGTAATGGAGCGAATCGATGATATTCAGGATAGTGCTGCAACATCAAGGGAGGCGCTGATCAACATGCAGTGGAATATTTATAAAATCCATCTGCACCAGGGACATATTGCGGAGCATAACCAAAAGTACTTCAATTTTCTCTCCATATATCGTCATGATCCGATGGTGCCTCCGCATCTCAGACAATACTTAATTTTTGAAGAAGCTTCATGTGCACGACCTCAAAACCCTCTTTCAGACCCTCCAGCTCCTCAACAATAATCCTTACATGCTATTTTTCAATGCGGCCATTATGTATTCTTTTCAATTCATTTATTTTTTATAAGTTGATGAAATTCTTTGACTTTTGTACAAGCAACAATTTTTTGTATTGCGTTAATTTATACTTATTTGTATACTTTGTTAATATTCAATACAAATGAGTACATATTCACTAATTTTTTCCTGTGACTTTCTCTTTATCATCTTTTGTCAATATTTGCAATATTCTGAATCTTTTAGTTTTGCGTTCTTCATTGCGCAACCATGATGTAATATATGTTTATACTTAGAAACATTTCCCACACTTTGTAAATTCTGACTAACACTTAGTTAATTCATAGCTTTAGCAGTACTTTACCTTTTATCTTTCAAAGTTCTGCTCAAACCTTCTTTTTAAAAATTTTCTTCTAAGTGTTTGTCTAGTCTATCCAATCAATGCAATGAGGACCTTGCTCATCTTTAAATTTGGGGGTGGGGAAGGTCTGAGCAGATAAGATCAAGAATATGCGGTCATTAAGAAAATGCGTTCATTTTCCATTACAAAAAAAAAAAAAGAAAAAATTTATGCCAAACTCCAATGTCAGCGCAAGGGAAAACCTAAAAAATGTTCCCAACCTGATAAAAGTTTAGTTGTGAAAGGAGCCTACTCGTAGTTGGATGTTCGTATGACACCCGTAGGAGCAAGCCAAAACGAAGGTGGGTTTTCCAAGAAGAACGCGGCATGAAAATGAAAAAAAAAAAATATATACAAACAAAATAAAGAATATAAGAGACAACTCCTCTGAATATCGTGAGTTAAAGTTGAGATTGGCACACAATCGTAATTGGATGTTCACATGACACCCGTGGGAACAAGCAAAAACGAAGTGTGTAACCATGACCAACAGTCTCTAATAAATGATGCAAAAGTTTTGACTACTGCATACGGATGCATCAAGTTGTTTTGACAAAGAAGAGATAAACATTTTATTTTAAAAACTAGAAAACCATTTTTGAGAAGAATTTTGTTATATAGAATAATAAAGTAGGGCTTGTTAAGAATTAGCAAGGATAGAAGGAAATTATGGTGTCAAGTAATGTGCCTAAGTGTAACATTCGGAGTAACCAATTGACGCAAAAATATAGGATAGAAATTAAGCATTATTGCCTTAGTAGAAGATATGCTTAAGGACAAGCATATATCTAAATTTGGGGGTGTGATAACTTGTAGAAATACAAGTTATTTATGCTGCCTTATTAAGATATTGCGGCCAAAAGAGAGTAAATATGCGTCGATTGTATTAAAATTAGCTTAGAAATACAATAATTATAAATTATCGCAATTACACCCACTAACATCATTAAGATGGTAGAAGAGGATATTTCTACTCTGTTTTGCAGGAAACCAAGTCACCGCTTACGATCAACACTCAAGACGAGAAATTGAATAACGCATTTCTGTCACATTGCACCCGTCAATTAACAATGAAGAGACAATTAATGCAATGACAGCGCAATGCGACAGTCGATCCAGAGCTAATTAATGCAATGACAGTCGAGCACCCAATCGAAAGATGTAGCTGAGCAATACAAATGCGAAGGATTGTGACACGTGTTCAACTAACCGTTGTGCAGATTTGAAGGTCTGATTGCATAATAGAAGGAATATTTATTCCTCCATCTTCAAAATTTCCATAATAAGAAGTGGGGTCCACAAGCCAAGAGTCAAAGCTTTTCACCTATAAATACCCCCATAGAATTCAGAGAAGATATACTTGATACGAAGGCTAATTGATGCTAGATTATTAAGAGAAAGGATGAGTTGAGTACTAATCGGAAGAAATCCGGGAAGAAAAGAGACAAGGCCGAGAGGTGAGTCTCAGAGCGATCCTGCCAAATCCTCATCGTGAAGCTCTGTGTTTAGATCCCTGCTACCAGTTGAGCAAGCCTGAGAGGGAAGCTCATCCTTCTGCACGATCCATCCACGCCGGCAAGAAAATCTCCATCCAGATCGGCGCCAAGACGTTGGCGCTTATTTGTATTTGTTTCTAACTCTATTCATCAACTGTATTTCATCTTATTAATCTCTTCATTCACAAATCATGTATCAAACGCTAAATAGAAATATTGAATGTCTTGATCATTTCCATTTCCACTTCTCTATCTATTTCCGTTCCTTTGTTAATCATTTTCTCCATGAATTTTTCTTAATCCCCTGGTAATTAATCTGGATTAAACAAGTAACTTAATCTACGCTAAAGAAAGAAATGCATTTAACTAAGGCATGCTAGATGGCATCTTCACCTGTGAGAGCAGAAGTGAAGATGCCATTCTGATCTGTCGAGAGAAGGATAGAAGAATGTGTTAAATCAAGCGAGTAGTACTTCCAGAGATGGAAGCAACCTTGCATTCATTACGTTCGTCCCTGTTTCACCATAGAGATGTGGGAACGCAGCCAACCACCGAGAGGTGTACGCCAACGGAAAAGCGGAACCGTACTTATACCTTTATCGCAATTAAGGAACTTGTGATGTCTATATTAGTTATCTTTTCCTTTTCTACTTCACACATAAGACTTGCCACCGCATAACACGATCTATGTATAATCTTCACAATTAGCCTCAACCTCGGTATCTTGTATCATAAAACATGTATCTTGTAACATCTTAGCATAGGTTTACTTTATCGCAATTTATTTTATTATCGCATCTTTACCGCTTTAGTTTACTTTATCGCATGTTTATATTCTTGTACACAACCATTTTAAATTGAAAAACCTCTAGTCGCATGTATCACAAACATAATGCAATAACCTCAAACAGTCCCTGTGTTCGACCTCGGATCATACCAAGAAACTTACGGTGGAATTATACTTGGTTCCAACACAAGGAAACTTGTGACAATGCATAGTATACTACAAGGTTCTCATAATTAACGCATACCTAGAAGTAGTATCGCATGAACTTGAATCTTGCATGTAGCTTAGATCAATATCAGTTCATCAACAGCCAAAGGTTGCCGTCAGGGAGAAGGTTTCTGGGAGCCATTGTCACGATGCCCATTCTAGAGATGTGCCATTGAACTCTTAGGGTTAGCTACCACTCGTACCGTACCGTCCACCAGAAATAGCCACACTGTACCACCTTTGCGGTAGTCTGCTACCCCCCAAAATGTCCTCCGTAAGGGGTCTCATGATAAAGCTCCAGAATGTGCTCGATATTGTGCTTAAGAACGCACCGACGTAGAATGTGATTGGGTTCAAGTCGGTATAGGAATGGGTCGTCCCAGAAATAAAATTTGACGTCATGTCTCAGTTTATTCTTCTGTTGGTAAGTATAGTCCTTCGGTACTTGACTGCAAATGATGAAGTTCACAATGTCCGCATACCAAGGAACATTAATGCCTACCGATATCAGTAATTCATCGGGGAATCTTTCTTCAATATCTTTTTCTTTCCCTTGAACCTCTCAATTCTCCAATATTGACAAATGATCAGTGGCTTGGTTCTTAATGCCCTTCCGATCTTTGATTTCTAGGTCAAACTCTTGCAGGAGCAACACCCACTGTATAAGCCTTGGTTTCGCATCCTTTTTTTCATCAGATATTTGATCGCAGAGTGATCGGTATACACCACAACGTTTGTTCCGATCAAGTACTGTCAGAACTTCTCCAATGCAAATACCACTGCGAGCATTTCCTTTTCCGTGGTTGTATAATTCTCCTGCGCATCCTTCAATGTTTTACTGACATAGTAAATAGGATGCAATACCTTGTCCTTGCACTGACTCAAAACTACGCCCATAGCATATCCGCTAGCATCACACATCAATGGAAATGGTTGCGTCCAATCTGGCGCAATCAAAATGGATGCGGTGATGAGTGCATTTTTCAATGTGTTGAATGCTTCAGTAAATGCATCGTCAAAATTATATTCACGGTGAGCTTCAAGGAGCGCACTTAAGGGCCTTGCGATCTAGGAGAAGTTGCGAATAAATCTTCGGTAAAACCCAGTGTGTCCCAAAAAGCTCCTAAGTGTTTTCACGTTCACTGGTGAGGGTAGCTTGGAAATTGCTTCGATTTTCACCTGATCAACTTCCAAACCCTACCTTCGAGATTTTATGACCCAGTATAATTCCTTCTTCAAACATAAAGTGGCATTTTTCCCAGTTTAGAACAAGATTCGTTTCCACACATCTCTTCAAGACTTTCTCAAGGTTAGATAAACAGGAGTCATAATTATTGCCAAAAACTGAAAAATCATCCATGAATACTTCGACTGACTCCTCCAAATAATCTGAAAATATTGCCATCATACATCGTTGGAAAGGACCTGGCCTGGCGCATTGTAGAGTCGAAATGGCATGCAACAAAATGCAAATGTACCAAATGGGCACGTAAAGGTTGTCTTATCTTGATCCTCTAGTGCAATTGCAATTTGGTTATTGATAACTTGTTGAAATAACAGTTATTTATGTCACCTTATCTAGATATTGCGGCCAAAAGTAAGAAATTATGCGCTAATTGTATGTAAATTAACTTAGTTTGATAATAATTTCAAATGCTTGCAATAAATTCCACTAACGCCAAAAGATAGAGAATACGGCGAAAATTTACTCGTTTTGCAGGAAGACCAAAGTCACCACTTGCGCCCAAGGCTTGAGAGAACTTTATAAATGCATATCTATCACCATTGCACCCATCGAACGTCATTGCACAAACATTCATTGAAGAAACAGCATAATGCGATAGTCGATCCTGATCTACAGGACAACCGCATGCAGTTATAAAAACAAACACCGCATGTGAACCAATGATCGAGTGATGCAAATAAGAAATGCAAGAATGGGATATCAAGACGCGTGTACAACTAACGGTTCTGCACAATTGACGGTCTGATTGCATAACAGAAGGAATAAAATCTCTCCATCTTCAGAATTTCCATAACCAAAAGTGGGGACCACTTGGCCGGAGTCAAAGCTATTCTGCCTATAAATACCCCAGAGGATTCAATGAGAAAATATGCTATTTGATTTGGGAAAAGTGCTGCAAGATTAAAGAGAGAAAAGGGTTTAGCTGAGTGCTACAAATTAAGATCCGGGAAGAAGAAGAGATAAGGCCCAAAGGTGTAATCTCAGTTCCATCCTATTAATATCCCTGAGCAAATCTCTATTCAAGGACCTTGCTACCGAAGGAGTCAGCCTGAGAGGGAAGCTCTCCCTACCATCATTCCAACCACAGCCGATAAGTAGATCTTCATCGATCACTGTCCAAGACATTGTTGCCTGATTGTCCCTATTCTACCCTTTTCTACGTATTTCATGTTTCTTTCATGTTTCTGTTCATTCATCATGTATCAAACTCTTAATAGAAATATTAGTTGTTTCGATCATATTCATTATTCATCTTCTGTCTTTCACCGTCCACCCATTATTCACTTTCTCCACTATGTTTTCTTAACCCTTCGATAAGTACTATAAATATCCAAAGACTTATTGTAAATTAAAGTTATGTAATACGTTTAGCTAAAGCATGCTGGACGGCATCTTCACCTATGAGAGCAGAAGTGAAGATGTCATTCTGATCTATCGAGAGAAGATTAGGAGAGTGCGTTAACTAAAGCGAGTAGTACTTCAAGACATGGAAGCAACCTTGCGTTCATTACGTTAGACTCTAGTCTCAATGCAGACATGCGAGGGATGCGGCCGATCACTGAAAGATGTATGCCATGAGAAGAACGGAACAATATTTGTATCTTTACTTTCATTAAGAACTTGCGATAACTTGTATACTTATCTTTCTTTTCTTTTCTCACCACAAGACTTGTCGCTACAACTCCTTGTCCTTGCACAGCCTTCACAGCTAGCCTCACTCTTAGCATTTTGTACATAGAACCTATATCGCATACATCTAGTTTAGGTTTACTGTATTTTATGTAATTACTTTTGTATAACACCTCTTTATCAAAGTATTGAAAAACCGGTCGTATAACATCATGAAAATACCACATTAACCGGTACCGTATTTCCCCGTGTTCGACCTCGGATCACACCGAGAAACTTGCAATGGAATTATACTTGGTTTCATCGAAAGGAAACTTGTGACACAGCAGGGCATACTACCTAATCTTAATGAATATCACATAATCAGTAGTAGTATCGCATCACATGAGTATAAGACATAACATATATTCACAAGTCAACAGTTCTACCCTAAATAGTCGTCAAGAAATCAGAAGAATTCATTCCCAGCAGTCTGTCTAACATCTGATCAATGAACGGGAGTGGGAAGTGGTCCTTTTTAATGGCTAAATTTAACTTGCGATAATCCATACAAACTCTCCACCCCATAGTTGTCCTTGTGGGAATTAATTCATTCTTGTCATTAATGACGATTGTCATCCCCCTTTTCTTCGGAACACACTGCACTGAGCTTACCAGCTGCTATCAAATATTGGGTAGATGATGCCTGCATCCAGCCAGTTCATTATTTCTTTCTTCCTGACCTCCCTCATGGCAAGGTTCAAGCGACGTTGCCTTTCTATCGATCCCGTTTTTCCTTCTTCCAAACGAATCTTGTGCATGCAATACGAGGGAATGATTCCTCGAATGTCTGCCAAGGTGTATCCTAAAGCCTTTGCGTTATTTCTCAAGATCTGTATGAGTGTATCTTCCTTCTCCTTACTCAGCGAGGCAGAAATGATAACTGGTAATGTGTTGTTACCTCCTAAGTAAGCATACTTGAGGTGCAGAGGCAACGACTTCAACTCTAGCACGGGTGGTTCTTCCAATGATGGCTTCATGTGTTGCGATGTTCGTTCAAATAACTTGTGTGATTCAAAATTTGATTCGACGTGAATTGTAGCACAATCCTCCTCCCATATTGCGCCGATTCTGAAATCTTCTTCCTCCAACTCTTCCAGGGCTTCGTGCCAAGGTTCTTCCCGAAGTTCCTCAATATATTGGCAATTCTTCATATCACTTGGGTACTTCAATGCATTGAAAACGTTAAACTTTACTTCTTGATCGTCAACCCTGATGGTGAGTTCTCCTTTTTGCACATCGATCAGCGCTCGGCCTGTTGCGAGAAATGGGTGAACCAAGATGATAGGCACTTCTCTGTGAGTTTCATAATCCAATATGATAAAGTTCACTGGGAAGATAAACTTATCCACTTGTACGAGTACATCCTCTATTTTGCGTTGCCAATATCTAACTTCTTAAAGATCGATAAGGGCATTATATTTTGCTCGCCTCTAAATCGCACAGCGTGTTCCCGACCTTCTTCCCTCCTATTGAGCAGGGCAATGTAAAACTCCCAGGATCCTTCATTTTGGTGGGGATATCGTTCTGAAATAGCACACTGCATTCATATGTTAGCGCAACTATTTTGTTTTCTCTGATCTTTCTTTTGTTAGCCAAAATATCCTTTATGAATTTTACATAGCTCGGCATCTGTTCCAGAGCTTCTATTAAGGGAATATTGATGTGTAGTTGTCGGAGAATGTCCAGGAACCTCTGAAATTGCTTATTATCATCTTTCTTCTTTAGTCTGGATGGGAAAGGTGAAGGATCCCGCCGTACTTATTATTTAGTTGGCTGTTCATTAAGGTCTTGTTCTTGATGTGTTTCATTAGCTGGAGGTTGCATTGATTTAGAATTCAAGTCTTGAGGAGCTTCATCTTTTGTAGTTATACTTACTTCTGGACTGGTAACTTTTCCACTATTGGTTGATTGGTCATCATCGATAGTTAGATCTACTGGTCTTGTTGTTGAATCTTGTACTGGTGGCATATGGGCTATTATTTTATCACTCCTTAATGTCACTGCGTGACATTGCTCTTTACCTTATGGCTCCGATGATCCTGAATGGCTAGGCAGCTTTATTTTTCAACTCATTCGCAAGTTATTCAATCTGCTCTTCCAAATCTCTAAGGGAGCCTACTTGCGATTGTCAAATTGCCTCGCTGTTTTCGATATGATGTTTCAATGAAGTCTCCAAAGATGAGGTACTGTAAGAGGTATTATATAAGAACGGTTGGTCATCAGGTGGTATACTTTGAGAGTTACCTGGGCTATAGTCCAGATTAATGAAGACCGGAGGGTTGCCTCAATCCCTTTCATAACTGTTCTGATGGAAACTATGGCTCCTCTGGTTGTGATTCCTGTCCCAAATTAAAGTTGGGTGATCCCACCAACCAGGGTTGTAGATGTTGCCAAACGGTTCATTGTAAATAGAATATACAGACTGTTGATTCCACGGGCAGACGTCCACTAGATATCCTTCTCTACATTGAACACAATTCATTGCGGCCATGTGTGTCAACGCATTAACTTGCGCTGAACCCTGAGAGAGATTTCACTGTTGATTAGCCATCATCTGAAGGAATGAGGTCACTGTGGTCATCTGATCCACCAGTGTGTTCATTATATCAGTTCACACATCGACACTTTCTACTCTTTCTTGCTCAAGACCACTTTCCTCAAACTCGGTATCAATCCACTCATCAGAATGTCGTGAGATGCGATCTAATATGCTCTTGCTATCGGGAATCCCGATATACGGATAACTCTTCACTAACTATTTGAAATGCACCCAGGTGGTGCTCAAAGTTTCATAACCCTTTTGCTCAAAATTCAACATATCCCTCCATCTCCTTGCGTTGACGGCTAGAGGGAAGAATCTGTTCATGAACTTGTCAACCAATTGTTCCCATGTGTTAATCTCATCCAGCTCTAACGATAGAGCCCACCTCTTTGCTTCATCCCGTAGTGTATACAGGAAAAGATATAACCTAAGTCCTTCTTGAGTCACACCAGGCATGGAAAATGCGCTGCACATGTCTACAAAACTTGTCAAACGAGTATGTGGGTCTTCTCTTTGTAATCCTCCGAATTGCCCTACATTCTGAGTCATCTGCAGCATAATTGGTCTTATCTCAAAGGTTACATTCTCCTCAACCATGGGTCTTGAAATTCCTGGTGAGAAGTTATAAAAATTCGGCGCTGCATAGTTCCTCATAGGAATGTTGCGGTCGGCAGCAAGATATTTGGGGTCTTGCGCTGGCCAATTTTCCCTTTGATTCCCTGCTGTTGCCTTGTTATTATTAGCCATGCTTCTTCACCACTTAATTCGGCCCTGATGTGCTTCTGTGCGAATAATACACTCGATCTCTTGGTCCGCGTAGAATATCTGGATCACTCTATAGCTCATAAGCCATCAGACTGCTCTCCACAATAAACAACCAGTACAAAGAGATCTATCTTGCAACATATCACAAATGTATTCAACACTAACCGTCACCATTCCCCGGCAACGACGCCATAAATTGTGACACTAAAAATGAATCTTATACTAAGTAAGATTATTCATACTACTCATTGATGGATGTAATCCCCGGCAACAACACCATAAACTTATAAGCGCATAATGTGATGATGTGTAATACGATGATATGCGATACTACTTCTAGACTTATGCATTATTAATGAAATGTTTGTAATATGTTATGCGTTGTCACAAGTTTCCTTACACTGAAACCAAGTATAATTCCAATGCAAGTTTCTCTATGTAATCCGAGGTCGAACACAAAGATTGCGTAGTTAATGCATTACATTCGTGATATATGCGACCAGGGGTTTTTCAATTAATAAAAGTTATGTTTATACAGGTATTTAAATTGTGATAAAGTAAAATTATGCGGTAAGGTAAAGTTGCGATAATAAAATAAAATGCGATAAAAGTAAACCTAAGCTATTATGATACAAGATATAGGATACTGATACATGATACTGAGATTGAGACTAACTATGAAGATTATACAAAGGGTCGTGTTATGCGGAGGCAAGTCTTTATGTATGAAACAGAAATAGAAAGGGTAATTAATATAAACATCGCAAGTTCATTAATTGCATTAAACATTTAACTACGGTTTCGCTTTCCTTTAACGTACACCTCTCGGTGATCGGCCGCATTCCCACATCTCCATGGAGAAACAAGGATGAAAGTAATGAACGCAAGGTTGCTTCCATCTCTGGATGTACTTCTTGCCTTAGTTAATGCATTCTTCTAACCTTCTCTCGACAGGCAGAATATCATCTTTACTTCTGCTCTCACAGGTGAAGATGTCGTCTAACATGCTTTAGCTAAACATATTTATTTCTTTAGCACAGATTAATTTGCTTGTTTAATTCATTCTAATTACCAAGGGATTAAGAAAACATCATGGAGAAAGTGATTAATGAAGGAACGAAAATAGACAAAAAGATGGAATGACCGACATTTAATACTAATATTTAGCGTCTGATACATGGTGAGAATGATAGAGATTAAGAAAATGAATACAATTGATGATAAGAGATAGAAACAAATACAGAAGAGTGCCAACGTCTTGACACAAATCTGAACGGTGGATTTGCTTGCGGCGAATGGAGTGAATGGAAGGAAGAACTTCCCTCTCAGGCTTGCTCGTCCGGTAGGAGTGACCTTGGTATAGAGCTTCACAGCAGGGATTGAAAGGATTTGCCCTGAGACTCACCTCTTGGCCTTTCTCTTAAATCTTTCTGGATCTTCTCCGATCAGCACACAGACCAGTCTCCTTCTCAATATACAAATATCAAAATATGCCCGTATCAGCTATATTTTCCAATGGAATTTCAGAGGCTATTGATAAGTTCAGCTTTGACGCTCTGAAGTGTGGACCCCACTTTATTGTTATCGCAGCTCCGAAAATGGTGGAATGAATATTCCTTCTGTTACACAATCAATCCCATTAGAAATGCACAACGGTCAACTGTACACGTGTTTAAATCCTTCGCAATTGCATTGCTCTTTTGCATCTTCGATCGTTTGCCCGCATGCGGAGTTGTTTTTTATTACCGCATGCGGTTGAAGTTGCGTTGATCGCAAAGCTCTTGATTGATTGTGCATGTGCCGTCATTGCATTGATCGTCTATTCATTCTTGAATGATGGGCGCAATGCGACGTAGATGCGTTAATCTTTTTCTCTTGAGCCATGAACGCATACGGTGACTTGATTTCCTGCAAAACATACTTGAAATATTCTTTTCTACCATTGCGATGGTGTCAGTGGGTGTATTGGTGACAATTTATAATTCCTGCATTTCTCAGCCAATTTCCATACAATTGACGCAACTTTCCTCTCTTTTAACCTCAATATCTAAATAAAGCAGTATAAATAACTTGTACTTCTACAAGTCATTAAGATGAACGTGATGAATGCAAGGTTGCTTCCATCTCTAGAAATACTTCTCACTTTAGTTAACACATTCTTCCAACCCTCTCTCGATTGGCGGAATGGCATCTTCACATCTGCTATCGCTGGTGAAGATGCTGTCTAGCATGCTTTAGCTAAACATAATTATTTCCTTAACACAGATTAATTTACTTGCTTAATTCTTATTAATTACCCAGAGAATTAAGAAAACATCATGGAGAAAATGAATCATGGATGAATGGAAATAGACAGAGAGATGATAATGGAAATGATCATAGCAATTAATACTAAGATTAAGTGTCTGATACATGGTATGAATGATAGAGTAAAGAAGATGAGTACAAGTGATGAAAACGAGATAGAAACAAATAGAGAAGAGTGTCAACATCTTGACACAGATCTGGACGGAGGTTTTGCATGCCGGCTTATGGAATGGATGAAGAGAAGAGCTTCCCTCTCAGGCTTGCTCGTCTGGTAGAAGTGACCTTCGTATAGAGCTTCAACGGCGAGGATTGAAAGGACTCTTTGCCCAGGGAATCACTTCTCGGCCTTGTCTCTTGATTATCCCGAATCTACTCTGATCAGGCACTCAGACCAGTCTATCTCCCAGATCAGTATATACACGTCTCCCTGTATCGGGTATATATGAGTACCAATTCTACCGTATCGAGTATATCTTTTCAATGGAATTGCAGAAGCTATTTATAGGCGAAGCTTTGACTCTTTGCAATGTAGTCCCCACTTTATTGTTAAGGCAATTCCTGAAATGGTGGAATGAATATTCCTTCTGTTACGTAATCAATCCCATCAGAAATGCAGAACTGAAAGCTATACACGCGTCTGAATCCTCCGCAATTGTGTTGCTCTTTACATCTTCGATCGTTTGATTGCATGGGGTGATTTTTTTTTATTACCGCATGCGGTTGAAGTTTCGTTGATCGCAAAGATCTTGATCGATTGTCGCATGCTCTGTCATTGCATTGATCGTCTCTTCATTATTGATTGACGGGCGCAAGGCAACGTAGATGCATTGTTCATTTTATCTTTGAACTATGAACGCATGCGGTGACTTGATTTCCTGCAAAAAAGACTTGAAACATTCTTTTCTACCATCGCAATGGCGTCAATGGGTGTATTGATGACAGTTTATAATTCTCGCATTTCTTAGCCAATTTCCATACTATCGACACAACTTTTATTTCTTTTAGCCGTAATATCTAAATAAAACAGTATAAATAACTTGTATTTCTACAAGTTATCACACCCCCAAATTTAGATATAAGCTTGTCCTCAAGCATATCTTCTACTAAGGCAATACTGTTCAATTCTTATCCTAAAATTTTGTGTCGATTGGTTGCTCTGAATGCTCCACCTAGGCAACATTACTTAACAATGCAATTTCCTTCTATCCTTGATAATTCATAACAAGCCCTACTTTATTCTTCTATACAACAAATCTCTACTCAAAAATGCTTTTCTAGTTTTAAAAAGAATGTTTACCTTTTCTTGTGAAAACAACTTGATGTGTCTGGATGCGGTGGTCAAATTTGCGTCATTCATTTAGAGACTATTGATCATGGTTACACTCTTCATTTTGGCTTGTTCCCACGGGTATCATGCGAACATCCAACTATGGTTGTGTGCCAATCTCAACTTTAACTCTTGAATTTCTGCTAACTATAACTTTTGCTGGTCAGAGGAATTGTCTCTTGTATTCTTTTCTTTTTCTTCTTCTCATTTTTTTTCTCTTTTCATATTGCGTCGTTTTTGAAAACCCACCTTCGTTTTGGCTTGCTCCCACGGGTGTCATGCGAACATCCAACTACAATCAGGTTCCTTTCACGACATTACTCTTATCAGGTTGGGATTGTTTTGGGATTTCCCTTACACTGACATTGGAGTTTTGTATGAACACCAAAAAATAATAATAATAATAATAATTTTTTTTAATAATAATGAATGCATTTTTTTTAATTACCGCATCTACTTGATCGCATCTGCTCAGACCTTCCCCACACCCAAATTTAGAGATGCGCAAGGTCCTCATTGCGTTGTTTAGACAGAATAGACAAACACTTAGACAAAATTTTGAAAAGAAGGTTTGAGTAGAATTTTGAAGGATAAAAGGTAAAATAGTGCTATAGCCATGAATTAACTAAGTGTTAGTCAGAAAATACAAAGTGTTGGAAATGCTACTAAGTGTATGCATATAACTCATCATGGCAGTGCAATGAATAGCACAAAATAAAAGATCAAGAATATTGCAAATAATGACAAAAGATGATAAAGAAAAGGCTAAGCCATAGGGAAAGAATTGCTACTCAATTATATTAAAAATTAACTAAGTATACAAAGAAATACAAATAACACAATACAAAATTTTTTTATCATGTACAAAGAATCAAAGAATTAGCTTCTATACAAAGGAAACAATGAATGAAGTAAAAATAAAAGAATGACCGCAATAAAGAATTGTAAAGTTATTGAGGAGGAGGAGGTTCCGATGGAGGATTCTGATTAGGTACGCGAGGAGCTTCTTCGAAATTCAGACACTGCTGTAAATCCGGAGGCATCATGGGACCATGAAGATAGGCTATCAAGAAGTTGAAATATTCATGGTTGTGCTCCGCTACTTGCCTTTGGTTCAGGTGGATCGTATAGATGTTGCGTTGAATATTGATCATCATCTGCCTTGGTGGGTTGTGCCTGTGATGTTTCGCCTATCAATCGTTTTGGGGGTTGGCAGAAGTGCCTTCACACCAAATGCTGTGGTGTCATCACATCGGCGCGGTGGAGGAAAGTTGCAGTGATGATGAAGGTGAGGATGAGCTACTGGATATGTTTGGAGAATCAGGGGCAAGGAGAAGGTTAGTGAAATGTTTTAGGGAATGAGGGAGGGCTTGGAGGGCGAATTATCAAAGGCAAAGGTCCCAAGGTTTCTTAATCTTGCGTTGATGCTTCTTGGAGCTTTTTTCCTTTCCTTTGTCATCTTTGCACTGTTTCTTTGGCTTTGGCTGCTACAGCGCATTTTGAGTCGATCAATGGGCCCTTTTAGGTGGAATTCGGGCAATGGTGGTGGATCTTTGAGAAGCATTCTCAAAATTTTGACGTTGACCATGTACTTCCAGCATTCTTAAAATTTTTGACGTTTCACCAAATATTAACTGAAAGCCACGCCCCTCTGGAAGCAATGTCTTGGACACCAGGGTTTCTATGCCTTTTAAGGACATCGACCACTGAGTGCCCGGTTGCGTTAATGTCTTTATAGCGCATCTTTTATCTGCTCTTCTGTAGGATCATCAAATGATTTTATTACCACGCATCCAGAATGTCTTTATCTAATATCATTCAATTCTGTCCTTTGTGTTGAAAGGCACCACTCCCCCTTTCATGGTCACCGATCTTTGGTGCCATGAGCCGTCCTTTGGAATGAATGATGGATGAGGGCATGGCAAAATGTTTCCCATCTAGCTCAAATACAATGCTTTGTGATCAAGTCCGGTAGTTGGTGTTGGCGCAAGAGAAAAATCCCATCTCCTATCATATCGTCATTTTTTTCTTCCTTGATGGTCATCCCTTAGCCAACCCAAACTCACCGTTTTCTACAACTGCTTTGCCCTTCTCTTTGGTCAACGCAAGGCGAGATTTTTGCTTTTGTTTCCTTTCCCTTGCCTTGCGTTGTTCTTCCTTCTCCCACTTTGCAATTTCTTTTCCCTTCTTCTTTCTTATGCGCTTAACGCTTGCTCGACGCTTCTTCTCCTTCTCTTTCTTCTTTTTCCTTTCTTACTCTTCCTCTTCTCTCATCTCTTTCTCAAATTCTCTTTCGAACTACTCTAAGGCAAGCAAAATGCGCTGTTCTTTCTCGAGCCTTTTCCTTTCCTCATTGTTGCAGTGCACCTATTAATCTTTTAATTTTCTTCTTTAACTACCTTCTGTGATGATTTGCTATGGCTGCAACATTTTCTCTTGCTTGTCTTCCTTTGCTTTTCTTCTTCTTTCCTTCTTTTCTAATACTTCTTGCAAAATTGATGAGTCAATTGTTAACCCTTGCGGCGTATTCTTCTTGTAACGCCGCGTCAAGGGGGTGATGTCCGCATCTTCTCCATCATCAGTCGCAACCAATCTTACTTGTGTTGTTTCCTCCTCGGGTTGCGCTGATTCTCTCAGTTGTGCTGACTCCCCCTTATCCCCCCTTACGAAGGTGGATTCTCTATCCAGTTCTGGGCTCTCAGCCCTCTTTCTCCTCTCTTCCTCCTTCTTCAAGCGCCTTTCCTCCCGCCTACGTTCCCTCTTCTCATCGTTCCTCCTTTTCTTATTCTTGATTGGATGGTTTTCCTCATCTCCTTCAGTCCTCTTCTCTTTGATCTTCTTCTTCTCTTCAGCCACCAGCCTGATTCTCTACCACCGCTTCCTCTAAAGAGACCCTGATGGGTCCCTCATAGGATTATGCGTTAGCAGTTTCCTTAAGATCAAAGATTGCCAGAGTGCTTCTCCTTGATGCTTCCTCCATCTCCTCCTCCGAATGCAGTAGTTGGTTCACAACCTCAGCCTCTAATAGTCCTCCTTCTTTCTCCATGTTACTGAGTATACTCCCAAACACCTCCTTATCGTCCCTTCTCTTCTTTTCACTTTTAGAGGACAATGTTGGGAGTGGGGTACTCTCTAAACTCTGCCCCCTTTTAAACTGGAGTGGTATGACTGCTACAGGCTTTCACCGAGGTTTTCCGGCGACTCGAGGGATGGTTTGTGGTTGGACGACGAGACGACATCTTGCCGCAAGGATTGCCGCCTCTCGAGTAGTGATCTGGGCTGACAAGGGTGATGAGGGTAAAGAAGATGGTTGGTCGGCCATGGATGAACTGAGCAAGAAAGCTGAGAAATACTTAGGGTTTTAGGAAGAGAGTAAGTCTGGTATGCAAAGGTGATTTAGGGTTTCTGGTTGCAAAGAGATTAAAATGAACAACCTAAGATGATGGATACGGAATTTATAGGTTGGGCCTTGTTGGGCCCAACGTGAATTATGCGGTGGAAAGCCTTGAGGTACTCAAAAAGCCTGTCGTCGCGCGTCTCACATTTATGAATTTGCAGAGACGTATGTCCTTTCAACTGCAAATTCATCATGTCCTTGAAAGCCTAAGCGATTGGACTTCTCGATTTGCAAAAGGAATTTTTTTTCTTTGGTGTTTTATTCGGATGGGCGCAAGGTTAAGAATTAACGCAATTCATCCATCAACGTAAATGCATCTTTGTAGAGGACGGGCAGCAACGCATCTATCCTCGCAACACACCTCTTAACTCAACACATTTCTGGAGGACAGGCACACGTTATTTCTATTGGTGCAACACTACCTCAACATAGTGCATTTTTGCTAAGGACGGGCAAAGAATACATTTGAGTTCAACACACCCCTCAACGCAATGCATTTGAGCTGGATGAACGCAAAGTGTATCTTGTTGGTACAAGATGCACCCATCATCGCAATGCATACTGGATGTTGATTGTTTTATTCTATTTTATTTTATTATTCCTCCAACCAGAATTATATGTGTTGCTGTACGGATTATTCTGGATAGTGCATACTTGCTGCGGGTTTGATGGGCACATTTCCACTGCATGGCCCCCTCCACATTGGACATAACTTATTGTGGCCACTTGTGCTGGCGCATTGGGTTGCACTGATCCTTGGGAGAGGGCATCTTGATTAAGCCCCATCGACTGGAGGATAGAGGTGACGGAGGCCATTTGCGAGGCCAAAGTTGTCATTGTCTCCCCAGGCACAATGGCAGTATCATTTATTCTTCTCTCGGAGCCTCTTCCTACCTACCCTTCATCAACCCAGTCATCCATATTCCGCGAGATCGGGTCAAGGATGACCTTGGCTTCAGTGTATGTTTTATCCATAAAACCTCCTGTCGTAGAGGCATCAGCAACAGCCTGCGTTGATCTGTTCAGGCCATTATAGAATGTTTCCATCAGAACGTAATCAGGTATCCCGATATGGGGACAAGTCTTCACCAATCTTCTTAATCGCACCCAGGCGGTGCTTAGGGTCTTGTTATCCATCTACTCAAAGTTCAGCACATCCTTTCGTCTTCTTGCGTTGACTGCCAGAGGGAAGAACTTCTTCATAAATTGTTCAACCAATTGGTCCCAAGAAATTATTTTATTTGGCTCCAGTGAATGAGCCCACCTCTTAGCCTCATCCCTCAAGGTGTAAGGGAAGAGTAAAGTCTGATACCTTCTAGGGTAATGGCAGGTATGGAGAAGTTACCGCACATCTCGACAAAACTAGTCAGATGGTCATGTAGGTCCTCACCTTGCAGACCACCAAACTGCCCCGTATTCTGAATCATTTGGAGCATGACCGATTTAATCTCAAATCTTGCGTTCTCCTCAACTATCAGTCTTGAAATTCCAGGCAAAAAATCATACAGACTACGCGCCACGTAGTTCTTCATTAGAATGTTGTGGTCAGCAGCAAGGAAAACGGGATCTTGCGCTGCCTAGCCCACCCCTTGGTTCACTTCGGGTGCCTCATTATTATTATTTTCTGCCACGTTGGCTCTCTTTTGTCTTACTCTATTCTGGCGTGCCCTTGCACGAAATGTACGCTCGATCTCTGGGTCAACTTCGAGTTCTGGTTCAGTTCCAGTACTCATAAACCGTCAGACTCTTCACAATAAACAGTCAGTACAAAGAGATCTGTCCTGCAAAATATCACAAACATACTCAACACTAACCATTACCAATCCCCGGCAACGGTGCCATAAACTTGTAAACGCTGAAATGTGTTTTTTACTTATAGCATGCAAACAAATATGAATGTGGATGAATGAACAACAAGCTCATGTTGCCATAATCTTGATGATGTAAAGATGGAAATGGAGTGTAGATGCTGTGATATGCATTACTACATCTAAATATATGCGTTGTCAACTATATACTTGTACTATGCTATGGAGTAATGCGTTTTCACAAGTTTCATTACGCTAAAACCAAGTATAATTCCAACACAAGTTTCTCAAATTAATTCGAGGTCGAATACAAGGATTGTTTTCGTTAATGTGTTACTTTTGTGATATATGTGATCAGTTTTATAATTAATAAAAGATTTGGTTTGGACATGAATTTAAATTGCGATAAACATAAATTGCGTTGATAAATTAAAAGTGCGATAAAAGTAAAGTCCTAAACTATTATGATACAAGATACAAGATTCATGATACATGATACTGAGTTCGAGACTGACTGTGAAGTTTATACAAAGAATCGTGGTGTGCGATGGCAAGTCTTTATGTATGAATCATAAATAGAAAGAATAATTAATAAGAACATCGCAAGTTTGTTAACTGCGTTAAAGATGTAATTAAGGTTCCGCTATCCCTTGGCGTACACCTCTCGGTGATCGGCCGCATTCTCACATCTCTATGGTGAAACAGGGATGAACGTGATGAACACAAGGTTGCTTCCATCTCTGGAAGTACTTCTCACTTTAGTTAACACATTCTTCCAACCCTCTCTCGATAGGTGGAATGGCATCTTCACTTCTGCTCTGACAGGTAAAGATGCTGTCTAGCATGATTTAGCTAAACATAATTATTTCCTTAACACAGATTAATTTACTTGCTTAATTCTTATTAATTACCCAGGGAATTAAGAAAACATCATGAAGAAAGTGAATCATGGATGAACGGAAATAGACAGAGAGATGATAATGGAAATGATCACAACAATTAATACTAAGATTAAGCGTCTGATACATGGTGTGAATGATAGAGTGAAGAAGATGAGTACAAGTGATGAAAACGAGATAGAAACAAATAGAGAAGAGTGTCAACATCTTGACACAGATCTGGACGGAGGTTTTGCTTGCCGGTGTGTGCAATGGATGAAGAGAAGAGCTTCCCTCTCAGGCTTGCTCGTCTGGTAGAAGTGACCTTCGTATAGAGCTTCAACGGTGGGGATTGAAAGGATTCTTTGCCCGGAGACTCACCTCTCGGCCTTGTCTCTTGATTATCCCATATCTACTCTGATTAAGCGCTCAGACCAGTCTCTCTCCTAGATCAGTATATACACGTCTCCCTGTATCGGGTATATACAAGTATCAATTGTCCCGTATCGAGTATATCTTTTCAATGGAATTGCAGAAGCTGTTTATAGGCGAAGCTTTGACTCTTTGCAATGTGGTCCCCACTTTATTGTTAAGGCAGTTCCTAAAATGGTGGAGTGAATATTCCTTTCTGTTACGCAATCAATCCCATTAGAAATGCACAACTGAAAGCTGTACACACATTCAAATCCTCCGCAATTGCATTGCTCTTTACATCTTTGATCGTTTGCCCGCATGCGGTGTTGTTTTTTATTACCGCATGCGGTTGATGTTGCGTTGATCGCAAAGCTCTTGATCGATTGTCACATGCGCCGTCATTGCATTGATCGTCTCTTCATTATTGATTGACGAGCACAAGGCGACGTAGATGCATTGTTCATTTTATCTTTGAGACATGAACGCATGCGGTGACTTGATTTCTTGCAAAATAGACTTGATACATTCTTTTCTACCATCGCAATGGCGTTAGTGGGTGCAACAACGAAAAATTATAATTCTTGCATTTCTTAGCCAATTTCTATACTATTGACGCAACTTTTCTTTCTTTTAGCCGCAATATCTAAATAAAACAGTATAAATAACTTGTATTTCTACAAGTTATCAACCTCTCAGTGATCGGCCGCGTTCCCATATCTCTATGGTGAAACAGGGATGAACGTGATGAACGCAAGGTTGCTTCCATCTCTGGAAGTACTTCTCGCTTTTGTTAACGCGTTCTTCCAACCCTCTCTCGATAGGTGGTATAACATCTTTACTTATGCTCTCACAGGTGAAGATGCCGTCGAGCATGCTTTAGCTAAACTTAATCATTTCCTTAACACAAATGAATTTACTTGCTTAATTCTTTCTATTTACCCAGGAAATTAGGAAAACATCATGGAGAAAATGGATTATGGATGAACGGAAATAGACAGAGAAATGACAATGGAAATGATCATAACATTCAATACTAAAATTAAGCGTTCGATACATGGTGTGAATAAAAGATTAAGAAGATGAATACATATGATGAAAAAGATATTAGAAACAAATACAGAAAAGTGTCAACGTCTTGACACAGATCCTGGACGGAGGTTTTTGCTTGCCGGCGTGTGGTAGAAATGGAGAGGAGAGCTTCCCTTTCAGGCTTGCTCTTCTGGTAGAAATGACCTTCGTACAGAGCTTCTACGGCGAGGATCGGAAATATTCTTTGCCCGAAGACTCACCTCTCAGCCTTGTCTCTTGACTTATCTTGGATCTACTCTAAAATCGCTTCAGACCAGTCTCTCTCCCAGATCGGTATATACACGTCTTTATGTATTCAAGTATATCTTTCAATGAAATTGCAGAAGCTATTTATAGGCGAAGCTTGACTCTTTGACTTTGTGGTCCCCACTTTATGGTCATGGTAGTTCCTGAAATGGCGGAGTGAATATTCCTTCTGTTATGCAATCAACCCGTCAGAAATGCACAACTGAAAGCTGTAAATTTATCCGAATCCTCCACAAATGCATTGCACTTTACATCTTCGATCGATCGCCGCATGCGGTGTTATTTTTTTATTACCACATGCGGTTGAATTTGTGTTGATCACTAAGCTTTTGATTGATTGTCGCATGCACCGTCATTGCATTGATCATCTCTTCATTCCTGACGAATGGGTGCAATGCGACGTAGATGCATTATTTCTTTTATCTTTGATCTATTAACGCATGCGGTGACTGATTTCGTGCAAAACAGAAATTGAAATACTCTATTCTACCATCGCAATGGTGTTAGTGGATGTATTGACGACAATTTATAATTCTCGCATTTCTTAACCAATTTCTATACCATCGATGCAACTTTCCTCTCTTTTTGCCACAATTTCTAAATAAAACAGCATAAATAACTTGTATTTCTACAAGTTATCAAGTGCCTTTATCTACGACCCTTGCGTCGAGCTAACCTCAACTTTGTTAACTCTAATTTCCAATGACACCTTATTTGGTGCACCATGTCCATGACCGAACATCACCCCTTGGCGCATTCTTGCGTCAATTTATCTTAATTTAACCTTAAATGGCTACTTGCCCAAACCCTTCTCTCTAGAAAAACCCCTTTGACCAAGACTCGTTTCTCTATCCTAACTAAATAGAGTCTAGGTTAAGGGTTAGGGTCTTACATTTACCACCCCCTTAAATAAAATTTCGTCCTTGAAATTTAGCCAATAACATTTCATAAACAAACTTGATTGATTGATTTTTTTTTTTAACAAAATTTTTATTACACATAATCAGCCTTTATTTCAATCCTCTAGTATCTTCCCCTTACCCTTTCCAGCATCAGTCATGTCTTCTTCCCGTGCTTGAGTTAACCCGTACATCTGTCCCAATGTCAGCTTCCCTGGCTCATCTCTTCTTCTCCCAACACTACGTCGTTCTCCTGTAGTTGTTGGTTTTACTCCTTGATTACTCTTCTGTTGTATACTTCTGGCTTCCAAATTTATCAACTAGGGACATTCTCGTTTAAAGTGTCCTGACTTACTGCACTTAAAACATGTACGTGCTTGCCCTTGGGTTTTTTCCCAACATTTACCCTAGTGATACTTATTACAGACCGTACACCTGGGTCATTTATTTGCTCCTCATCCCTCGTCCTTTTCCTTGGACAACTTGATGCACTTCCACTCTCATCCCTAGAGTGTTGTCCGATCTGACGTTTTCCACTTCTCAGCATTTTAGCTACAAGCAATCACATATAGATTAAACATACACCCATCATACATGCATGTTACTTCTTATTTATTAACATAATTTATATACATTTTAAGTCTATTTAAATTTCTACTGCCTTTTACCCTTTTAAAGTTTTTTTTTAATTCCTAATTTCGATCTTGTAAATACAAGTTCCTAAAATTAATTCGTGGTCGGTCATCCCTCCACAGGCAGTTCTCCTACACATGCCCGATCTCTTTATAAAAGATGCAGAACTTGTACGATTCCTCTTCATTAGGTCCAATAGTTGGTTGTTCTTTAAACTCAATGATTATCCGTTGGGGCATGTCCATCTTGACTTCTCGTATCCAATCCTGGGATGAACTTCCAGCCACATTAGTTTTTTTAAATTCTTGGTCATATGCTAGGTCTGGCATCAACCTTTTTCTTTCGCTGCTAGAGTCTGCAGCTATTTGTAAATGATTTTCTCGCTGGAACCACTCTTGTATTTCCCTGGTTTTCTTTTGAAAATAGTAGCAATTTTTCCGAATGTGGCCATATTTACCACAACCATAACAAATTCCAGTCCCCATTAAACATGGACCACTGTGGTTTTTACCACACCTCGGACATCCTTTATTGCCTTGGGATTCCGATAAACTCATATTAGGCGTAGAAATTTGATGTTCAAAGTTATCATGTAAACTATGTTCAATTGTTTTAGGGTTTCACCTTAAGTTAGCGTCGCGATTCGATTCCTGCGTTCGGGAGTCCTGCCACCACCAGGGCCTGTTGCTCGGACCCATCTCCTACAGTGAAAATCATTCAAGTTATTATCTAATTTTTAACTAATCTTTTTATAATATGTCCTTTTTCCCGGGGTTTGCTGTAACCCTTTTTGTTTTCCCCGCTCGTTACTAACTATTTCCCGATACCCACCTGGTATCATTTATCATTTCCTTGGTTCTACTAGGATCTTACTTACTCATCTTAGGTTTTCTATCTGTACACCCTTTTATCGACCTTTTTTTAGGTTTTGACTCAAACCAGTTTTAACTCTACCCAGTTTCCAAATCCTAGGTAAGTCTTTTTCCCTAACACCGATGTGGCATCAACTCAATTTTCCTTCTTTTTCCCTCCCAGGTTTTACATAAACCCTTGTCCTGACACTAATGTCAATTTTTACCCTCAACTTTCCTAGGTTCTTATCTTAAATCACCCGAGTAATCCTAACCGATGAGAATAGGTAGATACACAACAACCATTAACGCATAGTAATGTTTATTATCTTAAATCGCCCGAGTAATCCTAACTCGTCACACTAACGCATCGCACACCTCTCGGTGGTCAGCCACATGACTATATCTCTATAGTGCATGGTTGCGTCAAGCATAAAATTGTGCCTATCTCTAGGAAGAATGCATACTTTGCTTTAGTGCGTTCCATCTCTTACCTTCTCAAGCAGTTAGATGCGGCTATTTAACTTATAGACAAGCATTGCAACGTCTCATAAACAAGCGTTGCTACAGCCTTTCACCAAGCAAAGAGGATTAACTCACTATACTTGCACAATGCACATCTTTCGGTGGGTTTCTATATGTGTTCTATCTCTAGGCTACACGATTAAGTATGCGATCGCCTTTTATAAATAAACGCTGAAGATAAACAATGATAGAGATAAAGATGATGAAGAAGGCGGCAATGAAGGAATCAAGATTTTCATTGATCACAAAATGTCTTAATATCTTAAGCTAGAATGTAATACAATACATAGGTTAGAAGAGAAATGAAGGACTCTGCGTCAAGGCTGTCGGTGGTGCCATGGATGAATGGTGGAGATGTCTCTCTCGAGCTCTATCTCCAGCGAAACGCGTTCTACTCATCTTGTGATCGTCCTTCTATTATGGTTGTCACTCCATGGCCGCAATTTCTAATTGATCATCGCATTTGCTTGATCACTGCAACTTTCGTGCAATGGCCGCATTCGATCACCGCAACTATGCGATGGACACATGCGATCCAATTTTCAACGCATGCATTTGTCTTTGCGATCGACTAGCTTCATCGCATGCGTTTGTCTGCCATTGCTTATTTCAAACGCATGCGTTTGATTCCTGTGATAGCTACAAAAATAGACACTTTGGCATGGTGTAAGGCATAATATTGAGGTCAGTGAGAATTTAGGTGTTAATCAACGCAAAACTCAATTTTTTGCAAATGCTAAGTAATATCACTGCATTTTCTACTTATTAGCCTTCATGATTCTAAATAAAAGGCTTATAATAATTGGCATTTCTACTAGCTATCAACAGCTAATATACCAATATTTCTTTTTCCCAGACTAAGAATTTAAAATGTCTACAATATTCATATAATTTATAGATAAATGATTTAGCTATCCTACTAATTTTCAGTTACCCAATCCGAGTCATGCTTTATGAGAGATTACCAATTCTTGGTGTTGGTGGCTTGGTGACTTTTCCCTGAACGCTCCAAAGTGCTACCTGGGGGGGGGGGGGGGGGGGGGGGGGGAAACATTTGGAAAACATGAGCTATAAAGGCCAGTGAGTAGTGTCTTTATATAAACAATAACTTTGACTACAGAAATATACTTTTGAAAATCAATACATAATCAACAAGAACATTACCACAAGTTTAAAATTATTTCTCTAGCTAGACCGCTAGATTATCCCCAACTCATCCACTAGTCAAATATTCCCAGCTATACCACTAGTTATTTCTGGCATGATCGTACCTTAAAGCAATATAACAACAATTCTTGTGGAAACATTCCCTATACCTTATTATCTTGCCAATGTGCACATCGACTAATTTCCCACTAGCTATGCATAGGTAACTTGACTATATTTTCCGCCGGTCATCACCGACTATAATTTCTCGCCGACCGAAACCGACTATATTTTCCCGCCAAGTACCTTTCCAAGCATGCTAACTATATATCCCGGGTGCAATTCCAGTTTCCAACACAAACATACAAACAATATCTTATCAAGCATAATAACAGGATAACCATGTATTCCTGATCATGCCAGTTTAATATTATTCCCTATATATATTTACTTATATATATAGAAATACATTAATAATACAATAACACAATAACCGCTCACAGTTTTTGTAGGGACTCTCCACTGCAAGTTACCTTTGAAGTGTTTTATTCAAATTCCTCCCATTTCCAATGAAATTTCAAATTAATACCATAATTTCATAAAATAACTTTAAAATATCCAAAATATCCTCTTATACCAAAATTACCAACTTACCCTACTTAAAATGACAAAATTTTGGCCAACTCCTTAAACAGCCCGTTTGGAGGTTATTTTAACAAAATCTGGGCATTGATGCTCGTGACAGGGCAAAACAGTGCATGTACAGAGGCTGGACAAGGCGTCCGTGACGTCAAACCTCGTGCAGAAAGCACGCGCAATGCATCGTGCTATGATCGCGGCATCTGTATGATGCTCTGGGCATGTGATGGCTTGGCGGTAGTCTGGCCTTCTACCTTGCTAACGCAATTCCTCTCTCTTCCGTACTCCAAATGCGACGGCAACAAGTAAAATGCTCACGCCAAGCCCCCCTATTTATAGGTATCCCAGGCTCGTCTCTATGCGACACCTCAAACCCAAATGCCTTTCCCTTATGCTGCCAACATTCATCCCTTGCAAGCAAGGCCTTGAGTTGTTTTAACCTTGGTTTTCCAACGAAAAGGGTTTACTTTGCATGTAATATTAGCCTTACACCTCCTACTTAAGTAGATAAGAATTACTTGGCATGCAATGTCCCTGAGCCACCTCATCTACATAAGGTTTAAGATTATATGTCCAGATGATTTAGCATCACCATGGGCGCATTCCACACTCTCATGATCGCAAACGAAATTGCGTCCATCCAACCACCAATGCGGCCCTCCAACCACATATGCGTCCATCCAATTGACACAACCTCCCTTGGCACACGCGTCCATCCAATCTTTGCGCCTTTGAGGTGTCTTTTTAATTCCAGCCTTCAAACCATTGCTGCCTAGCACTTTTCCCCATATACGACCTACTAACATTGATTGTGCAACCTTTCCTTGTGCAACTTTGTCGCATATGCTAGATGCTTGCAAGGCTCATCCTATCCTTATGGCTTGGCCGTGCATGTCCTTTTTCTGGTTAGCCATCATCAACTTGTGGCTTTCTCATTAACGCATCACTTGAGTCCAAATCCAAGTATCGCATCCTTGGCCACATACCTCCTCTCCCGTATGGCTTACTTTTGATTTATTGCTCGACTAGGATTATAACCATCCTCTTCCATCGTATACTATTTGCTCAAGCGTTGTACTATGCGCCCACATGCCCTCGGATGTCTAATGCATATAGCACATTTCCAACGTATGAAAACCCTTGAGTCAAGCTAGCTCTCAACTCCAACTCCTCATGTGTATAACTTATCATTTCCTAGGATCTTGCTAACGCATTTATTATGACCAACGCATGTAAGTCTATTTTACTTGTCAATGTCCGTAGTCTCATTGCCTTTCAAA
>NC_052353.1:14658474-14808753 GCF_009727055.1 Benincasa hispida | reverse complement strand
AGAGTTTGAGCGAGGAAGTTGGAGAGAGCGAGAGTGGAGAAAGCGAGAGTTTGAGCGAGAAAGTTGGAAAGAGCAAGAGTGGAGAGAGCGAGATTGTGAGCAAGAAAGTGGGAGAGAGCGGGAGTGGAAAGAGCGAGACTAGAGAGAAAGTGGGAGAGAGCGAGAGTGGAGAGAGTGAGAGCAGCCTGAATGCCTCATTCGAACATCACGCCCACGCGATCGAAGGAAACCGCCTGTGCATCGAACGACCGGGCATTTATGCATTTAACTTGGCCACGACCTTATAGATTATGCATTGAAAACCCTAAATCGAATACAAACAAAGTTTGAAGACGTAAGGGCAAACGTCAATTAAAATTCAGGTGTCCGATTAAGAGAAATTCTTAAACCCTAAGAAATTGTGTTGGATGCATTTGGGAAGAACACATTGAACCAAGGTGAAGTCAGCTTACGTTGATAAAGGAAGGATTAAACATTTGGCCATGCAGCCAAGTAGGTGGTGTCAACACCATAGGAGGTTTGGACGCCTGTATGCATGAAAGATAGATAGAGTGTTGTAAACATATTGAAGTCTTTAATAGATATGGGGGGAAATTTTAAATTTAAATGTTGTCTTGGAATACTACTGGGTTACCCTCACACTCCTTTCCCGATCTTGGGGGTTAAGGCTAGGGAGGGGGTGTGGCACTCTAGTATATATGAAAGACATAGAAGCATATTTTTCATCATTGAAATAATACTTGGCAAAGAGACATTATATGATAACCTATAAATTTATCTATGTCAAATGATTCCGGTGATCAAAGAGGATGCGGTGATAAAACTTTTAAAACTAAAATGCAATGTGATAGTGCAAAATTTGAAAGAAAGATAAGGAAGAATACACCCCCAAATTTGTGTTGTCGCCCGCATTATGTATTGATGCATCCATCTTTGTGGCGATCTCTCTTCTTTCTTTGGATTGCAGTGATGGAGTGAGATAATTTGCTTCTTCATGTAACATCTCCGCAATCCGATGCCTTAATCTTTGTAAACAAACAAAGAGAGGATCAAATGATTTAAAACAAAACAACAAGTTTTTCTTCTTCTTCTTCTTCTTCTTCTTCTTCTTTTTAGAAGTAAAAATGAGTAAGAATCAGATAGCTAAATAATAGTAAAAGTGATGAAGGAATAAGAGTTCAAGAATCATGTAGGGGGTAGTTCAGGTTTTTCAACTTTACAGAGGCTATTTCTTGCTGGAAACACTTCCACAATATGCCTTTACTCGCTGTCCATTAACCTTAAATGTCTGGCTGCCATCCTCAGTGATCAGCTCTACCGCACCATGTGGAAATATTTCTTTAATGATGAACGGTCCAGACCAGCGTAAATTTAGTTTTCCCGGGAAGAGCCGTAGTCTTGAGTTGAAGAGTAAGACCTTTTGCTCGACTTGGAGGTTCTTAGCGTATATGTATTTGTCATGCCAGCGCTTGGTTTGCTCTTTATAAATCTTCGCATTTTCATATTCGTTGGTCCTTCATTCTTTTAGTTTGACCAGCTGCATTTTTCGTGCTTCTCCTACTTTCTTTAAATCAAAATTCAGCTTCTTTACCCCCCACAGTGCCTTATACTCCAGCTCCAAAGGCAAATGACACGCCTTACCAAATACCAATGCATATGAGGACATACCTATGGGTGTTTTAAATGCAGTCTGGTATGCCTATAACGTATCATCAAGCTTCTTGCCCAATCTTTCCGCAAAGGCTTTACTACCTTCTTAAGTATCAGCTTAATTTCTCGATTTAACACCTCGGCCTAACCATTCGTTTGTGGATGGTATTTGTGTGGCCACTTTGTGGAGGATGTTGTATTTGCACAACAGCTCCTTGATATTGCGATTGACAAAGTGGGGTTCTTCATCACTTATGATGGCGCGGGGAGTGCCAAAACAAGTGAAAATATGTTTCTTCAGGAACTAGGAGACTATCGCCGCATCACTTGCGGCGCATGCTATGGCCTCTACCCACTTGGAGACGTAATCAATGGCTAATAAAATGTAATGTTTGCCATTCTAAGGAGGGAATGGTCCCATGAAATCAGTCCCTTATACGTCGAATAATTCAAGCTCCAAGATAGTGTTCATTGGCATTGCATGTTTCCATGAAATGTTACCTGTGCGTTGGCACCAATCACACTTCGTTGTGCTGCCCTCCAAAGTGCCCACCATATGGTGAGTCATGGCATTGTGATAATATCCATTGTTGAGCAGCATTTGGTATGCATAATCGAAGAATCTGGTCTGCACCTCTCTTATACAGATTTTGCTCATCCCAATAATAATGTCTACATTCATGCTTGAGCTTATTCTGTTTGTGGTAGGTGTAATCTTCAGAAAATTGCTCGCAAACCAAATAATTGACTATGTCTGCATACCAGGGCAATTCTTCTATGTGGAACAGCTGCTCATCCGGGAATACGATACTCACCTTAGAATCATTGTGGTCAACCTCAGGATTTTCCAGTCTAGACAAGTGATCCGCAACTTGATTCTCTGTCCCCTTTCAGTCAATTATTTCTATATCAAATTCTTGAAGGAGGAGAACCCATCTGATCAACCTCGGCTTTGTGTCCTTCTTTGTCATTAAGTATTTGATTGTCGAGTAATCAGTATGGATGAGTACCTTGGTTCCCAACAGATATGCCCGAAATTTCTCCAACGCAAAAATTACTGCCAGGAGTTCTTTCTCTGTAGTTGTATAATTTGTTTGAGCAGGGTTTAATGTCTTACTCGCATATGTGATGGGATGCAAAATTATTTTTCTCTTTTGTGCTAAAGCTGCTCCCATCGCATACCCACTTGCGTCGCACATTATTTCAAATTGAAGTGTCCAGTCCAGCGCAATCACTACGGGTGCGAAAATTAGCACATTCTTCAAAACTTGAAATGCGTGAGTCAATTGTTGTCAAACTCAAATTTTCTGTCAACCTCTAACAATGCACTTAATGGTCGGGCTATTTTAGAGAAGTATTTGACAAATCTTTTGTAGAATCCAGCGTGCCCGAAGAAGCTTCGTACATCCTTCACGCTAGTTGGAGGTGGAAGTTTTTCAATTGCTTCAATCTTTTCTTTGTCCACCTCTAACCCATCCCGGGAGACCTTATGTCCCAACACTATGCACTCCTTCACCATGAAATGACATTTTTCCCAATTGAGCACCAAATTCGTCTCTTCACATCTCTTCAAAATGTTCTCTGAGATGGCTAGGCAGACTTCATAAGTGTTCCCATAAACGGAGAAGTCATCCATAAATATTTCCACAGAGTCCTCGAGATAATATGAAAAGATGGCCATCATGCACCTTTGGAACGTGCTCGGTGCATTACAGAGGCCAAACAGCAAGCGACGAAAAGCAAATGTCCCATATGGGCATATGAATGTGGTCTTGTCTTGATCTTCTGGAGCTATCATAATTTGGTTGTTTCCAGCATAACCATTTAAGAAGCAGTAAAAATCATTTCCAGCTAGACAGTCTAGCATTTGGTCGATGAATGGCAGAGGGAAATGATATTTCTTTGTGGCCGCATTCAGCTTACGGTAGTCCATGCATATGTGCCATCCAGTGATGGTCCTTGGCGGTATTAATTTTTTGTTCTCAATCGGGACCACCGTCATTCCGCCCTTCTTCGACACACATTACACGGGGCTGACCCACGTGCTATTTGCTATAGGATAGATAATGCCCGCATCTAGCCATTTGATAATCTTCTTCTTGACGACTTCTTTCATCGCAAGGTTGAGTCTGCGTTGATGTTCAATTGTCGCTTTGTGATTATCTTCGAGACAAATGCGGTGCATGCAGTATGCGGGGCTAATTCCTCTAATGTTGGCGAGCGTCCAGCCAATTGCTCACACATGTTTCCTGAGAATGCTCATCAATGCATTCTCCTAGTCTTCATTGAGCACAGAGGAAATGATAACTGGCAGCTTCTCATTCTGCCCCAAAAATGCGTACTTCAAATGGGTTGGTAGAATCTTCAATTCAAGTGTTGGTGGCTCCACTAGGGAAGGTTGCGTTGTTTTTCGTTCTTCTTTTTCTGTTGGCCCTACTTCTTGCTTTGCGATCATTTCTTCTTCCTTGCTTGTTTTTGTTGTGATTGCATTACAAGCAGCAACAGATGCCCTCGCATCCTCTTCTTCGTACTCTTCATCAAACTTTTCTTCTTCAATTGAATTCTGGTAATCATCAGAGTCATGTAGGTCTTCTTCATCCAAAAACTTCATGGCACAAATTACATTAAACTTGAGCTTCTGTCCATTGATACTCAAAGTTATTTCCCCTTTATGCACATCAATTTGAGTGCAACCCGTTGATAGAAAAGGTTGCCCCAAAATGATGGGCACATCTTTGTCGGCTTCATAGTCTAAAACGATGAAGTCAGCTGGTAGGAGAAATTTGTCAATTGTTATCAGCACATCCTTCACCTTTCCTTCTTGATGAACCAGAGATTTGTCGGCCAGTTGGAGAGTCACTGATGTGGGCATAAGTTGCCCTACATTCAGCTGTCTAAATATTGACAGAGGCATCAAATTTATGATTGCTCCCAAGTCGCACAAGGCTTGCCCGATGTACAGTTCTCCTATGGAGCATGGTATAGTAAAGCTCCTAGGATTGCTCATCTTCGGTGGAATTATTTATTTGGAACTTTGTGTTAACGCCACCGTGGAAAATTTTCCAGCTCCCCTCTTCTAGTTACCATATCCTTCAGAAACTTAGCGTAGGCAGGCATTTCCTCAATCGCTTCACTGAAAGAAATATTAACATGTAATTGCTTTAACATAGATAAGAAGCGTTGGTACTGTACCTCTTCGTTCTTTTTCTTCCTTAGTCTCTATGGGAAAAGGGATAACTGAACTTTCACAATTCCCATTTCAGTTGGCTTTGAGGTCGACTGATGCCTAAATAAAGTGTGGATGTGTTGTTCCCTAGTTGTGCTAGCTAAATGCTTTTCAACCCATTCAACTATTTTAGCTACTCATGCGTGAATTACAGAGAGTGAACATATATAGAGGAAGACGTTCCATTCTTATAACTAAATTGAGTACAAAATGATAATGAAAATTAAAGGTAGAGAGCTTGATAGCAATTCCTTACTAACCCAGGCTTTTTACACTAATTCTCTATTCCGATATACAAATATTCCCACTTCTGCAGGTGTCGGCCCTCTCTCTGACTTGGAGCTTCCAGTGCTTTCCCAAGCTTCTCGGAACGATCTATCGACACACCTTCTTCCTCGCGTCCGCCTTAAAATGAAAGAAGACTATGGGCAAAGATACGAACTTGTAAAATGATGAAATAATCGACTGCTTCACCCTTTCTCTGAAGAATGCACTTGGTATTTATAGGGCATCAAAGGTGAAAGGCGGCTTCTCTCTCCTGGTTGTATAGATGGGACAGCTTTAATTCCTGACTCATGCGCCGGATAATTGTCACCGATAAAGCTGGATGTACTTTTTGACCATTATCAGCTGTCAACTTAATTTGGATCCAACTACCGTCAACTTTCTATCCCATCGATCTTAATTGTCCTTTTGTCTGGATGCGATGACCATGTTGTTGTGATTCTTCTTGGGTGAATGTTTGCGAGCACGATCAACGCAAAGTCTTGCGGTGAAGTTGCGCTCGACCAATGTATTCCTATGATCGCATTCTTTGCATTGTATTTGTTTCTATCTCTTTTCATCATTGTATTTCATCTTCTTTACCTCTTCATTCACACACCATGTATCAGACGCTAAATAGATGAATGTCTTGATCGTTTTCATTACCACTTCTCTGTCTATTTTCGCTCCTCCGTTTATCGTTTTCTTCATGAAGTGTTCTTAATCCCTTGGTAGTTAATATGAATTAAATGAGTACTTAATCTGTGTTAAAAAGATAATTGCATTTAGCTATGGAATGCTAGACGGCACCTTCACCTGTGAGAGCAAAAGTGAAGATGTCATTCTGATCTATCGAGAGAAGGTCAGAAGAATGCGTTAACTAGAGCGAGTAGTACTTCCAGAGATGGAAGCAACCTTGCGTTCATTACATTCGTCTCTGTTTCACCACAGACATGTGAGAACACGGCCGATCACTGAAGGGTGTATGCTAAGGGAAAAACGAAACCGTACTTATAACTTTAACGCAATTAAGGATCTTGCAATGTTTATATTAGTTATCTTTCTCTTTTTGCTTCGTATATAAGACTTGCCATCGCATCACATGATCTGTGTATAATCTTTACAGCCAACCTTGACCTCAGTATCTTGTATCATGAACCCTGTATCTTGTACCATCTTAGCTTAGGTTTATTGCATTTTCTTTTTATTATCGCATTTTTACTATTTTCCTTTACTTTATCGCAACTTTATATACTTGTACACAAATACTTTTATTAAATTGAAAACCTGGTCGCATGAATCATAAACATAATGCAATAACCTCAAATAGTCCCTGTAAGGAAACTTGTGGTGGAATTATACTTGGTTCCAACGTAAGGAAACTTGTGACAACGCACAACGTACTACAATAACATTCATTAATAATGCATATCTAGAAGTAGTATTGCATGAATTGAGTCAAGTCAGGTCATTATTGCATATCATTGGACTTGAACCGTGCGTGCATATCATCGCATAAAATCCAGCGTTACATGGTGACCATTCGAGGTAGACAATTGGGTTTTGCTGAGCAATAGCTTACCATCTCAGCAATTGCGAGATTTGCTGTGAAGAATAAGTCTTCAACTGGTATGATCTCTCGATCTCATATTTATTGTTTTTTTAGCATGTCAATAATTTAGCATTATGAATGCATATTAGTATGTTTGAATGTATATATGGAAATTCTGTCACAATGAACTAGAAAGATCCGCTTCCGCTCGTAGGTACTCTTGAATAAGAGTTTCTTCAATTAGTATCAGAGTCTTTGGTTTCTGATATTCCAATTCATTGCTGCAAAAGAACTGCATTTACATTCTTGGTGGGTGCAGCATGTCTACTCTCTATTTTAATTGTTAATTTGTTTGTGGATGTGTGTATTAATGGAGTTTTTTGGGATGTAACAACAGTTTTTTGAATTCCCAAGTTAATTGTTAAGGCCCATGCATTTTTGGGCACAATTAATTGCTATCGAGTCCATAAATTCAAAGTTAGTTTGAGTCTTAAGTCGTTCAAGATGAAGTTCGGAGCAAGGGTTGTTGTTCTTCGAAGAAGAAGACGATCAAGCATTGGTCGTGTCATATAGAAGATCGCTAAGTATCAGATGCTCGACTGTCGTTTAACACATGCATGCACTAGACGATCGTATAGCTCAGCAAGCCTCATCGCTTAGTTATTGACTATACGATCGCAGAGTAATAGTGTGGTAAATCATTTTACCTTTCACATACTATCCAATCGTCTAGACGATCAGGCTTTGCGGCCTCATTGTTGTCTATATGATCGTTTAGCTTTTGCGCTATCATCTAGCGTGCTCTACAGGATCGTTTAGTTGGAGGCATTTACTAAACGATGGGAGCTTCGTTCGGCGGTTCAAGACCCGATTCACTTGTGAACTGGTTTGCTCAGCAGAATAATGTAATAGATAGTTTTCTCATTCCAGTTTTGTATTGGTTCATCCCAGTCTATTAATTAATGGTTTATACATGTGATGTATATATATACATATTTTTTTTAATATCATATGGTATGCACATATAGATAAATCCCACCTTAGGTTATGCATTGGTCATGCATATTCTCTTTATTATAAGTGTTATGATTTAGTGAAGCATTATTTGATTTATGTTTATGGATGCATTATTTACTTAGCATAATATTTATAAGCATTATAAATACTTTGTGATGTGGCATGTGTGTTTTAGTTGTTTATTTTATAAATGGTTATAAAATGAAATTAGAACTAAAATAATTAGTGAAAGGTTAAAATGTAGCAAATCTATCTATAAGGGACCTTTTGTCTAAGGCAAGTTTTGTCTAGGCTAGGGTATTTAAGGTGAGGCAACGGAACACCCCTACCTGGGAACCTACCTGGAAAGGTGAATTAGATAGATTTGCGTATGCAAGTTAAGGATAGACCATTAAAGAGTTTAATGTGACTACTTGGACTTGTTTTATTTCAAAGACAAAAGTTGTTTTTTGAGCAAACTTAATAAATGACTTAGATTATAATCAATAGTCGGATTGTCTAGGTCAATAAACCCTTAGGTAGAACATTCAGTGGGAGGTACTTGGGGCATTCGATGCTTCTTTTACACCTCTCGCGTGTCTCCCTCATAGTCCACACCGTGAGATCTATCCTCGGCCTCGTGACGCCCTGAGAGTGTCCCCCTAAAGGATGGTGTTTGGGTAGGTCAATATCAAGGTGGATGGAGAGAATGTTCATAGTAAGTGGGAGCAGGAAGTGCAACAACATTTCCCACGGTCTCTCTCGTTGGATTAAAGTTTCTGCACATCACCTCGAGGAACCTTGGGTGTGTCCCCCTATAGGATGGTTGTTTTGCACATTTCTTTATTTGATCTCATGAAAGAGGATAAGATTACTTAGTCTCTTGTCCTAATCTGCTTTTTCCCCTATGCTAGGCACATTAGCGTTGGACTCTGGGGCCGAAAATGAGGGGTTACACTTATATGAAATTGTTAAGGGTTGATAGTTTTGGACCGAACAAATGGTAGCTATTAGGTTCAGTTCCAAGAGTTGGTTCTATCTAATAGTTGAGAATGTCCCATCTTAGTGAAGGGACATCTAATCAGCCCACCAGTAACATTTGTCCTGCCTCGTTAGGGCATCATTGCAAAATAGAAGTCCTATCACATAGGGTACTTGGAATTTGTTTTGCTAAAACTAATTGGTTAAAAACATGGTTTTTGCAAAGTCTTATAAAAGTTTATTCATTTTTCAGCAAGTGTTTTAAATGACTACAACCACTTTCAGTTTACTTAGCACCAAAAAACTGAATGACCAAAACTATTCGAATTGGAAACATATGCTCACGACGATACTCATCATAGAGGAATTGAACTTTGTCTTACGGAGGACTGTCCTCCTATTCCACCTTAGAACGTTACTCGAAATGTTCGGGCGGCATACGAGCGTTGGACACAGGAAAACGAGAAGGCCTGAGCCTATATCTTGGCCAGTCTTAGTGATGTGTTAGCCAAGAACCATGAGCCCATGGTCTCAGCACGTGAGATCATGGAGTCTCTGCAGGGAATGTTCGGGCAGTCGTCGGGATAGCTCAATCATGAGGATCTAAAACACATCTTCAACTCCAAATTGGAGGAAGGCACCTCTATTCGTGAACACGTGTTGAATATGATGGTCCACTTTAACGTGGCGAAGATGAATGGTCTAAAGTTGATGAGGGTAGTTAGGTTAGCATTGTTCTGCATTCATTGCTGGAGAGCTTTCTCCACTTTGTTAGCAATACGATTCTTAACAAAGTTCACTATACCCTTACCACTCTCCTCAAAGAGTTGCAGACTTACCAATCCTTGCTGAAAAGTAAGGAGAATAAGAGAGGTGAGGCAAATGTTGTCTTTTCTTCTAAAAGGTTCCATCAAGGTTCGACCTCGGGAACAAATTCTGCACCTTCAACTTTTAACTCTGGAAAGGGGAAGAAGAAGAAAAGTGGTAAAGGGAAAGGGAATGTGCCTGCTAACCCGCCACCTATCGCCCAGAAGAAGCGTCCATCGCCAGTTGAAAAAGGAAAATGTTTCCACCGAAACTAGGATGGACACTGGAAGAGGAATTGTCCTCGTTATCTAAAGGAAAAGAAGGCAGCCAAGGCTAAGGCCAAGGCAGACAAAGGTAAATGTGATTTACTTGTGTTAGAAATTTGTTTATTAGAGAATGATGATTCTGTTTGGATAATTGATTTAGGCGCCACTAATCATGTTTGTTTTTCTTTTCAGGGGATTAGGTCCTGGCAACAGCTGAAGACTGGTGAGATGATGTTGCAAGTAGGCACCGGGCACGTCATCTCAACTGTGGCAGTGGGAGGCATCCAGTTAACTTGACAAAATAGTTTTCTTGTATTAGAAGATGTCTTTATAGTTCCTGAACTAAAAAGGAACCTTATTTCTGTGAAGTGTCTGTTACAATGCAATTGCACTCTTTCTTTTAAATTGAATAAAGTGTTTATTCATAAGGATGGTGTTGAAATTTGTACATCTAAACTGGAAAATAACTTGTATGTGCTAGGACTGTTAGCCTTAAGTTCCCTCCATACATAGAGATGTTTAAATCTTCGTAACTCAATCTAAATGCCAACGATTTTCTCTAAAAGAAAATTCCCAACTTTGGCACCTTCGATTAGGGCATATCAATCTCAACAGGATTGATAGATTGGTGAAGAATGGCCTTCTAAGCAAGTTAGAAGAAAATTCTTTACCAGTGTGTGAATCTTTCCTTGAGTGTAAGATGACTAAAAAACTTTTACTTTAAAAGGTTATCGAGCCAAAGAGCCTCTAGAATTAGTACATTCTGACCTTTGCGATCCTATGAATTGTGAGCTCGAGAAGGCTATGAGTACTCTATCAGGTTTATTGATGATTACTCGAGATATGGGTATGTCTATCTGATACGACGAAAGTCTGAATCTTTTGAAAAGTTCAAATTATTTAAGGTTGAAGTTGAGAATGCTTTGGATAGACGAATTAAAACACTTCGATCAAATCAAGGAAGAGAATTTTTGCATTCTGAGTTCCAGGACTATTTATTAGAACATGGAATTGTTTCCCAACTCTCGGCACTGGGTACACCTCAGCAAAAGTGTGTAGCGGAGAGGAGAAACAGAACCTTGTTGGACATGGTTCGTTCGATGATGAGTTACGCTTCCTTACCGACTCGTTTTGGGCTTTTATAATAGAGATTGTGGTATATATTCTCAACTGTTTTCCTTCTAATAGTGTTGCAAGAACAGTTCTAGAGTTGTGGAAAGGGCGTAAAGCTAGTTTACGTCACTTCCGCATATGGGGTTGCCCATCACGTGTGGTTGAGGCAAATCCTAAGAAGTTGGAATCACGATTGATGTTGTGCCTTTTTGTAGGCTACCTCACAGGTACACGAGTGGGTTACTTCTATGATCCGTCCGAAAGCAAGGTGTTTGTTTCCACAAATGCTACTTTCCTGGAGGAGGATCATATCAGGGAGCACAGTCCACGTAGTAAAGTTGTGTTATGTGAGCTTTCCAAAGCAACTACTGAAACTTCAAAAGGAGTTGTTGAAGGACTTGCTTCATTAACCAGAGTTGTTGATGATAGTTCATCTGGTAGGTCGGTTCCACCCCAAGAGTTGAGGGAACCTCGACATAGTGGGAGGATTACGAACCCACCAGATCACTATTTGGGTTTCATGAAAATCCTAGCTATGGTGGCAGATGACGACGTTGAGGATCCATCTTATCAAAAGGAAATGGAGGATGTTGACCGGAATGAATGGATCAAAGCCATGAATCTCGAGATGGAGTCGATGTACTTCAACTTGGTATGGGATCTTGTAGATCAACCTGATGGGGTAAGATCTATAGGTTATAAATGGATCTACAAGCGCAAACGGGGTACTGATGGGAAGGTGAAAACATTCAAGGCTTGACTATGAGGAGAATTTTTCACATGTTGCCATGTTAAAGTTGATCCACATCCTCCTGTCCATTACCGCTTATTGTAATTATGAGATCTGGCAAATGGACGTCAACACGGCTTTTCTAAATTGCAATCTCGAGGAGGCCATTTACATGGTGCAACCCGAAGGATTCATTGCCCAAGTCAGGACCAAAAAGTTTGCAAACTGAATCAGTTCATTTATGGGCTGAGAAGGCGTTTCGATCTTGGAATATTTGGTTTGATGCTGTGATCAAATCATATGGCTTTGACCAAAACGTTGATGAACCTTGTGTTTACAAGAAGATAGTCAATAGTTCAGTAGCTTTGTTAGTGTTGTATGTAGACGATATACTACTCATTGGGAATGATGTAGGTCTACTAACTGCAGTTAAACATACTAGCGATCTAGTTCCAAATGAAAAATTTGGAAGAGGCTCAGTTTGTTCTGGGTATATAGATCTTTTGGGATCGTAAGAAAAAAGTGCTAGCACTATCTAAAGCATTGTATATTGATAAAATCTTGCTCAAGTATTCGATGCAGAACTCCAAAAGGGGCCTACTACGATGGTGTCACTTTGTCTAAGGACATATATCCTAAGACGCCTCAAGAGGTTGAGGAAATGAGACAGGTCTCATATGCATCTTTCGTTGGTTGTTTAATGTATGCGATGCTCTGCACTAGGCCAAACATCTATTATGCTGTAGGAATAGTCAGTAGATATCAGTCTAACCCAGGCAAGGGTCACTAGACTGCAGTTAAGAATATCCTCAAGTATATGCAAAGAACGAGGGACTACATGCTCGCGTGTGGGTTTACGGATTTGATCCTTATTGGATACACGAATTCTGACTTTTAGACTAATAAGGACTCTCGGAAGTCCACTTCAGGGTCAATATTTACTCTTAGGGGAGATATAGTGTGGCAGAGCACTAAGCAAGGGTGCATCGTTGACTCCACAATGGGGGTCGAGTACGTAGCGGCTTGTGAAGCTGCTAAAGATGTCATCGGCTCAGGAACTTCTTTACAGAGCTAGAAGTTGTTCCAGATATGTTTAGGCCCATCACCCTCTATTTTGAGAATAGTGGTGCTATGGCAAACTCCAAGGAGCCCAAGAGTCAATGCAAATGCCATAGTTCCTATTTCTAGGGTGCATGCGATGCAAAATAGCAAACAAAAGTTATGTCTAAGTTTCAATCTATTGCTTATGCGGTTCTAATCTAACTCTCTCAAGCCTAGATTCTAACTTGACTCTCTCAAGTTTAGGTTCTTTCTTTAGACTACTCTCTTAAATATCTCTAAAGGGTAAATGACGCATAAATAAGACAAGATGATCGCATAAAGTGAAGATCTTAGGTCATGCTAGCTAAGTACTTCTCAACCCATTCGGAAATTTAGCTACTCATGTGAAATGTGAAGAGATTGAACAGATGTAGAGATGAGAATTTCATTTTATAAATAAAGTCAGAATACAAAACAACAATGGAGAGTAGGGATAAGAAGCCCGGTAGCAATGTCTTGCTTCCCGTGGCTTTTACACTGTCTTTTTACTCTATTCTATCCAGAAGAATATCCTTGCTTTCGTAAGTTTCAGCCCTCTCTCCTTCTTTAGTGCTTCCCGGCAAACATTCATGTTGTCCAAGAATGTCCTCTTAGCGTCATCTTCTCTTTGCTCGCCTCCGCCTTCTAAGTATATGAATAACTATAGACTATGGCTATCTATTTGTATATGGTCTATCTTCTGTATGTGGAAAACTCCTTTATCGATGGTGACCTTTGGTATTTATTGGGCTCAAGGTGAAGAAGCTTTTCGCTCTAATGATTGCAATGATGGGAAGTCATTAAATCTTCTGTCTGATGCACCAATTAATGGTCATCGAAAAGTTGAATGTACTTGCTATAGTGTGTCGTTAAGGGCTTGTCAACTAAATTCAGATTCGACCGTCATCAGCTTTCCGTCCTATCATGATTTATTATGCTTTCATCATGATGTGTCATCTTTATGCGGCCACCTTCTTGAGCAACTTCTCTGAGCACATACGATCGCATGACTTTGCGGTCGCAATCTTGCAATGCGCGCAGACGCCGAATTCCTTGGATCGCAATTTCACTTGCGCCAACGCATTTTTCTTGTACAAAATGAGTAAATTAGCTGCTTTAATGCGATGGGCACATGCAATTGCAATATTCACAGTCTAATGCTTTTGGACACGATTTTGCATATTTTTACCGTCGCATTCCTTCATTGTTTTATTTATTTGCACTATAATAACGTGCATTTCTGCCCATTATCACACCCCTAAATTTAAAACAATGCTTGTCCTCAAGCATAAACTAAAGATTTTCTTTAGAGAGTCAGCCGCCTTTTCTTTACCTAGATTTCTTGAGGTGCCTTATTCAAATTTTATGAACCAAAATCTTCTTAATTTCTATCCTGGTCTCTTCCTAAAATATTTCTAAAACTTAGGGACTGCAAGTTTAACCTTCAAAAAAACTTTTACTTGTTCCAAGACATCGTATGATTTATTTCAAAACTTTTTCTAACCGAGGTCTTTCTAAATGATGTTTATCCTTGCACGGTTTAGATATTCCTTTTGTGACTTGCGTTGAGCCAAGTGCCTAGCCTTCGTTTTGGCTTGCCCCCACGGGTGTCATGCAAGCATCCAACTATGAGTAAGGTGCTCTTTCTCAGTCTAAACTCATGCCCATTTGGCAGCAGAGTTACGATCACTTGATTCATGCGTTGATCACGATTCCTACCTTCGTTTCGGCTTGCCCCCATGGGTGTCATGCGGACATCCAACTACGAGTAGGATCCGATTTCAACGTTATCATTTTTTTTTAGATGTCTAAAAGTAGCAACGTTGAAAATAAATACTAACACCCCCAAATTTAAGCACAACAATGTCCTCATTACTGATAGACTGAAATGATTCATGCGATGTTCTTAGGAAGTTTCGTAAAGATCATTTTGAAAGAAAGCTGGTGGATCACTAACTTTTATAAATATTTCATGAATTGACTATCCTTAAATTAAGTTTATTCTAGTACATGCGATGAGAAAAAAAGGCATAAGTTTCGTCATTGAAATCATAATTTGTACGGGAAAAAAGGCGGTGACTAACTAAAGTAATCAATATTTAAGGATCCAAACTAAAGAGGATGCAATGATAAAATTATCAATGTTAAAAATGAGATGCGAGAATGAAAAATTTGGAATAAACAAAGTCAAAGAAAGATACAACCCCCAAATTTGCTTTGTTGCCTGCATCATCTGTGATCGCATCCTTCTTTACGGTGGGTTGATTCTTCGATTGCTATGGGCTGAACGAACTGGTCGCATTTTTCTGTTATCGTGTAGCTCCTCCACAATCGTTTACTACGATCGTTGCTGAAATAAAGATATAAAAAGGATACTTCCAAAGAATTGCATGAGTGGTATTTATATGAAAAAAAGGTAGAGTGAGTTCATGAAATAAAGATATAAAAAGGATACTTCAAAAGAATTGCATCCCTGATGAGTTTGTATCACATACTATCACAAGGACTGCTCATTTCTTCTTCACTCAAGAATTTCGTAGGTCCATGGAGGTTTTCTCGCGATGCAAGTCTCTTTCGTGATATATCTTGACTCTTTGCCCATTGACCTTGAATGCGTTAGTCCCTTCTTCATTGGTTAACTTGACCGCACCATGCGGGAATACCTCTTTGATTATAAATGGTCCGGACCAACATGACTTTATTTTTCAAGAAAAAGTCGTAGTCGAGAATTTTATAACAAAACCTTCTGTCCAACCTGGAGATTCTTCTCGCATAGTCATTTGTCATGCCAACGTTTTGCGTGCTCCTCGTAGATCTTGGCATTTCATATGCTTGAATTCTCCATTCGTCTAGCTCGATCAACTGGAGTTTTTTTTACCTCCTCTTAGTCTTCAAATCAAAATTGACCTTCTTCACTGCCCACAGTGCTTTGTGCTCGAATTCAAGTGGTAAGTGGCATGCCTTCCCAAACACCAGCGCATACGTGGACATGCCTATGGGTGTTTTATAGGCGGTCTTATATGCCCACAAGGCATCGTCTAGCTTCATGGCCCAATCTTTGCATGAAGGATTCACTACCTTCTCTAGGATCAATTTAATTTCCCTATTGGACACCTCGGCTTGGCCATTTGTCTGTGATGGTATGCGGTGGCGACCTTATGGTGGATATTATACTTGAGCAGCAATTTGTTCATGATGACGCTATTGATAAAGTGGGAGCCTTCACTTATTACGGCACGTGGGGGTGCAAAAACGAGTGAAGATATTTTTTCACAAGAATTTGGATACTATCGTCGCATCGCTTGCGACGCACGATACTGCTTCAACCCATTTGGAGATATAATCGACGACCAACAGAATGTATTTGTGACCATTTGTTGGTGGAAATGGTCCCATGAAGTCTATGCCACATATGTCGAATAGCTCCAAGTCTAAGATAATATTCATTGGTGTCGCATTCTTCCATGAAATGTTTCCCGTGCATTGGCACATGCCACATCTCATAGAATAGTCTTGCACATCCTTGAATAGAGTCGGCCAAAATATCCACTTTGTAACACTTTCGCTGTGGTGCATTGACCTCCAAAATGTCCACCATACAGTGAGTCATGGCATTGGGATAATATGCGCTGGTGAGCAGCCTCTGGTACACATAGACACAAAATATGGTCTGACCCCCTCTTGTAAATATTTGGCTCATCATAATAATAGGATTTACATTCGTGTATAAGCCGCCTCTTTTGGTGGGCTATGTAATTTTCCGAAATTTTTCTCAGACTAGATAATTGACCACATTTGCGTACCATGGTAACTCTTCAATTTTGAACAGCTTCTCATTTAGGAAGGTTACGTTCACCTCTGACTGGTTGCGGTTGACTTCTAGATTTTCTAATCTTGATAGGTGGTCCGCAACCTAGTTCTCTATCCCCTTCCAATCAATGATTTCCATGTTGAATTCTTGGAGGAGGAGAACCCATTGAATTAACCTCAACTTTTCATCTTTCTTGGTCATTAAATATTTGATGCTGGGTGGTCGGTGTGAATGATCACTTTGGATCCCAGTAAGTAAGCTCTAAATTTTTCCATCATAAAGATCATCGCAAGAAGTTCTTTTTCAGTGGTAGTGTAATTTGCTTGAGCAGGGTTCAAGGTTCAACTTGCATATACGATGGGGTGTAGCATTGTCTTCTTCTTTTGTGCTAGCACCACCCTCATCGCATAACTGCTAGCATCGCACATCAGCTCAAATAGCTTTGTCCAGTCAGGCGTAATCAATACAGGTGCGGTTATCAATGCGCTCTTCAGTATTTTGAATGCGTTGAGGCATTGTTCCTCAAAGTCAAACGTTCTCTCAACCTCCATCGAGCAATCTTCGAAAAGTCTTTCACAAAATGATGGTAAAATCCTGCATGTCCCAGAAAGCTCCTAACGGCCTTCACATTTGTTGGAAGTGGAAGCTTTTGAATGGCCTCAATCTTTGCCTTATCCACCTCCAGCTCTTCCTTGGAGACTTTGTGCCCGAGCACAATACCTTCATTTACCATGAAGTGGCACTTCTCCCATTTCAGCACAAGATTTATCTCGTCACATCTCCTTAGTATCTTCTCAAAATTGTTCAGACAGACTTCATACGTTTGCCCGTAAATCGATAAGTCGTCCATAAAAATTTCCACTAAATCTTCAAGATACTCAGAGAAGATGGCCATCATGCACCCCTGAAACGCGCTCGGCGCATTGCATAATCCGAACCACATGAGGCGAAAAGCAAACGTTTTGTAGGGGCAGGTGAATATGGTTTTCTCTTGGTCTTCAGAAGCAATCAATATTTGGTTGTAGCCCGCATACTCGTCCAAAAAACATAAGTAATCATTTCCTACTAGGCGGTCTAGCATCTGGTCAATAAAAGGCAAGGGGAAATGATCCTTCTTCGTCGCCGCATTGAGTTTGCGGTAGTCCATGCAGATCCGCCAGCCAGTGATGTTCCTCATTGGTATTAGTTCATTGTTTGCATTTGGGACCGTCGTGACTCCTCCCTTCTTGGGCACACATTGCACGGGGCTGACCCACGTGCTATCGACGATTGGATATATAATGCCTGCATCCAACCATTTGATTATTGTAACTTTACAAATAAGTCTTTATTTTCTTTATGCGATACTACTTCTAGATATGCGTTATTAATGAATGGTCTTGTAGTATGTTGTGCGTTGTCACAAATTTTCTTGCATTGAAACCAAGTATAATTCCACCGCAAGTTTCTCGATGTGATCCGAGGTCCAACATAGGGACTATTTGAGGTTATTGCGTTATGTTTGTGATACATGCGACCGAGGGTTTTCAATTTTATAAAAGTTGTGTGTACAAGTATTTAAACATGCGATAAAGTAAAGTAAAGCGGTAAATATGCGATAATAAAATAAATTGCGATAAAGTAAATCTAAGCTAAGATGATACAAGATACAGATTTCATGATACAAGATACCGAGGTTGAGGCTGACTATAAAGATTATACAAAGATCGTGTTATGTGGTGGCAAGTCTTATGTCCGGAGCAGAAATAGAAAAGATAACTAACATAAACAGAGCAAGTTCCTTAATTGCATTAAAGATATAAGTACGGTTCCACTTTTCCCTTGGTGTACACTTCTCGGTGATAGGCCACGTTCCCACATCTCTGTGGTGAAACAGGGACGAACGTAATGAATGCAAGGTTGCTTCCATCTCTGGAAGTACTACTTGCTTTAGTTAGCACATTCTTCTTACCTTCTCTCGATAGATCAGAATGGCATATTCACTTCTACTCTCACAAGTGAAGATGTTGTCTAGCATGCCTTAGCTAAACGTATTTATCTCTTTAGCACCAATTAAGTTGCTCGTTTAATCCATATTAATTACCAAGGAATTAAGAAAACTTCATGGAGAAAACGATTAATGGAGGAATTGAAACAGACAGAAAAGTGGAAATGAAAATGATCAAGACATTCAATAATACTATTTAGCATCTGATACATGATTTGTGAATGAAGAGATTAAAAAGATGAAATACAGTTGATGAATAGAGTTAGAAACGAATACAAATAAGCACCAACGTCTTGGCACCGATCTGGATGGAGATTTGCTTGCCGGCGTGGATGGATCGTGCAGAAGGATGAGCTTCCTTCTCAGGCTTGCTCAATCAATCAAGGATATTTTTAGCCTTGTCATACATTTTGTCAACCAGACCTCCAGTTGCTGCCGCAATGGCTGCCGTCTGTGATGCAGGGTTCAAACCGTGATAAAATATTTCCATTTGGAGACAGTCAGGTAAGCCATTGTGTGGAAAATCTCACACCAAAGCCTATCTTGTGAAGGATAACATACTTCACACTGAGATCAGCAACAACGAGTTGCCTATTTTGGGGCTAACTCATCTTACTACCCATGTTAACTTAGAAACGAGCTCTTCCATGGATGGGTACTGCCCATGCATCAAAGGTCTCTCTTCTGATTCCACATATGTATTTGCAATGGCATGAGAGAAGTTAAAGCAATGTCCTCGAACATGAACCTTTCTATAATCATCACTACTAGGATCATTAAACTGTACAAAAAGTTCAAAACAAATGTTGTATTACTATGGATAAAAAGGATTTTTAGAAGATCATCCACCTCCTGAATCAATTCCATAATCTTCATACACTTCTGAGCCTGATCGGACAACTATTTTTCAACAACTACTCTTCTTTTTACCACATACTTCCAATACTTCAACTAAACTAGTGAATTGAGTGCCACGAAGTGGCATAGAAAAACGTTGGGAGGAATTTTTTTACTCCTCATTTGAAGCATTTCTGTCACACCACCTCTCAGATTACCCACCTAACCTAGAAAGAGGTGTGAAAATGCCAAACATCACCTCCCTCGATGACATTTAGCATCTTAATAACCAACTTAACTTGTGCTTAAATCTGAACAATTACACAATAATCCTTTAGCACATTTAATTTTCATTCAGCATATTCCATTTTACGATATCCACAAACAAGTTTCATAAACTTCCTATCTCCTGTTATATACAAACCATGAACAAAGTTTAGACACAACGGAAACACTTTCAGACATTACACAACAAAACAACTCCTTTTGTCCTATACTCCCAAAACCATGACATGTAAGGTTCGTGATATGCAATCTATTTACAACAGTGCAAGGCCTACAATGTAGCAGGAGACTCTTGTCGTGTGACAGTAAACAGCTCAGCATGTTTCCCGAACTTTAACGTTACCTGGGGGGGAAAAACATAAAACATCGAAAGAATGTGCTAATGCCCAATGAGTGGTAATCTAATATAAACATAAGTTATCACTTTCAAAATCATCAATAAAAGTAATTAAATCATTCAATAAAACATTGGCCAATTATAAAAGATTCAATAGCATCTCAAACACATGCTAGTAAAACAGTGGCATGATCAACTCTCATAAGCACATTTTAAAGCATTCAATCGTTATCAGAAAACCACACCAACTTTGTACCCAAATACTCGTTTACAACGGCGGGTTACTCTGGACAAAGAATACCCCCCACGGTGTAAACCAAATCACAAGGTCATACGTGCACGCAGAACTGCCTCAACGCTAAGCATAAATACACACCACAGGCCCAGGTTACTCTGGACTCCCCGGTATACTCTGGCCCTGTCTCTTATACACATCTAGATGTGTATAAGAGACAGGGTATACTCTGGCCACGTCTGACCCCGGTGGTAGCCCCCTGATAGCCTGGGTGGCGCTACAGGCACAGGTTCCTCTGGACTTCCCTGTATACTCTGGCCACATCTGACCCCGGTAGCCCCCTGATCGCCTGAGCGATGCTACTGAAACACATTCAAGTAGCACAGGAAAATAACCATCTCTCAGGTACAAGAATTAGTAGTTTGAAACCACTTTCACAAACATTCAACATTTTTAAATTCAACATCAAAAGGTTTTCATATAAAACCATGCAAGTCACAATTGTGTAAACTCTGGTTCCAAACTACATTTTGATAAATCAAGATCGTATAAAACCATCGAGAGTTTATAAATCACGATTTAAACATTTTTGAGATATCAGCCAAGTAAAACAGATCATGCCATCACATTTCATAAATCATAACATACTATAATACATAATTAGTTTCTATATCAAAACATTCAAAAGTAAACCATTCACTATCACTGGCATGAACTCCTTGGGTTGTAAGCCTTTCCAACTTCAATTTGACCTGAAATAAAGTCCCAAGTGGTCAAATCAACCAAAAGCAGCCCATAGTGATTCAATGCAACCACTTGAGCTTATTTTAACACCTAAACATTCACATTTTTCTCCTTAAGTTCATTTTCCTCACATTATCCAAAATGGCCCAAAATTCAATTTTTAATCCAAAAGTATTCATTCTAGGGTCAAAATATCAAGAAAATCTTAATTGGGATTCAAAAATGCTCACCAACACACAAAATGCTAAAAAACAAGCAATTGGGCACTAGAAATGGGCCTGGGCGCGGGCTGTGGGCGTGGGTGGGCGAGGCTGGCCATGGGTGGGTAGGGCTGAATGGGCTGAGGCATGCTGAGGAGTGCTGGCACGGAAGGAGGCGCACTGGTGGGGCTGGCAGCCTTAGGGGGTGTGGCTGGCCTGCTGCTACCCTGTTCGAGAAAACACTCGTTTCACTTTAACCAACTTTTAACCCAACTTAAAGCGAAAATTTGCACATACTTCCTTCATGAAATATGTTAATAAATCTGTAACCTAACTAAACCCAAAATTATAGCTCTTAACTCGTATTCCATAGCTCAGAATCTCTCCTAGGCTACACCTTACTCAGATTTTCCAGTTTTCTGGGCAATCTTCACTATTTTCACGATTCCTTCAGTTTTCCGATCCCAAATCTCTCGAGAATCCCTAGAATAGACTCACAACTCAATAAGCTTTAATCTGATTTAAATATGGAAGCTTTTGCATGAGTATTTTGGGAGAACCATCACATTCTTCAGACCCTAAATTTCTGGNGAAAATTTGCACATACTTCCTTCATGAAATATGTTAATAAATCTGTAACCTAACTAAACCCAAAATTATAGCTCTTAACTCGTATTCCATAGCTCGGAAGCTTTTGCATGAGTATTTTGGGAGAACCATCACATTCTTCAGACCCTAAATTTCTGGCCGAAGCTGCACACTTTTTCCTCCAATCAAAGTCCCCCACCCAGCTGCTTGTTTGCCCTACTACGTGGCTTTTTATTTATTTTCCTTATCCTTTTTAGCCTTACAAGACTTATTAAGTTAAATTAATTTTAGATTTTAGCAAATTAATCCAAGAATGTTTTTTTTAAAAAAAAAATAAACAACTCCAATGCCCCTCTCAGCTAACTTGCATTTCTTACAAAATTTATTCTTTCTTTCCTTATATCCCTTAGCCAATAACAAACCATGTTCACTATACAAGTGCCCAATCATGAAAAATTGTTCCAATAATAACATGTATTAATACATTTCTAAAAGAACTTGCATTTGTTAAGTAATTTCCAACTTTCATTCCAACACTTAGAATTAGAACTTTCTTATGTCATACAATCCAAGTTATTCATTTGGTACATAAACTCACTTACCTTGGTTGATGCTAAGCATAAACAAGAGAAAAAGGGATAAGGGCTTACATTTTCTTCAAACATAAAGGCAACATCATACTCAACATCATAAAGGTTAACATCCTCATTTTCATTTTGTTTCTTCTCAGTAGTCATTGGATTGACAACAATCTTTCTTTTCCTTTTTCCTCTATTATAAACAACAATTTCTTTTAGTTTACCATGAGGAGGAATTGGAATGTGATCTTCTCATCTTCCTCATCACAAGAATCCTCAAAATCTTTAGTCTCTTCAGCTGAAGTTTATCTGTTGGAAGTAGTCTTTGTCTCAGTGGCAAGAGCATCAACTTCAACATCTAGGTTTTCGTTATTCTTAACATGACATGAAGATCGTCTGGAATGACACTTGTCGCGATGTCAGGAACATTGTTGTTACCATCATCAATATTTCTGACAACTTCTTTCATAGTGGCTTCAGGCATAATCTCTGATAACTATCCCAACTTCTTCCACATTGTTAGTCTTTCGACTATTTTCGTCAAGCCCATCAACATTACTTGATTCAAGACCACTCTTAGTCACAGTATTTAGGACAAATTTAATTACCAACTCAATAACATCTTGAATCGCAGATTCAGTCATGATGTCAACAACAAGTTTAACAAACAATTCATTATCAAATTCAGATACTTTACTTGAAGACTGATAGCACATGAAACGTGCTATCTTACTCAACTTAACTCGTGTTTTTGTGTGGTTTAATATGTTTAATCAATAATTATAAAGGTATCGAGCACCATGAAGGTAGATATAAAAGTTGGGATCATAACCAAGGAAAAACAGATCATTTTGAGCCCAAAAAAAGTATCTAGGTCAAAAAAGAAATAAAAAAAGAATATTCCCCTAATAACCTAGTGACGCGATGCTGTGGGATGCTAGGCAAAGGAGTTGAATACACAATGTTGTGCAAGTTTGCAGTGTTGTGGTGCTTGATAGTTATCGAAAGGTGCTGTCTTATTCCACTTAATTTGGGCTTGTTCTATATTTTTACATGGTTATAATAACATTTTGTAGGTATCAAGCATCTAGAAGGTAGTATTGACTATTGAAGCTAAAACTGAACAACAAATCAAAATGGAGCTTTGAAAGCATCAACCGATGAAAATATGGCAATTACCAAAATGCCCCTAGGATAGCAGTGCTCATACCAATAACTGAACAAAAGCGAGAGTGCCACAACGCTGGTCGACACTATTGGATTTTTTGACCATCACCAATAAAGAGTTATAAATGTTATTCATTGACCGTCACCAATAAAGAGTTATAAATGTTAATTCAATAAATATTAATGTTTGTATTATTGTCGATTTTGTCTTAATAACCCTAGATTAAGTAAACTAACATCCAAGGTTGTCTTATGAGTCTTGAACTATATGTTGAGACTTACAGGGATCAATGTTCAAGATACAGTTTAAAGGGTGTATAGTATTGAGATAAGGTTGGATACCTTATCCTGGTAACACTAGGGATATGACCCACGTTATATTTGATACAAACGTAATGATCCAATGTATTCGTGTAGGTGGCACAAGAGTGGGTGTATCCTATGAAATGATGAGTTTGCATAGGACTAAACCGCGAAATAGTAATCACTATATGTAAGACCGTTGACGTTAGATTTCTATTTCAATAGGATGACCTAGGCGGTTTAGTCTAAATCCTGAGTGTATTATGAACTCCTATTCATGAAGGATTGCCCTTTGATTTGTATAGGTGAGGGTGGCCAGATCGCCGACCCAACATGCCTACCATTTTGGGGACAAGACCGAGTGGGGAGTTGGGAACATAATAATACAAGATGAAATTTACTTATTCCTACCTTAAGGGTAAGTAGATAAGTGTTCCCTCAAATGGTAGCTCTGGGACTTAAACAAAAGGCTCTACCCTTTCATTGGTTCGAGAGGGTTTCTATTTATTTGTTGGACCATAAAAGGGTTGTTAATTAGAGGAGCACTAGTACTTAAAGAGTTAGAGGTAACTTAAGGGTAAAATGGTAATTTGACCAGGTTGGATATATGAACACTCGTGAATGACTAACTTGTTGGTATTGGCCTATATCTATGGACACGAAAATATATCTGTAGTGAGAAGAGTGCAGCTGTGGGTCTTTAGTAGAGTATTACCCACAATTAACGAATATTGATTAATTTGGTTAATGAGCTTAGCCAATTAATCTCATATTATTGGAGTTTCTGATCTACGGGTCCACCAGGTCCCCTCGTTAGCTCATTAGTGGATACTTAATGGGGATAAATTGAATTGTTCAAATTAATTTGAGGAAATTATATATTAATGTGATTAATAGATATAATTAATTATGGATATGATCTATAATTAGATTGGAAACTAACATTTGAATAAGATTCAAATTAACTAATTCAAGTGAACTAGATTCACGAAGAAGTAATTAATAGAAAGGTTTTGCACATATACATGCAATGTTTATGATAATTAAATATATTCATTAAATTGGATTCAATGTATAAATAGTTATTTAATTATTGTACAAATAAAATTAAATAAGTGTTATTTAATTAATTATGGAAAATAAAATATTAGGAAAAATGGCTTGGTCATTCTCTATATAAAGACCTACTTATGGCCCTTTAAAAACACAATACACACTCTCAAATAGAGAAAGACTGACAATATATAACAACCTAGTGTTATAATGCAGAATTTTCTCTAGGCCACAAAAGATAATCCTCTCTATTCTCTAAAACCCTTTTTTCCTTTCCCTCTCCTAATAGTTGGATACCACTTATCCCTCTATTGGAATCTTAGAGAATGACGAGGTTACTCTCGTGGTAATATTCGAGATTGTTTAACAAGTTGTTCGTGATCAAGATCGTTGGAGGATCCGTTCGTTGGAACTAGGAGAGGATTATTCGTGGCACTTGGGAATCTACAAAGGTAAGAATGGTTCTAAACATTTCCCTAAAGCATGCTAATTTATATGTTTATATTCTGTTTTAGTTTAATGATTATGTTTATGCAAAAATTGATTTGCAGGATGCAAGACGATCTCACGAGACGTTTCCTCTATGCAAGGGGATCCGATCCTCCATTCAATTGGTATTAGAGTCATTTCCTTGCATCTTCGTTCTTTGTATTTTTCGAAACAAAATCGTTTAGAGATGGGTTTCATATTATGCATTATGGAATGTTTGAATGTTTGTTTGCAAAAATGGATGTTTTCGATGTTAGTACTTGATCACTTTTTAATTTCAATAAATTGCAAGGGCCCATTGCATTTTTTTGGGCAATTTATTTCTTGCTTCAAGTCTGTAAGTCCGTGTTGATCGATAGAGCAATAGTTACTGAAGAGATCGGGAAGAAACGAAGGTGTTGGAGGCAAGTTCAGAGCCGAAAATGTGTAAAACAGAAGTGTTCTGTCGATCACAACATGGTAGGGTCGAGTTTACCGTCGCCCGTAAACCCTCGCTACACAAATATTTATAAATCATTGAATTAACCCCTTATAATAAATAGTAGTACAAGTAGCATGTCCGGGGTCGAACCACAGAGAGCCGATTTAGATTCCTCAAAAGTTGGAACTTGTAGGAAGTAACCACGCGGGGGGGGAGGGGGGGTGGTTGTGAAAAGTTGTGAAATAAAATTGCGAAAACGAAATGTGTGCAATGCAAACAAATGTGTGAATAATCAATCGAACAAAATACTTAGCTTGGGCATTTATAGTTAATTCATTCCACATCAATTCTATCATAGACTATTGAAAAGATGCGTGAGAATATTCGAATTAAAACTGAGCCTACTAGATTAGAATCCTAACTGGTAGTCCACAAAATCAAGTTAATTAACAGAAAAGCGAGAATCCTTAACCAATCAATCAATCAATCAACAGGCATTAAAATTTAAGACAAAGCTAAGCCAATTAATCAATTTCTATCATCTAACCAATTAATTGTGCGAGATTTATCTATGTTAGAAAGTAAATGCTTGCTAAATGGAATCCCAATTTAACACAACAAACTAACTTAACTAATGCTTCTAGGTGACTACTACCTAATGATTACAAGTTAAGGTCAATCAAAGCAATCAATTAAATATGCATAGATAATTTGTCAGATTATCCCATACATAAAAATTGAAGAATATGCTCAAGATAAAATCTCATAAATTCATAATAAACTCACAGAATTACAATAAAAGTCTCAAGAATCAAATTTGAACAAAATTAAACTAACTAATCCAAGCTAAGTTCTTACCCCTTTAGCCACGAAATATGTTCGAAATCAATAAAAAGCCTAAAGGGAAAGGAATTATTACATAATTTTGGTGAAAAGGGGAGCTAAAACAAGCCTGGAATAGAGTGGCGGCGCTCAAGATTAGTGTTTTAGCTCGTGCTGAGGTTGTTTTAGCTCATGCTGAGGTTGAATGTCCATAAAACCATGTAGCGTTGCAATGCTACCTATTCTTTCTAGAGCGTTGGAGGTCTAGTGTTGACGAAGAGCGCGACGATGGCGTTGGGCATCTCCAAAGCGTTCCAATGGTGCCCTGCATTCGAGCATTCTGTCCAATAGCATTGAGCTAACATTGGACTTAGGTTTAATTAGAGCGTTGCAACGCTTGGCGGGGCAACATCCGTCATTCCTTTGTCAATTGATCAATTTAGCTCTTAACTTCATCATTTTTAGTGCCTTTTTGTCCTAGACGCTTAATTCGACTGCTTATACACTCGAGTCCTAAAAAATAATCAACTCAACCAAATTAAGTAGCTAAACAACCCTAAGTTAAGTGGAAGAATATAGCACATTTTCAGTACTATCAAACACCCCCAACCTAATTCTTGATCATCCTCGAGCAAGTTAAAACAAGCAATTATACAAAAATAATCAGTTTGTCAAACTAGAATGTTCCTTACTTAAGCCTCAACAGTCAACTAGAATAAATTTCACAATCAATTAGGTAATCAAAAAGCATTCCACCATTTCAAGAACAGTTTGAAAATTCGTTTTAAAATTTGTTATGCATGTTCAAGCTCAAAGTTATTTATTTTGAACAAGAGCGAGCCCGGAATGGCCTTATGAATCTTCCATTTGTTTTTCCCCTACACTGGTTCAAAGGTTCCAAAATTAGTTTTCCTAAACTCAAAGTGATAATGACATCAAATTGGATCTGTCAAAATCTAATCATCCATTGCCCTTACTGCATCCTTTTCCTTCTCGTTGATTATTTATTTATTTATTTATTTTAAAGCTCAAGAGGAAACTTAATCTAGGAAACTAACTTTCGTTTTGGCTTGCCCACACGGGTGTTATGCGAGTCATCCAACTACAGGCCAATTTTCCTTCAAAAGTGCCTAAGCTTACTCATAGCCACCTCAGATTAATCATACCCTTGAAGAAGAGGAGTAGACCCCTAACATGCATAAATGAAAATTCTCCCCCTAACATGCATAAATGAAAATTCTCTCTTTTTTCTTTTTACTAGGTGATAGTGATATCAATTGACTACATCTCAAGCATGCATTATTAAATTGAACCGCAAAAAGACTAATATCTATCCCCAAGGCCTATCGGAATGACAACAAACTTATGGTCTCATAATTCAATTCTAAGCAAGCATACGGGGTCAAGATAGATATGCAAATGGCTTGGAGATGTGATAAAAAGAAAAGATTAAGCTGAATTGTTAAAAAAGAATTATGAAACCTTTTATCCAACCTATTCTAGTGCAAAAAAAAATTCATACGAGTGCGTCATAGACTAGTGAACGTAAGGAACAAAACAGTAAGACAAACGTAATCAAGCGAGCATTGTCGGAGCACAGTGCTCAAGGACCCTAAATAATATCACCAAATTAAAAAAAAATCAGCCCAAAAATCCAAACATCACACCCCCAACTTTTAAAACACACATTGTCCACAACTGATCCAAATAAAGCACGAGGGATCAGAATACTTTCTTGGACAATGGAGTGAAGGAAGGATGTAGGGTACTCGGCTCAACTCTTTTACTCACCAAAAATCCTAGCAAACAAGAATAATAGAAAGAATTAGGCTCAATAAAAAGAAAAATTACATAATTGAAATCTAACCCTAGAAAGAAAATAAATTTAAATTCTGGTTGCCTCCAGGTAGTGCAAATATTTATGGTCGGTTGCTCGACTGTGAAGGCTCAATTTCAGATGTAGACCGGCGAGTCCAACCAGTAGGTGATGTCAAAGCAGTTCAATGACTCACCATCGTGGAAGACCTTCAATTTGTGCCCATTAACTTTAATAACCTTCCATGTCTCAAGAATAATAATGTCTACTACACCATAAGCATAAACGTGAGAAACACTAAATCGTACAAGCCACTTAGACCGGAGTTAACCAAGCATAAATTTCAATCAAAAGTTATATAGAAGTACCTTTTGTCCTACCTTAAACTCCTTGGGTGCAATCATTTTGTCATGAAGGTTAATTGCTCTTTTCTTATAAATCAAAGAATTATCAAAGCACTCTAACCTGAGCCCTTCTAACTCCTGAAGCTGTAGAAGCTTGGCCTCCCCAGCTGCCTCTAAATCCTAGTTGCACTTTTTGATAGCCCAATATGCCTTCTGTTGGATTTCAACTAGAAGATGGCAAGCTTTCCCATAAACCATCTAGTAGGGAGACATCCCAATAGGAGTCTTGAATGTCGTCTAGTAAGCCCACAAAGCATCGTCAAGTCGGAGGCTCCAATCCTTCCTTTCTGTGTTGACCACCTTTTCCAAAATAGTCTTTACTTCCTTGTTGGAAACCTCTGCCTGCCCATTAGTTGGAGGGTGGTATAGGGTGGCAATACGATGTTGAACACCATACTTCTTCAACAAGGAGGCGATGACCCAATTGCAAAAGTGTGATCCTTGATCGCTGACGATTACTTTAGGGAAGCCAAACCTGCATAGAATATTAGTCTTCAAGAAACTTGCCTTTCCTTTCACCCATTTGGAAACATAATCCACTGCCAAAAAAATATATTTAAACCCACAAGAAGAATGAAAAGGTCCTATAAAGTCAATCCCCCATGCATCAAATGTTTCACATAAAAGGATAGGAAATTGTGGCATCTCATTCCTATAGGACAATCCTCTAGATTTCTGACACCATTCACACGTTTTACAGACAAAATATGCATCCCTAAATAATGTGTCCCAATATAAACCAGAATCTAAGACTTTTTTGGCAGTTCTCTTGAGACTGAAGTGTCCACCACATGCATGCTTATGACAAAATTATAGAATAGAAAAGAACTCGTCGTTAGGGACACACCTCTTAACTATTGATCTGAACAAAATTTCCACAGAATAGAGTCCTCCCAAACATAATACTTTGACTCACTTTTGATTTTATCCTGTTTATGTCTATTCATTCTATGATGGAACTTACAAGTGGTCAAGTAATTCACAATATCAGTGTGCCAGGGAGTCATGGAAATACTGTCTGCCTACATCAAAGTGTGGTCAGGGAAGTCTCCATCAGAATTGGGACAACCTCCATCAGCTACTATTCTGCTAAGGTGATCGACAACGGAATTTTCACATCCCTTCCTATCTTGAAGTCTCAGGTTAAACTCCTGGAGGAGAAGAACCCACCTCAGCAATCTGGGCTTGGACTCCTTCTTTGACATTAGATAGTGTAGAGCTGCATGATTAGAAAAGACAATAACTTCAGATCCTATAATATAAGAGCACAATTTTTCTAAAGCAAAAATTACTTCTTAAAACTTTCTTTCTGTTGTTGTGTAGCTACACTGAGCCGGGTTTAGGGTCTTTGAAGCATAGTATATGACGTGATGTTTCTTGTCAACCTTCTGCCCCAATAATGCTCCTATAGCATGGTCACTTGCATCACGCATAATCTCAAAAGGAAGATCCCAACAAGGAGCTTGAATGACCGGAGTACACGATAAGGCATTCTTTAGCACATCAATACTTCTCCTGCAATCATCATTGAAATAAAAGGCCACTTCCTTTTGAAGAAGAGAGATCATCTACTGAGCAATCTTACTAAAGTCTTTTATTAACCTGCGATAGAAACCTGCATGACCAAGAAACGAATGAACCTCCCCCACATTTGTGGGATAAGGGACTTAGCAATAACATCAACCTTGGCAGGGTTTACCTTTATGCCATGCTCCGATACTACATGTCTTAATACAATGCCACGTGAGGCTAAGAAATAACATTTTTCAAAATTAAGAACCATGTTAGACTCAATGCATCTTTTTAGCACCCTAAACAAATTATACAGACAATCAACAAACGAGCTCCATACATAGTAAAGTCATCATAAAAACCTCCATGCATTTTCCAATAAACTCAGAAAATATGGACATCATACAACACTGAAAGGTGCCAGGAGCATTACGTAGTCCAAATGGAATTCTTCTAAAAGAAAAGGTGCCATATGGACATGTAAAGGTCATCTTCTATTGGTCCTCCTAGTTAATCAGGATCTGATAGAAACCTGAAAACCCATTAAGGAAACAGAAGAAAGGCTTACCAGCTAACCTTTCAAGCATTTGATCAATAAATGGAATAGGGGAGTGGTCCTTTCTAGTTACAACATTTAATTTGCTAAGATCTTTACGAATCCTCCACCCATTCTGAACCCTAATAGGAACTAGATAACCCTCATCCTTTTTTACCACAACAATACCCGTTTTCTTAGGCACTATATGAATAGGACTAACCCACTCTCTATCAAGAATAGGATAGATAATACCTGCATCCAAGAGTTTGAAGACCTCTTTCATTTCTACCTCCTTCAAGACAGGATTCAGATATCGTTGGGGCTGTCAACAAGGCTTAGCTCCATTTTCCAAAGAAATTCGATGCATGCACACAGTAGAGCTAATACCTTTTATGTCGGCCAACGTCCATCCAATGGCCAGCTTGTATTTATGCAATACCTCAACCAACTGATTCTCTTGTTCCTAAGTCATGTTCTTTGAGATTATAACAGGCAAGGTCTCAGCTTCCCCCAGATAGGCATACATCAAGTGGTCTGAAGCTCCTTCAACTCTAATTTAGGTGCCTACAAAACAGAAGGAAGCACCTTGTCAGAAGATTCATCATCAGAATATGAGGGTATACCTACCGGCTCAGTCATAGACAAGGTAGCAAGCTCTCCAACGGAAATCAAATCTCCTGAGTCATCCTCATCGTCGTCATAGACGTCCCATATGACCTCATGCTCAAGAGAGTTAAAAAAATCAATCTGGCACAAAGAATTTATTTGCCCTATGGTGGAAGATTTCATAGCATTGAAAATATTAAACATAACTAACTCACCATCGAACTCCACAGACAAAGTACTGGATCAAGAGTTGATCTGAGATCTGATGATGGGAAAACTTGGCATAGGTTTTTTTTTAATCATTCCCAATATTCATGAAGGGTCTTCCCATCGAACTGTATGATGCTATATATATTTTTTCTGATACTAGCAGCTCGGAATGCTGGAAAGAACTTCTTCAAGAACTTCCTCTACAATTCTTCCTAGGATGTGATACTCCCAAGCGGAAGAATGTAGAGCCACTGCTTGGCATCTCCCTTCAATGAAAAGGGGAATGCCCTCATATTTATCCACTACTGGGACACCCCATTAGGCCTCATTCCATTGCACATCACATAGAATTACTTCAAATGTTTGTGCGAATCTTCGCCCTGTAGACCAGAAAATGCAGGAAGCAAGTGAATTAAGACAGATTTAAGATCAAAGTTACCTATCGTCTCAGGATAGGTAATGCACAGCGGCTGCTGAGTGAAGTCAGGTGTTGCAAACTCCTTGAGAGTATTTTCTCGTTCGGCCATTACTTGAAAATTCTCAGGAACGCTTTCTTGTCTGGATGTGTCCTCAACACGAATATCTCTATCAAGTGTAGGTTGTCTTCTCTCCCTTTTGATTCTTCGCTCCTCCCTAGAAATCTCTGCAAAATACAACTGTCTAGAACCTTTGGGAGTGTGGGTTATGCACCAAAAGAGAAAATCGATTAGCAAGGATTAACACTACAAGTTTCAAAAATCAAGGATTTTGTTGGCTCCCCAGCAGAGGCACCAATTTAGTAGGGTCAAGTTTATCGTCGACCGTAAAACCTCGCTACACAAATAATATTTATAAATCACCAAACTAAACCCTTATACTAACTAGTAATATGAGTAGCAAGTTCGAGGTCAAACCACAGAGAGCCGATTTCGATTCCTCAAAAGTTGGAACTTGTAGGAAGTAACCAGGAGGGAGGGGGAGGTGGTTTATGAACAACTGTGAAAACGAAAAGCGTGCAATGCAAACGACTGTGTGAATAATTATCGAACAAAATACTTAGCTTGAGTATTTACAGTTAATTCATTCCTTATCAATTCTATCATAGACTATTCAAAAGATGCATGAGAATATTCGAATTAAAACTTAGCCTACTCGACTAGAATCCTAACCAGTAGTCCAAAAAATCAAGTTAATTAACAGAAAAGCGAGAATCCTCAACCAATCAATCAATCAACAGGCATTAAGATTCAAGGCAAAGCTAAGCCAATTAATCAATTTTCATCATCTAACCAATTAATTGAGCGAGATTTATCTAAGTTAGAAAGTAAATGCCTGCTAAATGAAATCCCAATTTAACACGACAAACTAATTTAACTCGTGCTTCTAGGTGACAACGACCTAACAATTACAAATTAAGGCCAATCAAAGCAATTAATTAAATATGCATAGCTAATTTGTTAGTTTATCTAATACACGAAAGTTGAAGAATATGCTCAAGATAAAATCTCATAAATTTATAATAAACTTACAAAATTATTTCTTACCCCTTTAGTCATGAAACATGTTCGAAATCAATACAAAACCCAAAGGGAAAGGAATTATTACAGAATTTTTGTGAAAAAGGGAGCTAGAACAAGGCTGGAACAGAGTGGCGGCACTCAAGATCGGGTGTACTTTGTGTGTTGCAATCGGTTGATCCAAATTGTCCTTTTATAAAACTACCACAGCATCACAATGCTACGACGCAAATTGGCTGTGTTAGAGTATATTAGCATGCAGCAGAGAAAAATCAGAATCAATAAGCACTCTAATTATACTTAATTTGAGTTTAAAACATGCTTCAAAGTAACTATTACAAAAGAGGGTTTGCTGAACACAATATCTTTGATGAATTCACTTCAATACCAGTTGAGTTCCACATAAAAAAGCTTCAATCTACAAGTAGACCACCACAAAAATCTTATCTACTATTCTCTTGCAAGGATTGTATGGTGAAAACACTAAATTGAGTTGGATATTATAAAGATATGAAGAGGGTTTTGGTTTCTGCAGAGTTCTTCAAGAAGATCTTAAAAGCATGAAACATTATTCGGCCTAACACTTCAATTTATAAAGCTTTCATCATGCAAATTCAAAGCTTGTATGAAGGTCAACTCCTACTTCATGGAGAAAATGGAATTGGGTGAATAAGGTGTCTTGCACCATAGTGGAGATTTCCATTTGAGTTTTGTTTTCCAAAATAGTTTTTCCAAAAAAATGATTTCCAAAACCAATTTCTAAATTAAACTAATTTAATTTAATTTATTAGTTAATATATATATACATACAAATTCGTTCAATTAAATAATTTTTAAATAAAACTAATAAATTAATTTTTTTAATTAGTTTTGTTAATTTAATATCTAATATTAAATTAGTAAAAAATAATTCCTTCATATTGAAATTAATTTTATACAATTAATATTTAAATCATATTTTAAACATTAATCGATTCTCCAATTTTGTTTAATATCGATAAAATTAAACATTTCAGTTGTATCGAATACAATGAATAGAAACCCTAATTGAATTTGAACATTTCAAATTAAAAACCCTAATTTCAAATCTTATCTAGATTAATAAATTTACTAATCCAAATTACGAGCTAGTAGAGGGATCTTATGGACCTACAGGTTTGAGCTCCAACAACTTGTAATTAATTGGTTAAACTCTTTAAACCGAATTAATCACTATTCGTTAACTACCAAGACATTCCACTATAGCTCGATAGTTGTACTCTCCTCACTCTAGATATATTTATGTCCATTTTAACCATAATCAGTAAGTCAATTCTTCACAGGTCGTTCGTATTTACAGTTGGGTCAAAGATTACCGTTTTACCCCTGTAAATACATCTTGTTCCTTAAGCTCCCATTGAACCTCCATTCAACAATTGATTTATAGTCCAACTTATAAATGATAACCCTCTCTTCCCTGAGAGGTCGGGGCCTTGTTGTTCAAGAAAAGACATCAACGCTTAAGAGAACAACCCATCTGCTAATCCTAAATCGGGTAGGAGTGAATTTCATATTGCAAAGCTACGTCCCCAGCTATCTATCCAGTCTTATACCCAAAATAGGAGGCTTATTGAGCAGTGCTATTGGACTACTCTCAATTATAGATCAAAGGATAATCCCGAATAAACAAGAGCCCATAGTTAGCTCAGGATTAAGATCGAGTTACTTTAGGTCATTTGAGTTTGAGATAGTCAATTTTAACAGTAAACAGTTGTTATAAAGAAAAGTGACTATTTCAAGGTCCGGTCTTATGCAAACTCATTGTACAGGATGCCCCTACTCACATGTCTCTATATGAATGATTTTCGAAACACATAATTTGTATCAGTATACAAAATCGGCCGCATCCAAAGTATCACCAGGATGAGGTACCCAATCTCATTCGTATACTTGTAGACCATTTTGGCTACATATTAAAACTTCATCCAACTTTTATATTGTCATATAAAGTTAAAGTATTCATGTTATAGCCATGGATTCATTTATTGGATTTTCATAGAAGGATGTAATATCAATAGTAATTTATTGAATAATAAAAAACTCAACAGCATATTTATTGATAAATAAAATATGTTAGTAACATTTACAAACTACAAGTTTAGGACATTCCCAACAGGCCGAGCATCAGGTGCGCATTATAGCATTGCCTTGAGCTGTGTTGCGCGCGTTGAGGTTGAATGTCCGTAAAACCATGTAGCATTGCAATGCTTTGGGAGGGCGTTAAAACGCTGCCTATTCTATCCTAGAGCGTTGGAGGTACAGCATTGAAATGCGGTGCAACGGTGACGTTGGGCATCTCTGAAGCATTGCAACGCTGCCCTGCATCCAAGCATTCTATCTAATAGCGTTGAGCTAACGTTGGACATATGTTTAATGAGAGAATTGCAATGCTCAACAGGGCAACATCCTTCATTCCTTCGTCAATTGATCAATTTAGCTCATAACTTCATCATTTTAGCGCCTTTTTATCTTGGATGCATAATCTGACTGCTTGTTCACTCGAGTCCTACAAAATAATCAATTTAACTAAATTATGTAACTAAACAACCCTGAGCTGAGTAGAAGAAGATAGCATATTTCCAATGCTATCATAGCATCACGATGCTACTATCGTAGCGTTGCAACACTGGAAGGTAGAACGAAGTATTGCAGTCGCAACGCTAAGCTCTGAATTCTGATGGAGACATGGTGGTGCACGTGAGAAGAAAGCTACTGCTTGGTGTTTAACTTAATTCCTAATTGTATTTTTTATTTAATTATTAATTAATTAAATTAATATAATAGTTAAATTAATTAATTTTGTATTAGGGTGTCAAAATCAGTCCAATTTTCCTATTTAATTTAATTATGCATTGGATAGATGTTTTAGATTAATATTTGAATTCATATTATATATTGTATGTCATATAGATTCAAAAATACCTACCTTAGGATAAACATGTACATGCATCATAAATTACATATAAAGGGCTATATTTTATAGGTATATGATTGAATTAACATGCTCATGAATCATAATAAGTGTTATGTTAGTGATGTATGATTAACCTAAGTATGTCTATGTATCATACTATATATAAAATTATTATAATAAATAGTAGAATGATGTATGTGAATGCGCTATGATCTTATAGGTTTTAATAATTCGTTAAAATATAAAGAGTTATAGTTTTAATGAGATAGATTAAAATCTATAATCAAGAGTTGCATGCTAACATAGGTCCAAATTATTTTGAATAGTTTAAAATTAATTGAGCTAGACTTATGTTATTTCTAATAGGATTAGGAATAGGTTAATCTTTTTAATTTTTTTATAGGATTATAATGAATTTAAATAAAATTATAAATTAATTGCCCATAAGGGAACTTTGTCAAAGGAAGGTTTTGTCTAGGACGGGGTATTTAAGGTGACGAAAATGGATCACCTGTTGGGTTTTTATGTCCTAAAACCCGTGTTGTAAATAATAAAACTTATTCTAAAAATTCAATAAGTTTGTATTGAATATATATATTACTTATTAGAAATCCAATAAACTTAAAAAGACCCATGACTATTACATGAGTACTTGAACTTTATGTGGAGACATAAAAGTGGATCAGGTTCGAGTAAATAGTCAAAATGATCTATAGTATATGAATAAGATTGGGTGCCTTATTTCGGTACTACTATTGGATGCGGCATACTTTGTAGTTGTTACAAAGAGTTGTAAAGTCCTACAAACGAAGTGATCCTAATTCGTACATGTTATGACATGAGGAGTGGGGGCATCCATTGTGCAAATGGGTTTGTACAAAATCGGACCAAGAAATCAGTCACTCTTACTTTATAACGCTGTTTGCTATTTAAGACTGACTATTTCAAAGCGATGACCTAGGTAACTTGACTTTAATCCTGAGCTAACTATGAACTCCTGTTTATTCGAGATTATCCTTAGATTTGTATAGGTGAGGGTTGGCTCAACAACATCAGCTCAATAAAACTCCATTTCAGGGGTAAAACCAGGTAGATAGCTGGGGACATAGGGTGCAAGAAGAAATTCTACAAAATCCTACAGAATCTAATTGACGAGGGCACTGCATATAAAGAATCTAATTTAAATTTGAGCAAGTGCTAGAGCGCCGCTGGCTACCTTGAATGTAACTTAAGTCGATCAATAAGCCAGAGGCTGATGTAAGTTGATCAATAAGCTAGAGGTTGATATAAGCTGATGAACAAGTCATGGGATGATCCAAACAGATCGACAAGCGAAAGGACGATCTGAATCAATCAATTGACCAAAGATTGATCCAAGCTAATCAGCAAGATCAACAAGTCCAAATGACTTCTTAAGAAAACCATCAAGCCCAAAAACTGATCATCCAAGAAGATTAACAAACTTAAAGATTAAAATTTACTTTTCGAGAGAAATCATCAAAAGACTGTTTATTAGAGTTACTCATTATATTATACTGAAATCAATACAAATATGAATATCAAATTCATTGAATTAAATTTTTTCAAAAATCTCGTCAAGCATAAGCAAACTTCAATAGTGGAGCAAACAACCCCTTTGGGTTCCATTATATTTAAAACATATTTTACTTTAAAATATTTGAGGGACCCATTAGATTCAACATGCAAAGTTTAAGAACCAATTGCATACAAAAATAAAAGTCTAAAGATCTCTTAGACACAAAGTTAAAAACTCATAGCCAATAGGAGAAAAAATTAATTTAGTTTAAGGGTTATTTTGAAATAAAGAAAAATTAGTTAACTTATTTACAAATATAGCAAAACGTTAATATCTATTAGTGATAGACTGCGATAGTCCACGATAGACATCTAGTAGTGTCTATAGATGTATTTCACAATCTATCGCACACTGATAAGTGTCTATCATGATCTATCACTAATCGACAATGACATATTACTATATATACTTGAAAATATTTCAGCAGTTTTAGTATTTAAAATAATTACCTTTAGTTTAAATTGTCAATTTATGTATGATCTTAAATTTAATTATCAATTTGAGTTTTTTCTTTGGTAGAAACTAATCAATTTGTAAAATCCATGACTTGTCATGATATAAGATAAAAAAACATATAGATTTTTCACTATTACAGTTAATGATTAATAATTTGGTTTTTTTTGTTTTTCTTTAAGAAAACAGCACACTCATAATTACTTTTACTTTTTAAGACAAACTATATCTGCAACTGATTTTGTGTAAAAATTCATATTTATAAGTTTTAGGAAAATCAACTAACTAATTCAGATTTTCTACATGTTTCTTTTTTATTCTACGCAATTCTTAAAATTCATTAAAAAGAAAAAAAAGAAAAAAGTCAAACCATGTATAGCTTAGTTGTTAAAATATCAATTTCTTCACTGAAATTTTAAGTTAAATTAATTCTCTCCCTCAAATTTGTCAATTGTTTTCTCAAGTTTGTGCCGCCTTTAGACTTTTATTTTTATGTGTAATGGTTACTAAGTATTTAATAGGTCTTAATAAATTTAAAAAATGAGTTGATATTTGATATAAAATTAAAGTTTATGTATACGATAACACTACAATTTTAATTTTATATCTAATGGATCAATATATATATATTCTTTTTAAATGTCAAATTGTTCAAGGATATATCAGCTACAAAATTAAAAAATCAAAGAATCAATTGGACAAAAAATTGAAAGATTAAGGATTTATTAGACATTTTTAAAAGTCAAATGATCGGATGGACACTAAATTGAAAGTTTAAGTATTTATCAAACATATTTAAATGTTCTAGAATATATCAGATACAAAGTCGAAAGATTAATGACTTATTAAACATTTTTTAAGGTTTTAAATTAAATAGACACATATTATCACTATTTATCAAAGATAGACTGTACTAGACTACGATAAAAATCTACCTATGTTGGATAGATGTTTATGGCAGTCTATCACTAATAGAAAATAACATTTTGTAATATATGAAAATATTTTCAACAGTTTACTATTTAAAATAATTATTCTTTAAATAATAATAATTAAAAAAACTATTTCTTTTATTTTTAAAAATAATTAGATTTAAAAATCGGGAAAATTTTTAAAGCACTTCCACGAACTTAAATTTTATATATTAGCATATAAAGTTAATATTAATTCAAAATAGTTTTGAAAAATATTGACTAAAACATGACGCTTTGTTATAAAATACATTTATTTTGAATTCAAAGATGACATTTATCAGTTAAAAAAAAAAAAAAGAAATCAACACATGAGATTATATTATGGTGTTTTCAGTCATTTTTTATTCATTTAATTTGAGAAAACAATATATATTTGAGTCAAGTCGTGCTCAAAGAATAATTAATGTTTGTATATGAATAGTAAATTTGACAAAGTATGAAAAGAAGACATAAGACACAATACTCTCTTCAATTCTTTTCCAAAATAATATTGATTTACAAAATTAGTAAATCAAACACTAATATTCCATTTTTTAGACCTTAATTATTATGTAAATCTAAATAGATACATTAATTATCTTAGATATTAAAATCTCATATATTTATATAGCTTTGTGCATATTTGGGAAAATAAGCTTAAAAAATTAGGCCAATATCCCAAACTTATTACTTTTGTAAAAATTGTAAGAAAATCAAATCCAACCCACATGATACACTACTGATATATACTTGACATTAGTGATATACATTTGATTCACTACTTATATGGACTTGATATCATTGGTACACTTGATACACTGCCGATGAGTTGATACACTACTTGATACACTTGATATACTATTGATACACGATTGAAATTGAAGAAGACTTAATTAGGCCAAAGTGAGATCAAATCTCATTCTCTAACGCTAAAAGAGCTTCAACACTAAATGAACTTGAATATGTCCTCAAACAACCACGATTGACATCATGAAAATTGAGGCAGTACTTACAATGAACACTATATCTTTGAGATCTGATGAGAGATTCTCTTGAAAACTATCCCTGCAATGTTTTCATCGATGTTGGACTTCTAGAGAAGGAAGGTGGAAGCGGTACAAATTGGTTCGACCATAACCAAAAACAAAAAATTCAAAATGTACAAGATTAAGATGGTGAGTACCGATCAAGATCCATCTTCAAAGACAACATCACAAGTCGGCATATCAGATTGGCTTTCGAATGAATTTGCAGAAGAAAAAACAAAGGAGAGGAATACAAATTCACATTTATAAATCTTGCTATATTTACAACATATGACATGCTTGTCAAATAGTGTTTTTAAATTGACACTCAATACAAAATTTTGTATTTAGTATCTATATCCATAAAGATTTATGAGCATTTTTTAGATAGAGCATTTTTTTTCATTATTTTATTATTTATATAATAGAATTATATATGTTGCTTGTCAAAGTTACCAAGAGAATACTTTGGAAGGTTCCGGGAAATGATTGATCTCAAAGTCTTTCACACATTTTTTTGTTTATTTATAAACTTTGTTTTTGCCCCAAGTTTCTCTAAGGCAGTATCCTCTCAGCACTCTTCTTCCATCTCAACTGCAAGTCCAATTGAGTTTCAAATTTGGTATGTTATTTGTTTTATAATCAATTTTTTCTTCACTTGTTCGTGTGTATCCGATAATATGAGATTTCATCTTAAAAAATAGCTTATATTATATTATTTTTTGGTTATGAATATTCATCAAATTATGAATGTTAAGATCTCGTTTCGTAACCATTTCGTTTTTTATTTTTGGTTTCTAAAAATTAAGCTTATTTCTTCCATATTTCTTACTATAATTTGCATATTTCAAGTACAATGGTTGAATTTTTTGCCAATTTCTAAAAAAAAAACTTTTTTTTTAAAAAAAATTAATTTTCAAAATTTGGTTTGATCTTTTATACCATTGGTAAAGGATACATAACAAAGAAAGAAATTTAGAGGTAGAAATAGTATCTATAGATTTAATTTTTTTAAAAAAAAATCCAAAAACAAAAAAATTATCAAACGGGGCTAAATAATTTCATAAAATAGCACTAAAAACTGGATAGAAAGATAGCAGAAAAGAATCACTGTTAAATTACTGATACCTAGTGTTATACTCAAATTATATTTTGAATTAGTATTGATATATTATTAATACATCAATATTATATTTGAAATAGATTTAGAATAAGTATTGATAGATTATTACTATATTAATTTAATATAGACCACATTTAGTAACCATTTAGATTTTTATTTTTTATTTTTAAAATTTACGCTTATTTTCTCTCAATTTTTCTTGCAAGAGTTTTCATCTTTTATAATCAAAGAGTTAAATTCTTTGACCGAATTTCAAAAACTATTTTTAAAAATATTTTCAAAATTTGGCTTTGTTTTTTCAAATATCAATGAAAACTAGTAACAAAGTTAGAAATTTAAAGTTGAAACAAGTTTATGTTCTTAATTTTCAAAAATTAAAAATCAAATGGTCATCGGGATACTAGTTAAATAATATTTTTTCTATTTTGTAAAAATATTTTCAACAATTGGACCAGATTATCAAAATTAAAAATAGAATTTTCATTGGTAAAATAATTCAAGTGAAGGGTAAAAATTGAATTTCAATAGTCCAAATGGTTAAAACAAAAAAAAAAAAAAAATCAAAAGTAAGTAATTTGGGCATGTGCGTGGTGACATGTCCAAAATCATTTTTCTTTCAAAATTGTGATGATGGAAATGATGAGAAAGTGATTTCCCTATCAATCACTTTGATATAATTTCAAGTGAATTTTATTATGTGATTGTGAGTGACTTTCATATAAAAATTCTCCTCCTTTTTCCCTTTATTTTGTCCTAAAATCTGTTTTTCTCTTTCTTTTTATAAATTTTGTCAATTCTATCTTTTTTTCTTCTTTCTCTTAAAGTATTTATAATGTTTACCTCTAATTTTATTCAATTTATTAAAAAATATTATTTTTCTCACTTCTTCTCTCTCCAATGGTTTTTAATTTATGAAGCACAGATATTTCATATGAGACAAAGAATTAGTATCAGACACGTATCGGATACGATACTTTCAGATACTTCCTAGATACGTATCTGACATGCGATTTGATGTATCTATACTTTTAGATACTTTTTATATACGTATCTGACATGCGATTTAACTTATCTATTTCTATGAGTACTTTTTTTTTTTTAAAAGAAAGGCAAATAACTCGTCTAATCTTTCCCAATCTAAAATTAGACAACCTATTTAAAAACTTACTACTTGAGTCCAAAACTAAAAGAAAAAAATAAATAAGTAACAGACCAAACCCTAAACTAGAATCATTTAATCCCCATATTCACATTTGAATCCCCACAAAGTTCATAAAAATATAAACCATTTGAACATTTTCAACCATAAGTTCTTCATTTATCTTCATACTTCTTCTTTGCAATATGAGTCACTTTTCTATTGCATTTTATTGACTATCGTACTTCAACATCTTAGATGTTACTTTTTTTGTATTGTATTTCAGTGTTTGTATTTTATTTTGTGCTATTGTTATTAACTTGTATGCTAAATTTATCTATATCCTAGATTTTTTTAAAGAAAAAAATGTATCTTCAATGTATCAGTATCCTCGTTTTTTAGAAATATATATAATAAATATATATATATATATATAATGACACATCCTTAGACATATCCATATCTTAGTTTTTTAGAAATTGACGAATTATCGTATCCAATCGTATTTGTATCATGTAGCCATATCTGTGTCTATGTTTCATAGTTTTTAACTCTCTTGATTTTTTCTCTCTCTAATTTTTATTTTTTTTTTAAATTCTTGAGTTTTCTTTTCTGTATTAAAAGTTATTTTCCATAAATTTTTGTCATTCTATTTTGTACATGTATGAAAACAAATATTAATATGATTTATTAAAAATTCACAAAACTAATCATAAATAGATAATTTAGCTCAAAACCACTTATTCTAAAAGTCAATCCCAAAACATTTCTTCACGTCCTTAAAAATTACTTTTAGTTTTGATTTAAAAAATCACTTTTAAAAATATAGAACCAAACATTAAAATGATTGTATGAAGATCATATTTAATAAATCAAATCATTTGTTAATAAAACAATTTTGTTAAAATTTTTATTTCTAAAAGTACTTTCAAACATGCCCGAAGTTGTTAGTTTCTTAGATAATTTGAGCAATTTTCCTTTTAGAATTTCTTGAAAATGGCTAGGTCTTAATTGCAAATGAAGGGATGGCTAGCTATTTGCATAAGTGCGCAAAAATTAGGTTAGGCATAGTAAAAAAATGCACATTGACCAAAAATTAGTATATGCAATTTTCAGCCTCAAAATTAAGAATTCAGATTCGACATCTGGTGGCCCTGATATTTTCCTACATCCTTTATGACCTTATTTTGTCATCCTTTGGCCTCAAGGGGTACCCATATTTTGGACGAGTGAGGAGATAGACTAATGTGGGTTCGTGGATATCCCATACTCGCGCCGCCACTGCAGTCCATCCAGTCGGTCGGGCGTGGCGTGGCGTGGCATGGCGAGGCGTGTGTGTGTGATATTAAATTTTAATAAAATTATTATTATTATTTTTATTTTTTTAACTTTTTTCTTTTAAGCGAAAAAAAAAGGAAAAGGTCTCCTGTTCGTGCTTCATCCACACGCAAGCGATTCGTCTGTGCACGTTCTAAGGCTCACTGCTTTTTCCGCTCCCTATTGTTCCACGCTGAAGGCCTATAAAAGGTGTGGCCTTCAGCAGTTCATAAACACAACTCATTTTTCACTTCATTCCATTTTTCCTCTTCTAACTCTTCTATTTTAGTTTTTCGAGCAGTAAGTTTAGAAAGGGTGTGTTTTGATCGATAACGGTGTATTTCTGATCAGATTTCTTTTGGGTGTTCTATCTTGGGGACGATGTGGCAATTTTCGGATCTGCTTGCACACTTGGGAAGAGCCACGAAATGTCTTAAAGAGAGCGAGCTCCGCGACTCAACCTATAACAAGTTTCTATTTTGCAGGTTTTGCTCTTTGCTTGACCGTTTACTGTTCATTGTTTTGAGGGTCCTACTGTTTCCAACAAGATGTGATCTTGGTTCATTCATGTCTCCTGCCTAAACTCGAGTCCTTACATGTCCACAAAATTTCGCTTGATTCATCCTCAAATCACATCTTACCAGGAGAAGTTCTGCTTTGATACCATCCATAACACCAAGGCTAAGATTTGGACTAGGATTCAAAATCCCAATACTTGAAGGTCTCGACATTCCTTTGTGTCATCTGCGACCTGACCATGTCATCCTTACTTGGTTTGAATGCTTCTAAGAATGAAAACTTTTCCCACAAATCAGTAGAGTCCTTTCAACGTGCCTTGTTATCACTCACATGCATCTTAGGAAAATTTCCAGGAGATCACCCAATCAGGGCTACTCCAAGCTTAGCATATTTAACTATGAAGTTCCAATGTTTGAGACACCAAAAAGAAAGGTGCACCTTGTTCGAATAGGTAGTGACATCATTTCTTTTAAGCCTTTCTTAATTATACTTTCATGTCCTTAGGATCCCTCTCATTTGGATGCAATCTTGGTTCATTCATGTCCCCTTTCTAAACTCTAGTCATTACGGTAAATATTATTGATATCATGATAAATTATTGATAATCTCTTGATTTATGAAGAATACAAGGTTAAATATAACAAAATATGGAATAAAAAAGAAAAGTCTAAAGATCTAGATTAACAACCTATAAATTAGCCTAAGATTAAGGATAACTCATAATATCAATATATGGCAACACCCTCCCTTAAAGTCAAGGTAGTATAGTAGATACCAACTTGAGTTATGAAGCAAATGAGTGAAAGGACTAGGTGACAAAGGAAGATATCAACAGGTTTCGATAGTAGAGATAGCTCATAGGATGAAAGTGTTTCTTTGGAGATGGTGATGAATAGATTGACAGCCATTTTTAATATGTTTCGTCCATTCATGCAATACATCATTGTGAACAATTTGGATAACACTGTGATTGTAACAATAAAGCATAGTAGCTAATTATTGAGGAAAATCTATATCTGTGAGAAGCCAACAAAGCCAAGTAGTTGGAAGTAGCAGCAACAAGAACACACTATTAAGATTCAATACTGGAACATGAAATAACAGCTTGCTTCTTACTTCACAATCAAATAAGAGAATCTTTCAAATATAAGCAATAACTTGTGGTAGAATGTCGATCATTGGGATCACCAACCCAAACAGCATTCGAGTCATTAGATAACACCAAGGATGACTGAGAAAAAAACTGAAGTCCATGATCAAGACTGCACTTAACAGATCGTAAAATGCAAGAATCTAAGATGTGATAATGTTTGTGTTCTGCTCGCCCATTTTGTTGGGATGTGTGACGGCACGAGCGTTGAACAATGATGCCTTGCTGGGTGAGAAAGGAGATAAGGCTTGAATCTTTATACCCCATGGCATTCTTTGTGCAAAGCATTTTAATAGTACGAGAAAATTGTGTTCGAATCATATTGATAAAGATAATGTAGACTTGAGACCAGGAATAATGATTTTTAAGAAAATATATCTATGTAAATCGAGAATAATCGTCAATGAATAAGAAAAAATAATTGTAGTCATTAATTGTTGGTGTAGGAGCAAGACCCTATATATCAGAATGAACTAGACCAGAAAATTTATAACAAAGAGATGATGAATTAAAAAAGATAAGGCAAGTAATTTTGCAAAGTTTACATTTTAAGCAGTCAAATGGATCAAATTTTGAATATTATTTAAATTTCCAAAAGAGACTAACTTGCAAAATTTTTTAGGAAAAAGCATGACTCAAGACAGATATAGAGATGAATAGAGATGTGGGAAGTTGAAGCGATGTGAGCACGAACAATTGTTCCAATTTGTGATACGTACTAGTGCAAATCCTGAACTCGACAACCATTAGAAGAAGAAAAAAAATTTAGACAAAGGTCACAAAGTTGGCCCATAGAAATAAGATTAAATTTTAAGTTAGCGACATGATAAGTATTTGGAAGAATAGAGTTGGTGTGACCACATTATCAATATGAAAAATAGACATACCAATTTTCATTTAGCAGCATGAATGACAGGAAGTGATGAAGCAGGAGTTGATAAAAACAGAAGCGAAATGTCAGAAATCATGTGATTACAACAAGCATAATCAAGAAGCCAAGGATTGCCGGATGTAACAGCAAGAGCAACATAATTGAAGAAGATTCTTTATTTAAGTAACTCTCGGAAGGTAGTAAGCGGAAACATAGTAGGAGAAGTACTGTTCAAGGAGGAGGCAACAAAAGTAATAAATGAGGAATCAAATTTAGATAAGCTCCTTGGTTGTGTAGATCTTCCTAAAGGGCAAGATGATCGAGTAGGAAAATTGTACAAAACATGACCCTGTTTGTAACAATACCTACACTTAGTCGTAAGACACTTAGAAAATTTATGACCTTGGAGACTACAATTTGTGTAAATGATAACATCATAAACTTTGGCTATTAAAAGTAATCAGGGAAGTGAATGAACCAAACCAAGCTTCAATGAACCAGTTGAGTCAATCAAATATTTGTACCAAAGTTGAAAACGAATCGGACCAAACTGGTTAAAACAAATCGAATCGGTTGAAACAAATCGAATCGAGGTTTTTTAAGCAATGCACAAACTTGTGGACAAAACTCCACAGATGAAAGTCAAGATCAATGGTGCCTGAATGAAAACTCGCAAACCGATTGACTGGATCAACGACAATGAAAACTCATTACATGAACGAAGAAAGATTAATGGTGTTGTGTGAATATGGGCAGTGTTAATAGGTTGGGATCTGGGCATCACTAGATCTGAGCTGAAACGACGAAGGACGAGGCAGATCTGGGGTGAGGATCTCTACAGATTTGGGCTGTGTGCATTTGGGCACACGGATACGGTCTCTCCAGAAATTCAAAGTTGAAATGAGTTTTTATGTTCTTAATTTTCAAAAACTAAAACCCGAATGGTTAACGAGACATTAGTTAAATAACATTTTTTTTTCTATTTTTGAAAATATTTTCAACAACCGAGCCAAGTTATTAAAACTAAAAGTAGAATTTTCATTAGTGAAATAATTCAACCCAAGGGTAAAAATAGAATTTTAGTAGCCTTGGTTAAAAAAGACATCTTTTCAAGAGTAAGTGATTTGGACATATCTCAGAATGAATTTAGAATTACCAAAATCTTTTTCGACATGTCCAAAATAATTCTTCTTCCAAAATTGTTAGAACATCGATCAATGGGACCACCAGCTCAATCAGCATGTATGTAACCAGATAACACAAAGGATGATTGAGAAGAAAACTAAAGTCCATGACCAAGAGTGCCTTTGACATATCGTAGAATGCAAGAATCTTAGATATGACAATGTTTGCGTTTTGCTTGTCCATTTTATTGGGATGTGTGATGGCAGAAGCATTGAACAATGGTGCCATGCTAGGTGAGAAAAGAGCTAAAGCTTGAATCCTTATACTCCATGACATTGTCTGTGCGAAGAATTTTAATAGTACGAGAAATTGAGTTTGAATCATATTGACAAAGACAATATAGATTTGAGACGAGGCAAAATAATTTTTAAGAAAATATATCTAAGTAAAGTGAGAATAATAATCAATAAATACGATAAAATAACTATAGTTATAATTATTGGGGTAGGAGCAAGACCCTATATATCAGAATTAATTAGATCAAAAAATTTATCACAGAGAGATGTTGAATAAGAAAAAGACAAGGCAGGTTGTTTTGTAAAGTTTACAATTCAAGTAGTCAAATGGATCAAATTTTAAAATATTATTTAAATTGCCAAAAGAAACTAAATTGCAATGTGTTTTTTAGAAAAAAGTATGATCCAAGACGAAGATACCATTGATATATAGCAGAATCAGCGACAAATGCAGAGATGGATAGAGAGGTAGAAAGCTGAAGAGATGTGAGCTCAAATAATCATCCCAATTTGTGATACGTACCAGTGAAAATCCTGAACCTTACAACCATTAGAAGAAAAAGAAACATTTAGGCGAAGGTCGTGAAGTTGGCTAATAGAAACAAGATTAAAGTTTAGTTAGGGACATGATAAGTATTGGGAAGAACTAAAGTAGGTGTGACCACATTACCAATATGAAAATTAACATACAATTTCCATTAGTGGCATGAATTGGGGGGAAGTGATGAAGCAGGAGTTGAGGAAGATAGAAGTGAAATGTCAGAGGTCATGTGATTGCAACAAGTAGAATCAAGGAGCCAAAGATTACTGGCTATAACCGCAAGAGCTAGAGAATTGAAGAAGATTGTCTGTTCAAGTAACTCTCAAAGGGTAGTGAGCCGAAACCCAGTAGGAAAAGTAACATTCAAGGAAGATGCAGTAAAAGCAAAAAATGGGGAATCAAAGTTAGATAATTAAGCTCTTTGGTGCGTGGAGCTACCTAAAGGGCGAGGCCGTTAAGTAAGATAATTGTACAAACGTGACCCTATTTGTGACAATACCTGCATTTAATTGTAGGAGAATTAGAAAATATATGACCTTGGAGATTACAATTCGCGCAGATGATAACATCATAATATTTGGCCATTAAAAGTAATCAAAGAAGTAAATGAACCAAACCAAGCTTCATTCACCTAGTTGAATCAATCAAATATTTGGACCAAAGATGAAAATGAACTGGACCGCACTGACTAAAACAAATCGAACTAGTTGAAACAAGTCGAATCAAGATTTTTAAGCAATGCACAAACTTGAGGACAAAACTCCAGAAATGAAAGCGAAAATAAATGGCACGTGAATGAAAACTCGCAAAGCGATGGGTTTGGACCGACCACGATGAAAACTCGGGGCGTGAATGAAGATAGATTCATGATGTGAAGTGAATTTGGGCAATGGTGATAGGTCGGGATCTGAGCATCGCGGATTTAGGCTAAAACAATGAAAGACGAGGCAGATCTAGTAGGCATGTAGCAGATATGGGGTGAAGATCTCGACAGATCTGGGCTGCATGCATTTTGGCGCATAGATCTAGTTTGTCTAGATGAAACAGATGACTCGAAACGAATAGCAACACACATATTTGAACAGACGAAACGGGTCGACGACAAAAGACAAGAGGTAGCAGAGGATAAAACCTAAATGTGGGCTCCGATATCATATTGATATAATGATATTTTATTGATAATCTATTAGTTTACCATGAAGAATACATGTTTAAATATACACAAAATGTGGAATAATCAAGGAAAGTCTAAGTATCTAAATTAATGGCCTCTAAATTAGCCTAAAATTAAAGATAAGATGCAACTCCTAATATCCATATATAATTTTTGTTTTGCAGTTTCATTTGTCAAAGCAATGAATCAAACCTTGAATGGAGCTGCATCTTTGGGACTTATTGATTCTTTGTATTCAATCATCGAGGAAGATGCTTATATTTTAGATCGCATAGACCAGGTATATTTATAAATCACGATCATAAATCGTATATAGTTGAACTATTGATCTCACATTAATCCTAAATTAAATCACAAATACAGTTGTTGAACATGTTTATGTTTATTTGACTTCTGAATTTTGAAGACTGGTTTAATCGATCTCATTAGCTTTAAATTTTATGTCTCAATCGTCTTGCCATATTGGAAAAACATTTTTAAATTAACACTATTTGATCTCTTAGTTATAAATTTAAACTTAACATGTTTAATGGAACCCCAAACTCGAAAGCACTATATATCAATGTCGATATTAGAACTCTAGGTGATTCAGATGTATAAATTTGAATTATGTGCTCAAGGGACGCTTATGTATCTTAGTCATAGTTCCTGATTACTTAGCTTTTTACACAACTCTTAGTAATTTTTCTTTAAAAAAAAAAAAAAAAACAGCTACTAAATTATGTAAAATATTGTGTGGTAAATTTTAATTTTAAATTAGAAAAATCTAGTTACACTATTTGCAGTGTTTGGTAAAATAATACAAAATTAGTGTAATTTAGTTATATGAATCCAAGTCGACTCATTATTTTAATTATTTTCATATTCATATATAATGCATAATTTGTTATAATATAATTATTAAAATGTTTGAATTGCAAACAAGTTTCTTTAATCTAAACTGTAAGAAAAAAATTGTTATAAAAAAATAAATCAATTAAAATTTGAGAATATATACAACAAAGTATACTAATATATAATGAGATTAGTAAATGGTTAGGGAATGTAACATATCTTTAGGAAAGCTAAATCGAAAAATGAATATCTATCAACTTTTGCTCGACAGGTTAAATCAAAAGTGATTTTAAATAGATTATTAAAAGCTTGTAAATGTAGTCCTCTATACACGTACCTAAATCACAATACCAAAATTTTCAACTCTATTCATTATTATTTCTATAAATTTGCAATCACAAACTTAAAACCGTTTAGGGTTTATTTTGTGTATTAACTCTCGATGTGTTAAAAAAAACAGGTACCCTTTATAGATACTCCATTACACATCTCTGTATTAGCTGGACATGTCCATTTTTCTCTAGAGATCATAAGGTTGAAACCATCCTTAGCAAAGAAGCTTAACCCAAAGGGGTATAGCCCTATCCACATGGCATTGCAAAATGACCAAATCGAGATCGTGCTTCGACTTGTCGATGTCGACCAAGATCTCATAAGCATACAAGGGAGGGAAGGTTTAAGTCCATTGCACATTGCAGCTTTGGAAGGAAAAGACGAAGTCTTGGCTAAGTTTTTGGTTTTATGTCCAAAATCTATCAACGTATTGACTGTTCGTAAGGAATCTGCTCTTCACATTGCTGTTAAGAATGGAAAAATTGGATCTTTGAAAATTTTATTGGAGTGGACCAGAGAAGCTTGCATAAGCTCGATAATAAATTGGAGTGACGAGGAAGGAAACAACATCATGCATCTTGCAGCCATTGGCAATCAAATTGAGGTTGACAATCAAATTGAGGTTAGTTTTAGAAAAGATGAAAATCAAGTTATGGAACATGCATGTAGAATAGCTAAATTCCCAAGAAAACAACATATAACCATCTTTTGCTACAGTAAATACTATTTCGAAACCTTCAATTAGCTACAATAAATACTATTTCGAAACCTTCAATTAGCTACAGTCAATACTATTTTAGAACCCTAATTTGCTACAATATTCACTATTTGCTATAGTTTTTACTATTTTACATTCATCGTGTTTTTTTTTTAAATTTTCCTGCTATTGTGTTTACTATTTGTTTTCAAACTAAAAATAGTTTACACCTCAAATACATATTATTATAACCCAAACTAAAATAATATACATACCAAACACAAACTATTATAACCTAACTACAATAATAAACTCTTTGTCCCAAACGTCTTCTTAAATTTGAACTTAAAAGTGTATAATAAGTCCAACTTTCATTTTTGTGTATCATATATAGCCATAAACTTTTATATGCATTGAATAACGTTGTTAAACTATCATCTTAATAATATTGTGTCCTATAGATCTTTGAATTATCAATTTTGTGTCCAATAGATTTAACATATTTTACATTAAAAAAAATAAAATAACTTACTACTTGACAAAAAAAAAAAAAAAAAAAAGCAAAAATTTAGACTCTTATTAAACAAATAAAATTTTGTTTTATTTTCTAAAAGAGACCAGTTCATTACTAAAAACTTAAACACAAGTATAAAATTGAGTTATAATGTAAGTTGAAAAACGAGAGAATAGGGGTACAATGTCCATTCACAACCAACATAAAAAAATAGTGTTATTAAAGGTTTGGAATGTCAATCATGTATAATGTCAATTAAAATGGACATTAAAGATAATCGATGGTATTATTACAGATCTTCAATATCGGTTGTCTATATGACCGACATTCCAATGCTAGTCACCTTTAATGTTGATTTTCAACCGAAATTAAACACCTTTAATAACACATTCTTCAATGTTGGTTCCCTTCATGTGATCCACCTTTGAAGTCGACTAATAATTGACATCTATGCAATGCATTAAATGTCTATCACTAATTATTTTAAAAGAACATATACTTTTTTTGCACGTGTGCATACCCAACACTATTAATACTATTTCTCTATCACCTGTAGATGCAAGAAATAAAAGTATCATGAACTTAGTAAATCACACATAAGCTACAATGCAACCAATTTTAATTGGTCAAAATGCATAAATATGAAAGGAAAAAAAGGAGAAATTTTCACATATGTCCCTGCCATGTTTCGTGAACTGTTATGACACTGATATAATTCTATCAACATCTATTTATGATAGACATTGATAACAATGTTTCCCACAACTATAATTAAATTTTGTTATTTGTGTAAATATTTTTCTTTATTTTATATTTTTGAAAATTCCTCACCCCCAAAAATAAAACTTATAAACAAAGAAATTTATAAATTAAGGTATGACTATAATAACTACATGATAGTCAATGCACTCCAATGCCTTTGAATAAACTACAATTTAAAGATGAAGGTCTTATAAATATAATCTTTGAAAAATAAATAATGTTAGTTTGAGCTCCATTTACTTATTGTACACCTAAAATAATTGTAAAATTAAACAAATAATTACAGTCCAATACAAGTGCAAATTTTAAAATAAAGTAGTACTACAAACCTTAGCAAGATCTTATACAATAGAAGAACTTATCAACTATCACTATCAAACTAAGCCTACTTGAAACCATGCATTTTCATTTAGAAAATGCATTAACAACAAAAACACTTATAAATTTATAAACACAAACAACTTAAACCGATAACAAAAATTTTATGAACCCAAATAAGTAAGCTTGTTAAAATTTAAGAGGAAAGACTAGTAGCAACTGAATTTATTTGGACAAATGCATAGACATACATTGTCCTCATAGTATCTTGTTGCACACTAATCAAACATCCCATGCACCATGTAAGTCAAACCATCTATCTTTTCAAATATTTGCAAAAATTACACATCTTATCACTATCAATGATTAAAGGAAGCTACGTAACATAGGATTCGATTTAACTTCACTATAAAATTCACTGCGAGACATAATTTAAAATCTAGAATCCTCATAACAAAACATGAGAAAGATTGAAGGGATCAAATTCCATAAGAAAATATAAAACAAGCTCATGTGGTTTCATGCCTACCTTTAGAGAAAACCTGGCAACTATGTATGCATTGGACATCAAACTTCTCCACAAACTCACAACAACGTCCCCATTGGAGAAGGTTGCAATTATGTATGACTGATTCACACGTCTCAAAGGAACATTGTTGACTTTGAACCATTAACAACTAAATAGAAGAAACTTATAAACAGACGACCAATAAAAATTGATTTCATTGGGAAAAGTGCATAAACACCAACCAAAATACTTATAAACAACTAAGCACAAACGATTCAACTTATAAAAAGAAATAAACTAAAAAAAACTTATAAACATTAAAAAGGCTCAATAGAAACAATAAACAAACTAATGAGCCCAAGTAAGCTTATCAAAACAAGAAGAAAAGACTAATAGCAACATAATTCATTTAGAAAAATGCATAAACATAAACAAAAAGAAAAACTTATGAACAACTAAACGCTAACAACTCAATGGAAACGATAAATAATTGAGTTAGGACTACCATGATTACATAATAGTCATAGGATTCAAACACTTATTCAAATCCAACACTTTAGAATAAATAGAGTTTTAAGCAGAGTGTCTTATAATTATTGCCTTATAAACAATGTGCCATGATAGTTCAAACTCTGCTGGCTTACTTGCTAAGAAATAATGACAAAAAAAAATGATCAACAATTTCAAGCAAGCTAACCAACATTCAGAAAACTTTTAACTAGTTTCAACATACAGATCTCAAGTTCTAATGTGTACTAAAACCAACAAACTTAAATAAAATGAAATTAATTTAAAATCATTCTCAGTCTGGCCAAATAACTTAGAATCTATTACCACTGCTGCATAACATAAAAGATAACACAAATATTAAACTAGAGCTAAACCAAACATGAGCAATTGAACTAAATCAAACAAAAATAAAGAATGTAAGAGACCTATCACATACTTCTAGACAATATTTCTATATCCAATCCATATATGCAACAATACGCTCAAAACATATTTCATACATGCATTCAAACATTCAACAATTAAAATCATATCACAAACGTGTCACTATAATTTTAGCATGCTCAGACATCTAGAAACAAAGTTTCAAAGTAAGAACTTAGTTTGAAACCTCATTTGGAAACTAAAATAGTGTTTGGAATGAGCAAACTTACCAAAGTGATCTTAAACCTCACTTTGAACTCCTTGAATTAGGTCTAAACTACAAACAAAGAACATCCAAGGGTTACAAAACAAATTTATAGCATCTAGATTCCAATTGAAAAGTTTTGAGCTGAGTTCTAAAGCCTAAAATTCACCAAAACACACTTGGATCTTTGCTAAAAACTGTCCGAATAGTTTTGAAAGTACTCGGAACCTGCCAATAAGGGCTTTCAAGTGTTAGAGATAATTATAAACACCCTTAGTACTGGAATGTTGAGTTCTAAGTGTCGCCTAAGATATGGGTGTCTCGATGAATGCAACTCGTGGAGGGAGACTTCGTCGTCATCATTGGTCCACGCCAGAGTTGTGACGGGTTGGATCCTCAACTGCCACGCTTAGGTACTGTGGCTGCTACTCGAGACTTGAAACTTTTTTATGCGTAAACATAATCAACAATACTTACAAACTCATAAGCACAAACTCAATTGGAAAACATAAAAAACACTTATGAACCTATGCAAGTAACCTTAACAAAACTAAGAGAAAACATGACCAATAAAAATTGGCTTCACTAGAAAAAAATGTGTAAACATCAACCACGACTGAGTTGCGACGGTTTGGATCCTCAACTACCACGCATAGGTACTGTCACTACTACTTGAGACTTGAAGCTTGTTGAGGACTGTCGGAGAAAGAAGTTGTTGTTCGTGGGTCATATGTTTTGTCGTTGAGTGATGCGTAGCGAAACCGATTGTGAAGAAAAAGAAAAAGGGGGCTACGTGAAGAGGTGTTAGAGAATATGCCACATCAGCGACCAAGGAGGAGTCAAGAAAACACATTAGCTGAAGAATGCCATGTCACTGAGATGAGTCATGAAGGATTATTCCTTTACTGCTCAATATTTTTGTTAGGATTGGACAATAACAAACAAATATTCTTTCTTCCTGTATTGAACCATGTATGCTCACTTCATTAGTCATTTGGTATATAATTTTTTAATTCTTTGAATCCCTAAAATAGGGAACAATGTATAAATTGGGCATGGTGCCCCTTTCCAATGTAAGAAAAGAATACGAAGAGGCAAAGTTGAAAAGCTCTCTATCTATCGTTTAGTAATTTGGTTCCATCGTGTACAACGATTAGCTAAATGACTTAATACACCGTTCATTGTTTAGCACTGAGCATTCATCGTGTACAACGAAAAGGTAAACGATAGCCTCTATCGTGTAGCTCCCGATTCCTGTCATATACAACGAAAAGGTAAACGATAACTCGTTTTACTATCGTATAAGTTCCGAGGCTCCGTCGTGTAGTACGGCGAGGTAAACGATAAGGTTTATCTTAACATTGTTTAACTGCTCGACTCTATTGAGCACAACGAAGAGGTAAACAATACTGTTTTCCATCTACTTGGTATCGAAGCAACTATGGCAAACGCCACTGTCACAGGATCAACGCGACCACTGAATCGTCGAAGTTTAGCACACCTCCCTTTAATCAATTGTTAAATCAAATAACTAGCACCAACTTGGAGAGAAGTTATTTTATGCTGGGGAAGATGCTAGCTCTTCCAATCTTGAAAGGATACAGATTTGAAGGTCATATGTCTGAAACTAAGGTGTGTCCTCCTATGTTCATTGTGTCTACTTTGTCAGCTGCTGAACCTAGTGAAGCAGACTCTCAAGCCTCAGAAGAAGCTTCGAGCTCCATCTGCTTGAAGTCCCTGAACCCACTGTATGAAGCTTGGCTTACAGCAGACCAACTTTTGTTAGGGTGGTTATACAACTCTATGACTCCTAAAGTTATTGTATAGCTGATGGGGTACAAAAGTGCTAAAAGTCTATGGGATGCCATTCACTCGTTGTTTGGAGTTCAGTCAAGGGAAAAAGAAGACTATCTTCACCAAGTTTTTCATCAGACTCGTAAGGTACCATATCAATGTCTGAATATTTGAAACTTATGAAGCTTCAATATGATAATCGGGCTCAAGCTGGTAGCCCAGTGTCTACACGTAACCTAGTGTCTCAGGTACTCCTTGGGTTGGATGAGAAGTATAATCCAATGGCGGTAGTTATTCAGAGCAAGTATGAGATCTCTTGGTTAGATATGCAGTCTGCAATATTGTCATTAGAGAAGAGGTTGAAACACCAAACTACTTCAAAAGCCACTACAACATTTGCTCATAATGCCTCAGCCAATGTTGCTTTCAATCAGAAAAACTCTATATACAAGATCCCTGGATAGAGCAACACATAATGAGGTAATAAGCAACAATTTAATGGATCCAAAGGAAACAACAACAATGGAGGAAATAGAGGAAGAGGTTGAGGAAAAGGAAATAGGCCTACCTGTCAGGTCTGCTCCAAGTATGGATATGTTGCAGATGTGTGCTATCAAAGGACAATTGAGAATTTGTCTCAAATCAAAACAATGGTAAAGGAAACACTTAGAATCAAGGGAACCCTGGGGCAAATCCCTTAGCCTTCGTTACCTCACAGAACTTGAATCCATTTCTTCAAACTAAATCAACAGGGACTTTAATTGGTATGCAACCAACCATGTCACAGCAGATCCCAACAAGATAGCAAATCCCTTTGAGTATACAAGTAATGAACATATATAGTAGGGAATGGACAATAGTTATACATATCCTCAATAGGCAATGCATGTTTAAGTTCCTCTAGTTGCAATATGAACCTGAAAAACATCTTGTGTGTACCAAATATTGCAAACAATCTGGTTAGTATATCAAAACTGGTTCAAGATAATGATGTTTCTGTTGAGTTCCATAATGATTGTTGTGTTGTTAAGGACAAATGTTTGGGACAAGTACTGGTGAAAGGAACACTTAAAGACGGACTATATCAATTGAATGAAGTAGAGGTGACCCCAGTTGATGTAAATATCAAAGAGACAAGCTGTTTTCTCAACACAATGAACAAAAATAACAATTCTACGGCATTTGTTCTGTTCAAAAGTGGAGCAAACTTATTAGAATCAAAAGAGTTGTGGCATAGAAGACTAGGTCATCCTTCTCTTCGAGTTTTGGAGACTATATTGAAAACTTGTAATCTTCCTACTAAGTTAAATGAAGAGATTAAGTTTTGTGAATCTTACTGTCTTGGTAAAGCCCATTCCATACCCTTCGCTAATTCTTTGTCTCGTGCACAACACAAATTTGATTTAATACACTTAGATGTATGGGGTACAACCTCTATAAACTCCATTGAAGGATACAGATATTACATATCATTTATTAATGATTATAATAGATATCTTTGGGTCTACCGTCTTAAACAAAAGTCGGATACACTATAGGCCATCAAACATTTCCTACAAGTTGTTCAAACACAGTTTAAAACAAACATTAAAGAATTGCAGTTAGATAATGGTGGTGAATATGTCAAATTTCATCAGTTATGCAGTACATAAGGCGTTGCCTCTCGGTTTTCTTGTCCCTGTACATCTCAAGAAAATGGAAGAGTTGAAAGAAAACATAGACACCTAGTAGAGATAGGACTAACCTTACTAGCATAAGCATCAATGCCTCTTCAGTTCTGGTGAGATGCTTTTCTTAATGCTTGTCATCTGATAAATGGTCTTCCCCCACCGGTACTAAAGAACAAATCATCTATACAATTGATGTATGGTAAACTAGTAGATATTACAAAACTAAGAGTGTTTGGTTGTGCCTGTTTTCCATGTCTTCGAGCATACCAGCCAAACAAGTTTCAGTTCGACTCTGATAATTGTGTTTACTTGGGTCCAAGCATGGTTCACAAGGGACATCGATGTGTGAACAAAGATGGTAAAGTGTTCAACTCAAAAAATGTTATCTTTAATGAATATGATTTTCCTTTGTCCCATGACTTTCAGGTGCTTGATCTGTCAAGACACAAAACTACAGTGAACAGTGGCCCTCAAGTTCTCTCTCCCAACATAACTCTACTATTGCACAATGTCCCCATTCAACCACCACAATCTACCTCAAATCCATATCATAGTCCCTCACTATCAAATACCTATATACCAGATATCAATCTAGCCTCTTCCCTCCCTCATATGCCTGTTGAACCTATCTTCTTTCCCCAATTATCATATGCAATTCCTAGCCCTTGTCCATATCATACAACCACCCAAACTCCCTTGGCCAGCCCTTCCACTCGATCACCTAACAACACCACTCCAAATGCCTCACATACAATCCTTGTTCCTAACACCTCTCATCCATTGCAGCCTACTCATCCAATGATTACGAGAGGCAAAGCTGGCATTTTCAAACCAAAAGCTTGGCTAAGCACTGCTTAACATGATTGGTCATTAACTAAACCAACGCGTGTGTCAGATGCACTTGCTACACCTCAATAGAGGTAAGCAATGGATATTGAATTTCAAGCACTCATCAACAACCTGGTGGTCAATGTGTTGGGCAACAAATGGATCTTCAGACTCAAGAAAAATCTGGATGGGCCAATACAAAGATACAAAGCACACCTAGTAGCGAAAGGGTTTCCTCAACATCATGGAATTGATTTCTTTGAAACGTTTAGCCTGGTGGTCAATGCATTAACAATCAGGGTTGTTCTAAGCATTGTTGTCTCCAAAGGATGGGCCCTCCGTCAGCTTGATTTCAACAATACTTTCCTAAATGTAAAATTAACAGAAGATGTCAATATGCATCAACCACCCGGGTATGTCAACTCTGAGTTCCCTAATCATATATGTAAACTGAACAGGGCTATATATGGACTGAAACAAGGCTCTCGGGCCTGGAATGATTTACTTACCACTACTCTAATTAGTTAGGAATTCACCAACTCGAAGGCAGACACGTCACTGTTTATACTACACTTAAAGGTTCAACTATACTGCTCCTTGTCTATGTTGATGACGTAATAATAATAGATAACAACAACCACTTGATCTTTCGGTTAGTGGCCATTTTGGATAACATGTTTGCTCTCAAAGACCTAGGCAAGTTGAATTACTTCTTAGGTATCAAGGTTCAATATCTAAAGCATGGGTTTATATTGACTCAGTCGAAGTAAGTTGATGATCTATTACAAAGGATTGATTTTTCAAAGCTGAAACCTGTAGCCTCACCTAGCTACTTAGGAAAAAACTTGTCTATTACTGATGAAGTTCCTCTCATTGATCCATTCTTATATAGAAGTACAATCGGAGCACTCCAGTACCTAACCAACACTCGTCCGGATATCACATATATGGTAAATAATCTCAGCTAATTTCTCAAAGCTCCCTCAGATGCTCACTGGCAAGCAACAAAGAGAGTTCTTCGGTACATCAATGGCACCAAGAACTACGGCCTACTATTTCAACCAAGCCCCTCACTTGAAGTATCAGCTTATTTACATACAGATTGTACAACAAACATTGATGATAGAAACTTAATAGCCACGTACTGTGTATTTTTTGGTGGAAATCCTGTCTCCTGGTCCTTAAAGAAACAAACAACAGTAGCTCGATTAAGTACTGAGTCAGAGTATTAAGCCCTTGCACACATGTCTTTCAAAAATTTTTTGGCTTCAGCAACTACTAAGCGAAAACCAGTAGTCCAATTCAGCCAAACCAATAATCTGGTGTGATAATGTGAGTGTAGGGGCCTTAGCCAACAACCCTGTCTTCCATGCTCGGACTAAACATATTGAAATCGATGTTCACTTTGTCAGAGACCTAATCCTTAAAGGGAAACTTGAAATCCGGTATGTTCCTTCATCATATCAATTAGCTGACTGCCTCACAAAACATTTGACACACTCTCGATTTTTCAACTTATGGTCCAAACTTGGGATAGTTGAACTCCCCACAAGTTTGAGGGGGGATGTTAGAGAATATGCCACATCAGCGACTAAGGAGGAGTCAAGAAAACACATTAGCTAAAGAATGCCATGTCACTGAGGTGAGTCATGAAGGATTATTGCTTTAATGCTCTAGATTTCTATTAGGATTGGGTGAATACAATCAAATATTATTTCTTCATGTATTGGACCATGTGTCCTCATTTCATTAGTCATTTGGTATATAATTTTTTAATTTTTTGAATCCCTAAAATAGGGAACAATATATAAATTAAGCATGCTGCCCATTTCCAATGTAAGAAAAGAATACAAAGAGGCAAAGTTGAAAAGCTCTCTATCTATCGTTTAGTAATTTGGTTCCATCGTGTACAACGACTAGCTAAACGACCGAATACACCTTCATCGTTCAGCGTTGAGTGTCCATCGTGTACAACGAAAAGGTAAACGATAGCCTCTATCGTGTAGCTCCCGAATCTTGTCGTATACGATAACCTATATAATGTCAGTTTTAAACCGACATTAGAGATCCAACTTTCCTCCCAAATTGACATTTTTTTATCTGTGCCTTTTCATTTCAACTGACATTAAAAGCCTAATTTTATATAGTGTTAGAATATGTAAAAGATAATTAGAAACGAGTCAATTGAAAACCTAAAGATTTGTTGGATGTCTTACAAGTTTAGGTATTTATTAAAAAACTATATTGAAAGTTTAGTAGAATAAGGGAGTGTTTGGAATGCTAAGTTGGTTATTATAATTTGTGGTTTCATATAGTTTGTGAGTTATAGTAGTATGTATTTCAATGTAGACTATTTTAGTCTTAGTAGAAAATAGTAAATATGTTAATAATGAGGGAGAGAGAGAATGGGTAGAAAATAATAAAAACACAAAGAGATTTTAAATTGTAAGTTATAATTAAATAGGGTAACTACAATTACAATAGATAGTACTTTTAGGGTAAATAATTAAGTGTATAGCAACATTTTTAAAGAACTAAAAATATAGTAAAATCTACTTGTGATATACAGTTTTTTTAATAGAATTTTATTAGTGATAGACTCCATCACTTTCAGAGTAAAATTAGTGACAAGTCGAAATTTTGCTATCCTTACAAATTCTTTTGCATTGTGCTATACTTGCAAATATTTTGAACTTGATTGTTATATTTGCAACTGTCTTTATTAATAATTGTAAATACCACTGTTATATTTGTAGCCCCAAAAACATAGAAGACTGTAATAGTCCATTCCACTAACTTGATGTTAGGGGCTAATATTTGAACACCTGTTACATTACTGATATCTTTTTTGTTTTATGTAGATGGTGAAACTTCTTCTCACGTACAATGTAGACATCAAGTCTAAGAATTTGAAAGGCTTTTCAGCTGTGGACATATTAAGACAAAATGAATTTTTAGGAGACAAAGAGTTAGAAGAGAAGCTGGATGATGAGCACAATATTATTGTAAAACAACTACGACTTGCAAAGATATTGTTGAAGTGGACATTGTGGTTTATAAAGAGACTAGCGATAACAGATCATCGTGAGATTGTAGACATGTCGAAAGAGGATCGAAATGCGATATTAGTAGTTTCTGTGCTCATTGCAACAGCGACTTACCAAGCTGTCTTATCTCCACCAGACAAAGAGAAAATTGAATTAATTTATATGAGCTACAACTGTCGGTACTTTACATACATACTTTTCAAATATTTCAACACCTTGGCCTTTGTTGCATCAATGATAGAGATTTGCCTTCATCTTCCTTCTGGGATTCGTTACACTCTCCATTTGGTTCTCCCTCTGGTTAATTGCTACATATTGCTTATGCTTTTTTGGTTGTCATGTTATACTGGAGTTCTTACAACTGGTGCGGTTATTGTTTTTATTTTGACCAAAATCCCAGCACTTCGACAAAAAATAAGTGGAGATCTTAACCCAAAGAAGAAGATCAAACGTTTGGAGGATGAAGAGAGAATTGACTGAAATAAAGTGTGGTCTTTTTTCTTGTCAAGATCGACCTGTTTGGGTGCGCTTTAAAAGCTTTGTTCATGGCTTGCTTTAATTTGTTTCACATTGTCATTTGCTAATGTTTTATCATACCATGTTCACGCTATGAGCGATTTTAGGGCCTTATTGAGATTGTTATAAATAGGAATATATTTGGTAAACCATTTCCATTTCTGTTTCTTGAAAAAGAGAAACACAATAGAAACAACTTGTTTGACAATTGTTTCTCAAATGTTGTCGCACAATATGCTATTTCTGCATACTGTTTTTTTCCTTATTTAGAATATTCTGCAGAATTATTTTTTATGGATTTTTTCCTTTCTTATTGGTCTATTGAATTTGGTTTAGATATTTTTCTTTTTCTCCGTTATGCCTATTTATTTTGAAATGCTTGCATTGTTAGGGTGACCAATTCTACATTTGTTTCGATGGTCTTGTGCTTTGTATGGTGGTCATGTGTTACAATATGATTAAGTACTATCTTTGTTTGATATATTTGTTGTGGAAAATCACTCTTCAACAAGAAACTTTCATTGTCTTAGGGGGAGTCTAAGACTTGTCTTTCGAGAAGGAATTCTCTATCTTAGGGGGAACCTAAGACATCGTTGTGAAGAAGGAGTTCTTCCACTTAGCGGGAGCCTAAGTCTTATTAGTGAATCATCTTGACTAGTAGTGGGAAAGATTTAATTAAAGAGGGGGGGTCTCATAAACTGAGGGAAATCAAAGTGATCTTCACTAATATGTGCATACTTGGGGGGAGCTAAATTCTATTTAGAAATAGTCTCACATCTAGGGGGACCCTAGGTGATCTTTGAGTTAGACTCTTTGTATGTCACTATAAATTCCATTATAGACAAGTACTCTGTTGTAAAACTTGACTCTTCAATATTAGGGAATTATCTTTCCCGAGCACACTACCCTCCAAAAGTAAGTGGTTTATCATTGAACTGGGTTACTAATTTTTTTGTTTTACTACTTTTTTTATTTTATTGTTTTTACAGTAAGTGCGTGAGCATCAAATTTGACAACAATAATTGGGAGTCTAGAAAAAGGGATCTTAACCAGAAAGAAAGACAAAATAAATTATCTGAAAATAATAAGTAACATTTGTTTCACTTCTCCCATTGAACCCAAAAGCATCAAAAAAGCCTTGGAGGATGAATGTTGGGTAAATGTCATGCATGAAGAACTCGACCAATTTGTGAGAAATGATGTTTGTGTTGAGATTGGTATCTTAATTCTCCCCGAGTCTCGTTGTTTTGTAAAGATACACATTGTTTGATGAATAAAATAATTGTTATTTAATTCTGGCATTTACTCATATCCAATAAATAAAGCTCCTTTTGTAAAGATACACATTGTTTGATGAATAAAATAATTGTTATTTAATTCTGGCATTTATTCATATCCAATAAACAAAGCTCCTTGATTATCTTATGTGAACTTAAGTATGTATATGTGATATACAAGTGGATCATGCCTTAAGTGATAACCTAAATAGGTCTGTAGTATAAGGATTATGGTGGGATACCTGATCCTGGTGATACTATGGATACGACCCACTTTGTAGAGGTTTGCAAGTGTTGTAAACTACTACGGATGGTAGATCCTAACCATTCATGTGGAGATGTGTGAGTGGGGGTGTCCTATACAAAGAGTTTGTATAAGACTTGGATCACGAGATGACTAGACTCTATATATAACGTCGTTGATACTAGAGACTTACATCTCACCTAAACGACCATAGATGACACGTCCTCAATCCTATGTGTTTTGGGAACTCCTACCTTTGAGGGCGGTCCTTTGATTAGTATGGTTAAGAGTGCCAGATTGCCAACTCAACATGCCTACCTTTTTGGGGACTTGTCTAATCTGGAAGCTGGGAACTCAATCCACAAGATGGAATTTACTCCTTTCCCGGAGTAGGGATAAGTAGAGACATTGCTCCCTTAAGGGCTGATTTCGGAGCTTGAACATAGTGGCCATAACTTTTCTTTGGAAGAGATGACTTAGTCGTAGTAGGACTATAATTTATGTTCATTAGAGGGATCAGTGGTACTTAAGGAGACAGATGTAACTACAGGGTCATAACGGTTATTGGCCCAGTTGTAGTTACGAGTGATCTATGAAGGGTTGTCGCACTGTTAATTGGTTAAGATGGACACATAATATATCTGTGGTAAGGAGAGTTCAACTATCGATCTTTAATGGAGTGCATGACAGTTAACGGATGGTGGATCCTGTGACTAAAGAGTTTAGTCAGTTATTCACGTATCGTTGGAGCTTTGAGCTACAGGTCCATAAGGTCCCCTTGGTAGCTCAATGGATTTAGTTGAGGATCAGTTCTTTATGTTGATTTGAAATGTTCAAATTGACAAGAGGTATTTTGATTATATATGATATAATTGATATGATGTATGAGATACATCTAGTGGAGAATTGATGTAAATGAGATTTACATTAAGTATCATGGAATAGAAAAAAAAACTATGGTTTATATATTTAATGAGATGAAATATTAAAACTATAGGTTATAAATATGGTATGATAAGGTGGTTATCATTTATATTTATAATAATATTAATTATTGGATAATTAATTCTTTTTCTTTAATAACCAATTGAGTGGGTAGTTATTGGTGATTCATGGTAACCGTGAGATAAAAGAAAAATTGTTTTCCTAATTTTAATAAGTTTTGCAAAGTTTTCATAAAGTTTTTTTGAGATTTCTCTCTCGTAGAAAGAATCTCACGAAGTTTTCAAGTAAATATAGATTTACTAAACGACAGCTTGGGCGAGCTAAATGATCGTGCGGTAGCGAGTTAAATGATCGTGCAGTATATACTAAGTGATAACTTTCCCAAAGTAAATGATTGTGTAGTGTTTGTAGGCAACAGACACTGAGCTAAACTATCGATTAGCTAAACGATGAGTTATGCGATGAGCTATACGATAGGTCTCCGCCATCTCCCACATGCCCGATCATATATCCCTAGCCTTCTTGGTGGTGTCATACTCAACTCGACATTGTCGAGGTTCTTTGGAGGCCATTTGTATTGCTGAGGAGTACGTGACCGAGGCGATCACTGAATTCAAGCACGAAGTGTTTGTACTGTGTTGCAGTCGTGTAGATCGAGCATTCGAGGTTGTTGTGTTCGAGCATTCGTGAGCAAGGAACGTAAAGACGAGTCTACAAATGTTCGTAGAGTTTTCTTCTTGTTCATTTGTAGTTGTTTATGTTGTAATGATTGTATAACTACATGTTTTTCTACGACTGTAATTTGTAATGTTCATTCATGATTGTAATTTGGAATGATCTTATTTCCGATGCTCATGGAAATCTCGAGTTCAATTTCATTCAATTGGTATTAGAGCCAGGTTCTTTAATATTCCAAATTATAACTTTGTTTTGAACTCATTTTACAGTCGCGGTGGGTTCCTGCATTTGTGGTTAATTGTTTTCTGCATTTGTTGTTGAGTTGATGAATGTTTCACGTTTAATTGCCTTTTGTTAAGCTTTCTGGTATTACAAAGCGTTAATTTGTAAGGACCCCTGTATTTTTGGGCATAATTAACTTTGCAATTGAGTCTGTAATTCAAAAATTTTGAGTTAGTCAAGTCGTTCATGATGAAACTGCGAAGCATGGAGATGTGGTTCTCAACGAAGAAGAAGACCAAGGGTTGGTCGTATCGTGTAGCCTCAGGTAAATGATCGTTGGGATTTTACTAAGCGATCGTTTAGATTTTTCTAGACAGTCGTGTAGTATTTTCTATGCTAAACGATGAGGTAAATCGTTTACTCTATCGCATAGCATTGGTTGCCTGATCGCATAGGTACTGAAGGTAGAAGATCGTAGTGGGAGCATGCAATGCTCATCGCATAGTAAAAGGCGTGCGCTAGACGATCGTGTAGTCAGCAAGCTTCATCACTTAGTTACTACCTATGCGATCACGTGTATGCGATACGAAGGCGCTAGCTAAGCGATCGCTTAGGCGATGATGCTTCGCGGCATCATAGTCGTTTAGACGATCACGGAAGGCAGGCGTTGTGCGGATGCGCTAAGCGATCGCGTACCTAAGGCTTCATCGCTTTGTATTAGGTATACGATCGTTTAGCTCTGGGAGCGTTGGTAAGCGATAGAGAAAAGCATTTGCTTTATCATGTAGACAATCGCGGGGTGCTTAGTACACGATGCTTGGAGATACGATGCTTTGCTCGAGCAGTTCAAGACCCAGTTTGCCTATTCTAACCGGTGGCTCCTTGTCTTTGTAATAGTTAGCTTTCTTTTTCGTGTTTTTAAGCAATTTCACCCGGTTCATCAACATTGGTTTTTATACATGTGATGTATGATACTTATATGTCAAAGTATTTGTCATATAGTTAAAACCCACCTTAAGTTGTGCAATTATTCATGCATCATGTATTATAAATGTTATAATCAAGCATGAAGAAATTACTTGAAAGCATGCGGATGCATCATGAAATATAATAGTTATATTTTGCATGCATTATCATGCATCATCCTTTTATTATAAATGTTATAGTCTAAGAGTGAATGGAAGTATGTTTTGCTTGTTTTATTTGTGTTTTGTATAAGTGTTATATAAAAGAAGTAGCAATGAATGGACAATGCATTATGCAAGACACTTAGGCTGTTTATAATCATTATGAATGCCTTGCATATGTTAGCTTAGCATTGTGGTTATAGTTTCCGTTTATAAGTGTTATAAAGGAAATTAGACCTAAAATCAATAATTCAGAGTTGCATAAGGACTTAGGGTGAACTCAAGTTTTTAAAAGGGTTTTAAAATTGGATTGAGATAGACCTAAGTTCAAGTGGTTCTAAAGAGTTTAGTAACCTACATTAATCTTTTTAAATCGATTTAATAGGATTAAATTGGTTGGAATAAAAGATTAAATTTGTTATAAACCTATCTATAAGGTACCTTTTGTCTAATGTGGGTTCTGGCTAAGCTAGGGTTCTTAGATTAACGGAAACATAACACCCCTACCTGAGACCTACCTGGAAAGGTGAATTAAATAGATTTTCAACAAGCATGCGACGATTTGGTCAAAGACTCCATTAAAGAGTTTAATGTATGATGATCAAAAGTTGTTTAACTATCCAAGGTAAAAGTTACTCTTGGAAAAACTTAAAAGTCACTTAGTTAAAATCCTTAGCTGTGTTTTTTCTAAGTAAGGTAAACCCTAGGTTATAAAATACTCAGTGGGAGGAAGAGGAGTATTAGATCTGTCTATGATTCCACTCAAATTTCTCCCTGTATGTTCACACCGTGAGATTCATGCTTGGCCTTGTGGTGCCCTGGGAGCATCCCCCTTCGAATGGTGTTTGCATGAGTCAATATCAAGGTGGATGGAGAGAGTATTTATAGTAAGTAGGTGCAGGGTGTGTGTCAACACGTCTTATAGTCTCTTTCATTGGTTCACACTGTGAGATAATTCTGTATGCCCTCGTGTCGCCTTTTGAGTGTCTTCTTTCAGATAGATTTTATGCAGTTGGTCAATATCAAGGTGAACTCCAGAAATGGATAGGGTCGCTTTAGGTTTTCCCCAATCGGATTTTTTCCCGACGGATTGGCCTTTTGGGACGGACATCTAGAGCTTAAAATGGAGGGTCACACTTACGGGAGATTGTTAAATAACTTAATGATCTCTTGGCCAAATCAATGATGGCTAGTCGTTATAGGAACAAGAGTTGTTCTGGTATTAATGACTGGTTGAGAACTTCTCAATTCAGAGGAGGGATAATTGACCGCACTTCGGTGGGTCTTGTCGTAAACCTTTGAAGCGTCATTGCAAAACCAGAGGTCACACGGGGTTCATGTTAGTTTTTCAAAAACCTTATTGGATGTTATTTTGTTTTACATCGGCTATTTGCTCAAAACCTAACATAGGTCAATGTGTTTTTATTTTTCAGCAACTTGTTAATATTTATTAAAGCTTTTAAAATGACCAATTACTTACAGTGGAAAGAATCGTGTGAAATGAATTTCATGGCAAACGACCTCCATTCCACTACTCTCCAAAAGAGAAGACAAGAGAGTAAATATGATTTATTGGCCTTGGAGACGTGTCAGTAGAGAATGATGATTTTGACTGGATCCTTGATTCAGGTGCTACCAATCATGTCAGCTCCTCTTACTAAGGATTCAGTTCCTAGAAAACGTAGCCACAGGGAGAGCTGACTCTTCGAGTCAGTACTAGTGAGGTTGTTTCAGCTGTTGCTATAGGCAGGCTGAAGTTATTTGTTGACAAGAAACATTATCTGTTACTGGATAATGGTTTTGTAGTTCCTCATATTAAGAGAAACTTAATTTCGGTTTCTTGTCTCATTGAACAAGGCTATAACATCTCCTTTTCTGAGAATAAAGTGTTTATTTTCAAGAATGGAATGGAGATTAGTTATGGTTCAATGGAAAATAACTTATACACACTAAGGCCGTTAGTCATAAAAGCCTTATTTCACATTGAAATGTTCAGTATGGCAACAACAACTAAAAGAACAAAGATTTCTCCAAAGGAAAATGCCCATCTTTGACATCTAAGGTTAGGTCACATCAATCTCAATGGGATCGAGAAGTTGGTGCAAAGTGGACTTCTAAAAAGTTTAAAAGAAAACTCCTTGCCGGTATGTCAATCATGCCTCGAAGGCAAGATGACCAAATGACCTTTTACTGGAAAATGTTACAGAGCCAAGGAAGCCTTGGAGCTTGTACATTTAGACCTCTGTGGTCCGACGATTGTTAAAGCTCGACATGAGTATGAATATTTCATCTCTTTCATAGATGATTATTAAACGTTTGGGTATCTCTTCCTAATGCAATGTAAGTCTGAAGCCCTTGACAAGTTCAAAGAGTATAAGGCTGAAGTTGAAAACTTGTTAGGTAAGAAGATAAAAACACTATGATCTGATCGTGGTAGAAAGTATAAGGACCACCAATTCTAGAACTATATGGTAGAACATGGGATTGCATCCCCATTCTCGACCTTTGGCACACCTCAACAGAATGGTGTATCTGAAAGGAGAAACAGAACCTTGTTGGACATGGTTCAGTCTATGATGACTTATGCTCATCTTCCAGGCTCGTTATATCCTGAACAACGTTCCCTCGAAAAGTGTTTATGAAACACCTTTTGAGTTATGCAGAGGCTGTAAAGGTAGTTTACGCCACTTCAGGATTTGGGGCTGTCCGACACATGTGCTAGCGACTAACCCAAAGAAGTTGGAACCGCATTCGAAGCTTTGCCTCTTTGTAGGCTACCCCAAGAAAATGAGAGGTGGATACTTCTATGATCCAAGTGAGAACAAAGTGTTTGTTTCCACTAACGCTATCTTCTTAGAAGAAAACCACATAAGGGATCATAAGCCACAGAGTAAGCTCGTTTTACGTGAGATTTCTAGTGAGAGTGAGACTACTCAGGGTTCAACAAAAGTTGTTGAACAAGCTGATAGATTGATAATGGGTAGAAATACACATTATTATAGTGCTAAGTTCTTAAACAATGTTGGCTTGCGTTGATAAAACATGTTAAACTGCGTCGATTAAGCATCAATTTCATAATATTGTGGTCGCATGCGTTCATCGCATAGGAACAATTAATTTTTGTATTTTTATGCAGAATGTGCGTTGACGCAAGACAAAAATTGCGATCATAGGAAATCATTGGTTGAGCGTAACTTCACCGCAAGGCTTTGCGATGATTGTGCTCGCAAACATTTGCTCAAGAAAGATTGTCGTAACCTGGTCAGTGCAACTTGGCGCATCTGGGTGAAAGGCTAATTAATCACGATGGGACAGAAAGCTGATGACAGTCGAATTCGAATTAAGTTGATAGTCGCTAACGATAACAAGTACATTTAGCTTTTTGGTGACAAATATTTAGCCCATCTGTGCAATCATGAGAGTGAAGCCGCCATTTACCTTGGTGTTCTATAAATACTAGAGGCATCCTTCAGAAAAGGAGTTCAGTAGTTCGAAAATTCATACTTCAGTTCACATGTCCTTGTTCATAGTTTTCTTTTCGTTTTAAGGTAGACGCAAGAGAGGAAGGTAGTGCTGATAGATCGTTTCGGTAAGGTTGGGAGAGCACTGAAAGCTTCAAGGATAGAGAAAGGGCCGACGCCTAGGGAAGCAGGAACATCTTTGGAACCAAATAGAGATTCACAGTGTAAAAGCCTCGGTCAGCAAGGAATTGCTAGCAGGGTCTCTACCTTTAGCTTCCATTGTTATTTTGTACTCCACTCATTTATCGAAATGGAATCTACTTCTCTATATCTGTTCACTCTCTGTTATTTATGCATGAGTAGCTAAATCAGTTGAATGGGTTGAGGAGCATTTAGCTAGCACAACTAGGGAATATTCATTCTATGCGATTATCTTGAATTATGTATGCTTCATTTATCCATTAGAGATATTCAGGAGGGTAGTCTAAGGACATGATCTAGGCTTGGGAAGGTAATGTTATAATCTAGGCTCAGGAGAGTCAGATTAGAATTCATAATCAATAAATAGGAGATTAGGAATAAGCACTATTTGTTATCAACGCATCGCATGCATCCTATAGATAGGATATGATTGTATGCGGTCACCTTGCCTTTATACATTTTGCATCATCGCATAGAACAAGAGTAGAGACTTAGGGATAAGCTCTATGGACACTTTTGCATTCAACACATGCATTCTAGACTTAGGAGCATTGCATTTGCATTAGAAAATAACTTGTTGTGCATGGTTATAGCATGATCGCATAGTCTGACACATTCCTAATAACGCTAGCTAAAGATCTTCTCAACCCGTTCATCCGCTTACTCAGTGTATCTATCACACAACTGACTTTTCTCAAATCCACCACATTTTTTATTTCTTTTATTAATGCAAACAACAACAACCCAACAAATGATTTTTTTGTTACCGCAAGGTTTTCATAAAAATTACCATCGCAACCTGTTTTCACAAGTCCCTGAGTTCGACCCTGAACTTACCAGGAAACTAGTGGAATTTACACTTGGATTCTGCTGAGGTAAATTGAGTGCACAACGCAATTTCACCATCGCATATCATCCATAATTCACTTCATAAAAACAAGCATAAAGTTTTTGGCACCGTTGCTGGGGACTTTGGCAAAATAATGTGCTAACGGTAATTTTTCTGATTTCATTGTAGACTCTCAATCTCTGGCGAATTAAGGCCCGAAGATTGAGAGAATGTTTAGATGAAGATTGAAAGACTGCCAACAGCAACCATAGTTAGATAAAGAAGAGATGACGGAGCAGCTTGAAAATGGAGCACCAAATGAAAATAATGTCATGGCGAATCCAATCCTGCTGGAAAATGATCACAATAGACCCATTAGGGACTATGCATCGCCAAACCTCTATGATTTCTCTCCAGGAATCATGATGCCTGCCCTCGATGGAAGCAGATTCGAAATGAAACTAGTGATGCTACAGATGATCCAGACTGCAGGACAACTCGGAGGCTGGCATGGCGAGAAACCACACGCCCACCTTCGAAGCTTTATTCAAATATGAAATACTTTTGTGTTCCCGAACATCTCTGCCGAAGAAATTCAACTAACTTTGTTCCCATTTTCTCTCTGTGATCAGGCTAGAAAATGTGCATATTTTCTCGAACCGGTAGAGATAACTTCTTGGGAACAAGTCATGGAGAAGTTTATGAAGAAATACTTTCCACCTACTGAGAATGCCAGACGAAGGAAACTAATTACAAATTTTGAAGAAGACATGGACGAATCGGTCAGCGATGCCTGGGCGAGGTTTAAAAGGTTGGTTCAAGACTGTCCATACAATGGGTTGCCAGACTGCCTTTAGATGAATTTTTTTTATCATGGTTTGAATCCCGCTTCGCAAACCGCTGCCAATGCGGCAGCCACTGGTGGTCTGCTTGATAAAACGTATGACGAGGAGAAGAATATCTTGGATCGAATCTCCAAAAACCATTAAGATTGGAGAGAGAGTGACCAGAGACTGAGATTCAAAGACAATGATGTAAGTAATGGTTCTATTGCTTCACTACAAAACCAGATGACCGCAATGATGAACTTAATCCAGGGAATTGAGATCAGCAGCCCAACACCGCAAAATGGGCAAATCAACGCAATCAGTCAAAATACCGCAAGGTGTGCGACTTCCGGTGATGGGCACGCGATGGAAGATTGCCCGAAAAATCCACAATCTGTTTACTTTGTAAAAAATAATCTCTTTTCAAATGTCTATAACCCCGGGTGGAGAAACCACCCCAATTTTGTTTGGAAGAATCAGCAACAGAATTTCCAACCCGTGGTGCAGAAAGAAGGGCCACCAGGATTCTTTTCACGCAACAATGGTCAGACAAACAATCAAGCAAGTAGCTCATAACCACCACAATCCTCTTCCTTGGAAAGCCTATTGAAACAATGCATAGAGAAAAATGAAACTGTGCTTCAAAGACAGGCTATGTCCATCCGCAATCTAAAATTACAGGTGGACCAAATTGCAAGTGAGCTGAAGAGTAGACCGCAAGGGGCTATGCCGAGTTCAACAGTACTCCCATGCAGCCCGAGGGTATTAGGTAAAGAGCAATGTCAGGTTGTGACATTGCGAAGTGGGAAGACTGTGGATGGAGAAAAGAAGGAGCTTAGTCAGACAGCTCCTATTGCAGCTGAACCTGAAATTATGGTGAGGCAAGAAGAAGAAAGAGAAAAAGAAGCAGTAGAACTAGAGGTTCCGTCGACCTCAAAGCCAACTGAGACGGGAACCGTGAAAGTGCAGTTACCCCCTTTCCCGCAGAGACTAAGGAAGAATAAACAAAGAGGTACAGTACCAATGTTTCCTATCTATGTTAAAGCAATTACATATTAATATTCCTTTTAGTGAAGCGATTGAAGAAATGCCTACCTACACAAAGTTTTTGAAGGATATGGTAACTAAGAAGAAGGGAGTTGGTAAGTTTGCCACAGTGTCGCTAACTCATAGTTCGAAATAAATAATTCCACCAAAGATGAGCGATCCTGGGAGCTTTACTATTCCTTGCTCCATAGGAGGACTGTACATTGGGCAAGCCCTGTGTGACCTAGGAGCCAGCATAAATTTGATGCCTCTATCGATCTTTAGGCAACTGAATGTGGGGCAAATTGTGCCCACAATGGTGACTCTCCAACTGGCTAATAGATTTCTGGTTCATCCAGTGGGAAAGGTGAAGGATGTGCTAATAACCATTGACAAATTTATCCTACCAGCCAACTTCATTATTTTGGACTACGAGGCCGACAAAGATGTGCCCATCATTCTGGGGCGAACTTTTCTATCAGTAGGTCGTGCTCAGATTGATGTGCATAAAGGGGAGATCACTTTAAGCATCAACGGAAAGAAGCTGAAGTTTAACATAATTCGTGACATGAAGTTTCCAAATGAAGAAGGCCTGCATGACTCAGATGATGACCAGAATTTGATTGAAGAAAAAAAGTTTGATGAAGAGAATGAAGAAGAGGATGTTAGCGCGACTCTCCCTCACTCCCCAACCTCCATTGCTCCACCACCACCTCAGTCACCCAACCTCGTCAGCCCCACAGACCGCGCCTTGTGACTCCCCCATACCCTCATCTGTCCGTCCATTTGAAGTTGCACCGATCTCGCTCAGCCGAAGAGCCGTTCGGAGTTGTATCGATCTCGCCCAGCCAAAGAGGAACCGTCCGTCCAAGTCGCCGCCGCCTTCTTCGAGCCCAAACCGGAGGAGCCGCTGTTCGCAGTTGCGTGCCACTCCTCCGTCCAGCCCTGCGCGCCACTGGTCTGCCACAATAGATCTGTCCAACGGGCTGCTCGAGTTTCTGTATCGGGGCCGCCATTCAACTCCAGTTTCTGCCATCGACTCTTGGTTTTGAACAGATCTTAGATTTAGGTAAGGTCAATGTTATGAGATGGATCTCTTGAAGGATTTTTTTTTACACATTATTGATTATTGGAATAAATAATCATTTAATTCATGTTATGAAGGTTTTAAGTTGTCGTTTGTTGGAGTTAGACCTTGTTAGAAGAAGATTTTGTAGTCGAGATTTTGGAGTGGTTGTTGATCAAGTTTCGTTGGGTAAGTTCATTGGTGATCCCAAAAAGAAAAAAAAAATTAATTTGTATATATGGATCTTGGCTCCAAGAATTTAAAATTTGTGTTATGTTCTGTATTAGGGGACTTAGTTCAAGGGTTTTTGGTTGGAGATCATTAGCTTGGATTAAAAATCGGAATTTAATTTCGAGGTAAGTAATCTTATCACTGGAACTGCTCACGGGCCAAGCTCTAGTTGTATGCTAGCGTGATAAGTGTATGTTATGGTAAATGTTAGCATGTTGATTGATAGTATGACTTGAATCAAAGTATGTGGTGGCACAAATTCTGATTTATTTACATACACACCTAAGTGCTTGATCATTAGTATGTGATAGTATGTGTTTTCATATGTCGATGTCTAATCTGCTGGCGTTGAGGCATACTTGTATGTTATGGATTTATGATATAAGTTATACATGGATGATGTATAATATGTTGTTAAGAATTATGGGTATGTGATGCAGCCATGGTATTAAGGATTTTTATGTATGCTTGAGGACCGTACAATATTGAATCTTAGCACACTAGGACTGTGTGAATATCCCCATTGATTAGTTAGATGCTCACTAGTTGTGTCTCCTTCGGAATTCACCAGTTTTGTGTTTCCTTCGGGATTCACCAGTTTGTGTTTCATTCGGGATTCACCAGTTTGTGTTTCATTCGGGATTCACCAGTTTTGTGTTTCCTTCGGGATTCACTAATTTGTGTTTCCTTCTGGATTCACCAGTTTTGTGTTTCCTTCGGGATTCACCAGTTTGTGTTTCCTTCGGGATTCACCAGTTTTGTGTTCCCTTCGGGATTCACCAGTTTTGTGGGCATACTTAACTACAATAGGATAGGACTCAGTCTCTTATATGTTACATGTATTTATGTTCCATATGTGGGTATCTAGAGGACATAGATGGCTAGCCTGACCCCAGTGGTGGGGTTACTTACTGAGTATTTTATACTCATTCTTTCTTATGTTGATGTTTCAGGTAAATTAGAGATGCATCAGTGATGGCGCAGCGGAATTCATGATCGAGCCACTGGGACTAGTCTTTATGCTTCCGCATCATGAGATTTAAAGTTCTTTTCATGTTTCGTTAATGTTTAGTTTTGATGTTTGAAACTTATTATTAAGAATTGTTTTTCTTATGCACTTATTAACCTTTATGATTTATGGGTACCCTACTATTGTTTTTAACAATGGCATTTATTAAATGTCTTTTGAACTTCTCTTATTTTTAATTAGCATTTATTTCAAATAATTGAGCGTCATTTTAAATTCCTTGCATGCATTTATTTTAGTAACGGCCTTACCTAGGTTCTAGGGGGTCGGGTCATTACATGTTTAGTTAAGAGAAGTCAATGGTCAAAAACTAAATAGAAACCCTTTCTTTCTCCTAGAATTAGAATTTTCGACCCTAGATTTCTTTTGCCCACTTATCTTCATTTTTTTCACACTTCATATTTCTGTCACACACAATCCCCTGCTTATTGATATAACTAGAGAATTAACTTAACGAAACAAATTTATTGCCTCCCTGTGACTCAACCTGTGCTTGCCACTATTACTACATTTTTGTAGGGATAGGAGTAGTTCAGTAATATAAATTTTCTTTTGATTTGTGGATTTTTTCAGGAATTAAATGACACCGAAAAAGGGCATCGATCAAAATGGTGCCATTGTTGGGGAAGCCATTTATGTTTGTTTAGTTATGTTTCAAGTTACAGCTTTATTTTGCTTTTGATTTGTTTTTCTTTTCTTGTGTCAGGTTTGGCATGGAGAACGGAGCGGTTAGTATGTATTTCGAGTTGGGTGCAAGGCAAGCTGTCGAAGAGAGAGAACAAGAGACCAAGTAGACTTCTTAGCTTAGAACTATGCTTGGTGATCTTGTCTCGTCCATTGCACTGTTGATTGAAGGCTAGCTGCAAAGTAGCTCAATGATAACGAGTCCTACGTTGAGAAGTCACCCTAGTCACTAGGAACCTGAGCCTTGCACCAATCCTGAATAAATAGCTGACTCCTATGAACTCGCCCTATTCTACCATCCAGTATTTTGTATATCTTTGAGTTTTCTTCTTTCTGTTCTCAGAAGTCTGTCGTGTTTTTTCAACTTTCGACTCGGTTGAGTTCCTTGAATCATCTGAATCTTTCTTTTTTCCTTTTTACAGATATATCAAAAAACCAAAATTCGACCTATCTGAAGATGGAGTTTCTTCAGAGCGTTAAGTGCTACATCAACTTAACTAAGCAGGGCCGAAGAGATATGAGAATTTCTTCGTACTATGAAAGTGGGACGGGTCACATCGAGCAACTGATGTTGAAAATTTATCCTTCTTAAAGGGAGCCAGGTGATAAAATTTGATTGCTTTCTTCATTTTTCCTTCTAGATTAGCTTTTTGTTTTTCTTTTGTAAGGACCCCCTAGAAGAGAAGAGCATCTTTTGGTAGGCAAACCCTACTACCACACCTCGAAGAAAATGCACCAAAAGGCCTATAGGCGAGGTTTTATGTTCCCTTTTCTTTATTTTTTTTGGGCTTAAATTATAAATATATTGGGGAAAATGTGTCATTTTAGGTTGGGGATGGTGGTTATATATGCATGTCTGGCAAGTCCTTGAGCACCTAAGCTCGGACTTTGTGGTTGAGCTGCTGAGACGATTTTTGTGATACATGTAATGTGATGATAACTTTTTGTGATAGGTATTAGATAACTCTCTATTTGCTTTGTTTAGGATCCACAAAACGCATACATGATTTTGGGCCAAATTTAAAACTTTTTCTTGATTCCTTTGCATATTTTGAGCATATAGCCATCTTATTCGTTGTTTTGAATGCTTAGGATTGGGTTATTTGATCGATATGCTTGTTGTCAACCCCAAAGGCCTAGGTGATAGTTGTTAAGTAACTGAAGCTTAACTTAGTAATGCATGCTTAGGTTTTGCCAAACTCTTGTTTAGTACAATAAAAATTTGTTGTATGCTAAATAAAAGACAGGCATGTTGTTGAGTAAAAGTAAATTGTATGATATTTTTGAAGGGGAATACTCATCTTTCTTAAGGGTGTGATTAACCTGGGGTGGCTATAACACCAGTAGTTTTCCTCTAAGCTAAAGTACCCTTGAGGAATGAGTAAGCTTCGCACCTTTAAAGAATACGTTGCTCGTAGTTGGATGTCTTTCACGTAACCCATATGGCCAAGCCAAAACGAAGATGACATAGACATGATAAGGGTTCCTCTTTTGTATGTTGTAATAAAAAAAAAGAGACAAAAAAGTAGCAAAAAAGTTTGGTTTCCTTAAGTTCCACATTGTCACCTTGGGTTTAGGAAGCTTAATACTTGGTCCTCCAAGTCAAAATACGAGGAAAACGAGCTGAGGGTTGAATAAAACCTTCACGGGCTAGTAAAGACCTACAAAGGATTGGTTAAGCACACCACACATGTAAGGGAATGAGAATTAGTTTTAAATTTCTTAATAGAGTGCATGCATTTGAATGACCTTATCTTTATGAGTAGTTTGTTATCATTAACCTTGCGATTTGAATCGCTCATTTGCATCACATGATTCATACCTATATTTTTTTCCTTGCTCGAGGACGAGCAAAGTTTAGGTTGGGGGTGCTTGATAGCTCTACAAAAGAGCTACTTTTATGCCTTTAATCTTAGTTGTTATGTCTAGTGTGGTTAAATGATTATAGTTGTAGATTCTTGAGCAAATCATGCATTCCTAAACGTTTAGGCTATTCGAGTTTAATTTGGAGCTATTAGAAGTGATCGGGGTTTGAGGCTTCAAAAGGAAGCGAGGCCCCAGGTGAGAGCATAGTGGTTCCATACTTAGCACCACGTTTGGCGCTCTAAACAGAAGCTAAAAAATAGGGCACAACGCCGTGACGCTGACCTGTAGTGTTGCGGCATTATCACGCGGTAAGTGAAATTTTCTAGTTTTTGGGAGCAAGAAACCCATGTACTCTATGAGACCTATTTTATTTGAACTTAATGCATTTGATTTATAGTTCTTTGACTCTCATTTATGTATGGATTGACACCCCTATTCATGAATGTGTATCATAGCTATGATTTATGGCTCGCACGTTCTTTCTTGTTCGTGTAGCTTGAATCCCAAGAAGAAAAGGTTGATTGTATGCATGATAGGGAATATAGGCTACCCATAGACTTTAAAATGTATGCTTAACATAGATTCAAGAATATTTTGATTAATTAGTTTGGCTAATTGATTAATCATACAATGGAACTTTTAATCTTAATAGGACTAAATAGACACTATCAAGCCCAATAGGACTAAGGCATTTGGATTAATTAGGGCTTAAACTTTATTTGGTAATTATGGCTCTTACTTGGTTTAACTCTACGAGTTTGGTTATCTATAACACCGACCAATTGGTTGGGCTAAGTAAGTTGTTGTTCACACATAAATCAAATGTATGTTCAACTAAGAGAAGTCGATGATTGAAAACTAAATAGGAACCCTTTCTTGTCCCTAGCACTAGAATTTCCAACCCTAGATTACTTTTGCTCCCTTATCTTTGTTTTTTGGGGAATTTGCAACTTTAATAAAAAAAAATAAATTGGAAATTTTGAGCGTGTCCCTTGTTTTCGCATTTTTAAAAACATGGAAAATCTCACCCATACGGTCATAATTCAATAACTTTCGCCTGGAATTTGATTGCTATCTAATTTCTATGTGATTGTTATGTGATCACTATTTGATTAGTAGTTTTTTAGATTGTGGTCTGATTGGCATTTGATTCCTTTTTATTTCTAGACAGATAGTTATTTTTTATATTTTGGGTATATTGTCTTCTAATTGCCGTCCGATTGCCTATTGATTATCTTTTATTCTTTTGTCAATTAGTTAGTAGTCTCTGATATTACCCTCTTGATTGCATTATGATTTTCATCTGATTACCTTTTATTCTTTGATATATAGTAATTTTTTACGTTGCCTACTGATCAAGTATTATGATAGATGTAACAAATATCAATTAGATAGCAATCATATGTCATCAAATAAAAATCACAAAGTACTTAATATCTAATAAACCATCACATAGCAATCACATCGTAATCATATAGAAATCAGGTAGTACTTAATTTATTATGAAAGTCAAATCACAATAAAAGCTAACCATCATTGGTCAATGACAACGCCTCCCTAGGTAAGCTCGTCCGTGACTTAGCCTATTATTGGCCCAATTCAGCCCATCAATTCTCCTGCCGACCATGATTTTATGTATTTCACTTTCTCCAAATGCATTGGACATGCTGGCTCCCACATTGGGTCGGTTTCTATTATTTTATTTTCCCCACATTTTGTTAATCAAATCAAGTCATCAAGATGATCATTTTACTTAATTTTGTATTTTGTTTTATGTGTTTTGAAGTTGGCACTTTAGATTTACTGCTTTAAATTATTTAAAGTTGTAAAGATCCATTGTTTTGGACATTTTAATTCATGCTATCGAGTCTATAAATATGTATCGATCGTGATGCAAGTGTTGTTGAGAAGATTGGTGCAATTTGGAGCAAGAACAGACTCCATTTGAAGCATAAATTGCATTCTGTGCTAGAGTGTAATGGGAGAGCATTGCAACGCTGCCTTTTACGCTTTAACACAGAAGGCCAGTGTTACAAATCTCCAGTCGAGCGATGCTACACTAGAGCATTTTCCAGATTAGTGTCACGATGCTCCAGCCAAGCGTGGCAACGTTGAGAAATTTCCAGACCAACGTTGCAATGCTCCGAGCATAGGGCACGCGTTCCAGACGGCTGGAGGTGGTGGTTTCGAGTTCTAAGGAAGTTTTGGAGCAGATTTTGCTTTAATTTCTTTTATTAATATAATTTAATTATTTTTTTTATTAAATCAATGAATATAAATGTTATATTGATTTGATTAGTTTTTTAGGAGTGCAAAAATTTGGTCCAATTTAGTTGGTTCTTTAATTTTACAAATGATATATGATTAATTTTATATGTTGCATAATGTATGTCATATAGTTTTAAAAATTCCACCGTAGGATAAAAATTTTTCATGCATCATATCTAATATAATCGTTATATTATATAGTTGCATATATTATAAGCATGTTCATGTATCATATCGAATATAAATGTTATATTATATTATTGCATGTGTCATTAACATTTCCATACATCATCTTATAGTATAAAAGTTATATTATATGGTTGAATGATGAGTGTGTTTATTTTCATTAATTTATAATATAAGTGTTATATTATATAATGGAAACTTATTTTCATTGAGCATGACATTACTTAGTAAATATAAATGTTATATTTACTTAATGTCATTAGATGCATGATTATAAGTTTTAATTATTTCATTAATTTTTAAGTGTTATGAATTATATTCATATTAATTTTAATCTATAATTAGTGGGTGTTTGTTGAGTTTTATGCCCTAAAACTTGTAGATAGTAAATGTCCATAAGAAGTGATCCCATTTTTTCATTGGTCCAAGTAGAGAAGTTAAACTAATGCAATTACCTTACTAATAGAGGAGCAATAACGTTTTGAAAACCAACACTGCATAAATTTTTTCATAGATGCGTGATTATAGTTTTTAATTATTTCATTAATTTATAAGTGGTATAAGTTTGATGATTAGAATTAAAATCTATAATCAAGAGTTGCATGCAAACATAGGTTTTAATTAATTTTAAATGGTTTAAAATTAATTTAAACTAGACCTATTAGAATATTTCTAATATCATTAGAAATAGGTTAATCTTTTATTTTCATTTTAGTAAGATTAAATTAAAAATAATGAATGACTAAATTTATAAAATAATTGTCTATAAGAAAACTTTGTCAAAGGCTGGGGTATTTAAGCTGACGGAAATAGAACACCCCTACTTAGGAACCGTCTTGGAAGTTGAATTAGACAAATATTTTATAAGCATGCAATACATGATTTAGTTTATTAAAGTGTCTAATGAACAAAGTCATATATTGCCAAACTACCGAATATAAGAGTTATATTGGGCCAATTTAACAATGGATTTAGATAAATTATTAGCCGTATTTACCTAAATAAAGAACCCTATGTTTAGAACACTTAATGGGAGGAAAATGATGTATATGATATGTCAATTTCTTCTCATGTTCTCCCTAAAAGTTCAAACCGTGAGATTTATGCTCGGCCTCATGGCACAACTTACTTGTATTCGCTTCAGAACGCATTTGCTGTTGAGTTGTATGTCCTAAAACTCACAGTTGTAATGTTAAACATATTGTATTATCAATAAAGATATTATTGACATTTATTCAATAAAATTGTTGTTAAGTATATAAACTGTATTTGTAAAGACTAAATCCAATAAACTAAGATACATGTTTATTACATGAATATTTGGACTTGATGTGGAGAGATAAAGATGGATTAAGTTCAAGTAAATAACCAAAATGTTCTATTGTATACGAATAAAGTTGGGTACCTTATTTCAGTAATACTATCGAATGCGACCCACTTTGTATCTGGTACAAACAATGTGATCTTGAATCGTTCATGTGGAGACATGCAAGCAAAGAGTTTGTATAAGATCAAGACAAAAAAATAAGTCATTTTTATATTATAAAGTTGTTTACTGTTTAAATAATGACTATTTAAAATCGATGACCTAGGTAACTCAACCTTAATCATGAGCTAACTATGAACTCTTGTTTATTTGGAATTATCCTTAGATTTGCATAGGTGAGGGTTGGCTCAATAGCGTCAGCTCAATAAGCCTCCCATTTAAGGGGTAAGACCGAGTAGATAGTTGAGGACATAGGGTGCAAAATAGAATTCACACCTACCCGATTTAGGGATAGTAGAGAGGTTATTCTCTTAAGTACTAATTCCTGGTCTTGAACAAGGGTCCTCAACTTCTCATTGGCTCGAGATGGACTCGATTTAGTGATTGGATCCCAAACCAAATTGTTAATTAAAGGATCTGTGGATCTTAAGGAGCAAGATGTAATTAACATTTGAATCAGCCGTTATTATAAACAACCTGTGAAGGGTCGACTTACTGATTATGGTTAAATCAAGTGGACAAAAATGTATCTATAGTTAGGAGAGTGCAATTACTGAGCCATAGTGATATGTCTCGGTAGTTAACGAACATTGATTAATTCGGTTTAAAAAGTTTAGCCAATTAATCTCAAATCGTTGGAGCTCATGATATGTAGGTCTATAAGGTCCCTCTACTAGCTCGTCAAAGATTAAACCTTGGATTAGAATATTGAGTAAATTTGAAGTGTTCAAATTCAATTTAGGGTTTCAATTTGAAATGTTCAAATTTAATTTAGGGTTTTAATATTGTGTTCAATTTCAATTTAGGGTTTGTACAATTATATTCAATATAATTAATTTTCTTGTGGTCCGATGAATGTTAAAGAACGATGAGGGTATGAATATTTCATCAGTTTCATAGATGATTTTCAAGGTATGCCAATATTTACCTAATGCATCATAAGTCTGAAATACTTGAAAAGTTCAAGGAATATAAGGATGAGGTTGACAACCAATTAGGTAAAAATATTAAGACAACTCGATTAGATTTAGTTGGTGAGTATATGGACTCACTTTGATCAGATCGAGGTGGTGAGTATATGGACTTAAAATTCCAAGACTATGGAGAGGACGTAAAGGTAGTTTATGTCACTTCAAGATTTGGGGATGTCCAGCACATGTGTTGATGCAAAAACCAAAAAAACTGGAATACTGTTCAAAAGTATGCCTATTTGTAAGCTATCCTAAAAAGACAAAAGGTGATTACTTTTATGATCATAAAGAAGATAAATTATTTGTATCGACAAATGCAACATTCCTAGAGTAAGACCACATTAAAAATAATCAACCTTGCAATAACCTAGTATTAAGTAAGATGTCTAAAGAAATTATAGATAGATCAACAAGAGTTTTTAATCAAGCAAGTCCTTCAATAAGAGTTGTTGATGAAACTGGTACTTCACATCCTTCTCATGAGTTGGGAATGCCTTGCTGTACTTGGAGGGTTGTTCAACAGCCTGACCGATACCTAGGTTTAATCGAAACTCAAGTCGTCATACCTTATGATGGCTTAGAAGATCTACTGAATTTCAAACAGGAAATGGAATATGTGGATAAAGACCAATGGATTAAAGCCATGGACCTTGAAATGGAGTCAATGTACTTCAATTCAGTCTGGGATCTTGTAGATCAACCAGAAGGGTGAACACCCATTGGTTGTAAATGGATCTACAAGAGAAAACGAGACCAAGCTAGTAAGGTACAGATGTTCAAACCTAGGCTTGTGGCAAAAGGGTTTACCCAAAAAGAGGGGATAGACAATGAAGAAACCTTCTTTTCGGTTGCTATGATCAAGTCTATTAGAATACTCTTGTCCATTGATGCCTTCTATGATTATGAAATCTGGCAAATGAATGTGAAGAAAACATTTCCAAATGACTATCTTGATGAGAGTATCTATATGTCTCAACCATAAGAGTTTATACAACAGGATCAAGAGCAAAAAGCTTGAAAACATAAAAGATCCATTTATGGGGTTAAAACAAACGTCTCGATCTTGGAATATGTGATTTGACACTACGATCAAATCTTATGGGTTTGAACAGAATGTTGACGAACTTTGTGTTTACTAGAAGATTGTCAACAAAACTATAGCTTTTCTGGTTCTATATGTTCATGATAATCTACTCATAGGAAATGAAGTAGAATTTCTGGCTCACGTTAAGAGATGGCTAGCTACAAATTTCCAAATGAAGGATTTGGGAGAAGCAAAATATGTTGTTTGGATCCAAAAAGTTCGGAACCGCAAGAAATGAACTTTAGCATTATCTCAAGCATAGGTAAGATGTTGTCTATATATAAAATGCAAAATTCCAAGAAACATATGTTACCTTTTAGGCACGTAATTCGTTTGTCTAAGAAAAAGTGTCCTAAGACACCTCAAGAAGTTGAGGTTATGAAACGAATTCCATATGCATCAGTAATAGGGAGTTTAATGCATGTTATGTTATGTAATTGTCCTAACATATGCTATGTCGTTGGAATCATCAGCAGATATCAGTCCAATCCTAGATATGATCATTAGACTGCCATTAAAAACATTCTTAAGTATCTTCCGAGAAAGAGGGACTATATCTGTCTCTTATACACATCTAGATGTGTATAAGAGACAGGTCCAATCCTAGATATGATCATTAGACTGCCATTAAAAACATTCTTAAGTATCTTCCGAGAATGAGGGACTATATGCCTATATATGGTGCTAAGGATCCAATCCTTACTAGATACACTAATTATGACTTCCAAACTAATATAAATTCTAGAAAATCAACTTCGGGGTCAGTATTCACTCTGAATGGTGGAGAATAGTATCGAGGAGTATCAAGCAAAGTCGTATTGTTGACTCTACCATGGAAGATCAATATGTCGCAGTGTGTTAAGCAGCTAAAGAAGTAGTATGGATCAGAAAATTCCTGACTCATTTGAAAGTAGTTCCAAATATGCACCTGCCAATCACCTCGTATTGTGATAACAGTGGAGCAGTTACCAATTCAAAGGAACTTAGAAGCCATAAACGCGGAAAGCACATTGAGCACAAGTACCATCTCATCATGGAGATCATATATAGAGGATACGTGATCGTCACATAGATAGCCTCAGAAGACAACTTGGCTGATCCATTTACAAAGGCCCTACCGGCTAAAGTGTTCGAGGGTCACCTAGTGGGACTAGGGCTATAAGAAAGATATAACTAGGTAACTAAGAGAAATACTGTGTATCTGATGCCCTAGTTTATTGTATTTATACTCTCATTACTCAACATTGTATGTAAAAGTCACTGGAGTTTTAGTCCAAATGGGGGTTTGTTGTGTTGTATTTCCTAAAACTCACAGTTGTAATGTTAAACATATTCTATTATCAATAAAGATGTTATTGACATTTATTCAATAAAACTGTTGTTGAGTATGTAAATTGCACTTGTAAAGACTAAATCCAATAAACTAAGATCCATGGCTATTACATAAATATTTGGACTTTATGTGGAGACATAAAGATGAATCAAGTTCGAGTAAATAGCCAAAACAGTCTATAGTATATGAATAAGTTTGGGTACCTTATTCTTGTTACATTATCAAATGCGGCCCACAATGTAACTGATATAAACAATGTGATTCTGAATTGTTCACATGGAGACATGCGAGTGGGGGCGTTCTATGAAAAGAGTTTGTATAAGACCAGGACCAAGAAATAAGTCATTCTTACTATATAATGCTTGTTACTGTTTAAAGACTGACTATTTCAAATCTATGACCTAAGTAACTCGACCTTAATCATGAGCTAACTATGATTTGCATAGATGAAGATTGGCTCAACAGCGCTATCTCAATAACCCTCCCATTTCAGGATAAGACTAGGTAGATAGCTGGGGACATATAGTGCAAGACGAAATTCACACCTACCTAATTCAGGGATAGTAGAAAGGTTGTTCTCTTAGGTACTAATTCTAGATCTTGAACTAGGGGTCCCACCCTCTCAATTGGTCGAGAGGAACTCGGTTTAGTTATTAGATTGCAAACCAAATTGTTCATTAGAAGTTCTGTAGAACTTATGGAGCAAGATGTAATTTCAAGGGTAAAACAGCATTTGACCCAACCGTTATTACAAACAACCTATGATGGGTCAACTTACTGATTATGGTTAAATCAGGTAGACAAAAATATATCTACAGTGAGGAGAGTGCAACTACTGAGCTATAGTGGCGTGTCTCGGTAGTTAACGAACATTGATTAATACAGTTTAAAGAATTTAGCCAATTAATCTCAAATCGTTGGAGATCATGATCTGTAGGTCCAAAAGGTTCCTCTACTAGTTCGTAAAATATAAAACCTTTTATTAGAATATTGAGTGAATTTGAAGTGTTCAAATTCAATTTAGGGTTTCAATTTGAAATGTTCAAGTTTCAATTTAGGGTTTGAATATTGAACTGTTCAATTTCAATTGAGGGTTTGTACAATTATATTCAATATAATTAACATTTAATTTTGTTGAATAAGGGATTCATGTTTGAATTAGGTGTTTAATTAATTTAATATTTGATATTAAATTATTGTTTAATTAGTTAATTAAATTTGTTTAATTAATTATTTAAAATAAATAAATTTCAAATTAAGAATTTCAATTTTGGAAATTGATTTTTTTTAATTTAATTTAATTTAACTTAATTGGATATTGAATTAAATTGAAATTGGAAAATGGGTAGTCAATGTATTTATCCCACTTCTTCAATTTGAAGTGGATTAATCAATAATTCAACACCTAGCCACTTTGATATATCTCTTTGAAGTGTCAATTAGCAATATTGAGAAAGTACTTGCATGTTAGAGCTGAATATATACTTCAATTTTCATAATTGAAGAGGATTTTACATGCTTAATTTTCTAAAATTCTAAAGAAATTAATTTAGCTAAAAAATCCTCTCCAATCCACCTAAATTCCCTTTGAATTCTGAGTTCCACCACTCAAATCCAAGGCTGAGGATAGTATAGAAGATTCTTTTGTTGGTCTACTATAGATTTGAAGGTCATAATTGTGGAAATCAGCTAGGATTTGGAGGAATTCAACAAAGGTAGTATTTCAAGAATCCATCTTTATGAAAAATTGTTTTTTTAGCATTCTGTATACTCAAATTAAGTGTAATTAGAGTGCTTAATGATTATGTTTGCTTCCGTTTATTGCATGTTTACTCCATCGTTTGCATAGGTCAATACCAAGGTGATTGGAGAAAGTGTTTATAGTAAATGGGAGAGTGACATGTATCATCTCACGGTGTCTTTCATTAGTTTGTTGTAAAGTTTCATGCTTGGCTTCATGGCACCTTTACTTGTGTCCCCCTTCAAAAAGTTTTGGAATGAAATTGATCATGAACTCCAAAAATAGATAGCAATTATTTGGTTTTCTCCCCAATTGTTTTTTCCTTTGGTGGATTGATTGCAGAAGAACTCTAAGGTTTAAAATGAAGGGTTACACTTACAAGAAATTTTAAGGGAATTAATAATTTATTGACCGAGGAATGGTGACTAATCATTTTAGGAATAAGAGTTGTTCTAGTGTAATGATTGGTTGAGAATATCTTAATTCAAGGAAGAGATAACTGACCACCATTGGATGGATTTTATTCCTACTCACTGAAGCATCATTGCAAAATTAGATGTGACATACGGTACATTAAAATTTCATCAAGTTTGATTGCTTTTTAACGGGTAAATTCTTATAACTAATATAAATAATTTATATGGTTTCGACAAACTTCAATATTACTAGCGCGACAATCAACCTTCTAAGTGTTGATAAGCTAACTGGTGATAGTTACACTAGTTGAAAAAATACAATCAATACTGTGCTAATCATCGATGACTTAAGATTTGTCCTGCTTGCAGATTTTCCTCAGGTTCCAGCTTAAAATGTAGCACAAAATGTTTGGGATACATACAAGAGATTGGTAAAAGCAAATGAGAAGACCCGAGCATACGTTTTTGCTAGCTTGATTGAAATTTTGGCAAAGAATAATGATTCCATGATCACTGCATGTGAGATTATGGATTCACTATGGGAGACGTTTTGACAACCATCCTTATAACTCAAACATGACGCTTTGAAGTTAATTTTCAATAACCGTATGAAAGAGGGGATATATCTCAGAGAACATTCTCAACATGATGTCCATTTCAAAGTGGCTGAAATTAACAAAATTATCATCAATTAGGCAAGTCAAGTTAGCTCTATTCTAGAGATTGTGCTAAAAAGTTTCCTTCACTTTCGTAGTAATGCTATTACGAAAAAGTTAGACTACAACTTGACCATCCTCCGAATGAACTACAGACTTACCAATCTTTGATGGAAGTCAAGGAATAGAAGGGAGAGGAAAATGTTGCCACTTTCTCCAAAAATTTCTTCAGAGGTTCTACCTCTGGAACTAAGTCTGTGTGCTTCTCCATCTGGCAATAAAATGATGGAGAAGGGACGTCAAGAAAATAAAGCTAACCCTAGATAATTGATTTAGCGGCCACTAATCATGCTTGTTCTTCTTTTCAGGGAATTTGTTCTTGGCAATAGCTCAGGATTTGCAAGATGACGATGCAGGTTTGAACAAGGCATGTCGTCTCAACAGTTTCAATGAGAGGTGTGAAACTACTCTTTTAGAATTCCTTTATTTTTATTGAAAGATGTTTATGTGGTTCCATGTTTGAAACAGGATCTAATTTCTTTAAAATCTTTACTTGAAAAAAATTATACTCTTCATTTCTTGTAAATAAAGATTTTATTTAAAAGAATGGTGTAAATATTTATTTTGCAAATGTAGAGGGTAGTTTATATGTCCTAAGGTTGTTAGCTTCAAAAGCGTAGTTAAATACTAAAATGTTCAGAACTGCAACAATTCAGCGTAAAAGACAAAAGCTTTCTGCTAAGAAAAATGCCCATCTTTGGTACCTAAGATTAAGTCATATAAATCTCTACAGGATTGAGAGGTTGGTTAAGAATGGACTTCTAATTGAGTTAGAAGAAGACTCTTTATCAGTATATGAGTCATGCTTTAAAGGTAAAATAACAAAAACACATTTTATTAAAAAAGATATTAGACCAAAGAACCCTTGAAACTTGTACATTCAGACCTTTGTGGTTCTATGAATGTTAAGGCAAAAGAATGGTTTGAATACTTCATCTCTTTTATAGATTATTATTTGAGATATGGGCATGTTTACCTAATACAACATAAATATGAAGCTCTTAAAAAGTTCAAAGAGTATAAGGTAGAGGTTGAGAATTCATTGGGTAAAACCATTAAAATACTTCGATCAGATCGAGGTGAAAAGTATATGGATTTAAGATTCCAGGATTATATGATGGAACATAGAATTGCATCCCAACTCTTGACACGTGGTACACCTCGGCAAAATGGTATATCAAAAAGGAGAAATAGAACCTTGTTGGATATGGTTCGGTTTATGATGAGTTATGCTCATTTACCTGATTCGTTTTTGGGTTATGCAGTAATGATCACAGCTTATATTTTGAACAATATTCCATCCAAGAGTGTTTCTAAAACACCTTTGGAAGTAAGGAGAGGTTGTAAAGGTAGTTTATGACACTTCAGAATCGGGGGTTCCCAACACATGTACTTGAAGAATATTCTAAGAAATTGCAACCTCATTCAAAATTATGCCTATTTTTAGGCTATCCCAAGAAAATTTGGGGTGGTTACTAATAGCACAAAAAATGTGCTATTTTCCTTTTCTTAACTTTAGGTCGTTACTACGTTTAATGTGTTTATTTAATGATTTTATAGGTATCGAGCATCTTTGAGGTAGAATTAGTCTTTACGAACCGTCTGTGATTAATTTGGAGCAATTAGAAGTGAATTTGAGCAACTAGACTTCAAAAGGATGTGAAAAGATGAAAATTTCCCTTGATGGAGTATTGCCAAGCTCAACTGAGCATTGTGCAATGCTAAAAGGCAGTAGCCACTTGATGCTAGAAAATAGGGCAGTGTTGCGACACTCCGATTTTTTATGGAGGCGCACGTTCTCTATCACAAGGTTGCAACGCTAGCTGCAGCTAGCGTTACGTTGCAACTTCTGTATAAAGCATTTTTTCTTTGTTTTAGGGCAGATTTATCACCCACACTCGGGCTTTCAACCCTCTTTCCCTCTCGCCTCTCTTCCATTTTCTTATTTGGGTGTTCATTTTATAATAAATCGAGTACATTTCAAATTTTAGCTTCTCATTCTCCATAGGAAGGTAAGATTTTGGTTTCCTAGCTTAGGGATTTGTAGGAACTCAATCTTATTTTGGGAGATTCTAAATTGATGATTTATATGATCTTGCTTATGGATTCTCACTCTGAATTTATTGATTTTGTACTGCATTTCCATGTATTTGACTGACAACCAATACTTGTTTATGTAGTTACATACTTAGGTTTAACCTTCATTAAGATAATGAACCATTGGAAGCAAGAGGTTAGATTAACTTGTTTTGTTGTGAAGTTGACCGCACTACATAGTGCTTTAATCAATCTCAATGTGAAAATCATATTGAGCGAGTTAACTAGACAGTAGAAGTTAATTAGTTTATCCTAGCATATCCCTCAAGCTTAATACGATTAGCTGATGTGTTTAGAATGGGTTCATCTTCGCATGCTAGCTAATTAGATAATAAGGACAGTTAGCTAGGGTTCTATTAATTTGGCTAGATATAAGCAAGGAGTTGAAGTCATATGTTATGGTTCAATGATCTTAATTGCATTGGGCGAATCCATTTCTCTGAGCTAGAACATCTCTATCTATTGCACTTCTATCTTTACTTTTTTTAATTTTTTTTATGCATTTCCTATTTCATTCACACCAAACCCTCCTCCATTTTTCCACTTTAACTAAAAATGCACTTCGAGGAATTAATCTTTCGTTCTTCCCTGTGGTTCGAACCCGAACTTGCCGCTTGTACTACTAGTTAGTATAAATAGTTCATTCAGTGATTTATAAATATTATTTGATTGGCCTTATTTTGAGGGCGACACCAAGAAGATCTTCTATCAAATTGGTGTTGTTGCCAGGGAAGCCAATTAGTTCTTCTTAGTTAGATTTTAGTTAAAGTTTCTTTTGCTTTGATTTGTTCTCATTTTGTGTCAGTTAAGCATGGCATGATTTCCAAATCAATCTTGGACGTCTGAAAGCCGAGTTGCAATTCTTGACGACGAGGTAAGTGGCCTTGACGGCCACATTGCTGATTTGACCACCTTCGTTGGCCACATGATGAAGTGGAGTTCAGCAAGCAGAGGCAACAGGCCCGAGGTTGCATTGGAGTCTAGTATCACATGGTCATTTCAAGGAGGGGTATTATGGTCATTTAGACTATGAGCTCCACCATTCTTGGTGGGAGAAGTCTTATGGATACTCAGGATGGCTAAAATTTGATAGCACCACACTAGTCTACTTATGCTCAGTCTTCAGGGTCAGGTAAGTCTTTAGAGGCTTTGGTTATGGAGCTTGCTGACACTACTTTTGAGTTTTAGCAAGACACCTTCTGTAGGCAGTAAGAGTTCGAGTGCTTCCAGCAAGAGAGTCTTTTCCCCGAGGCAGAGACTAAAATTGACTTGCAAAGTCTAAGTGACCTTGTTGCTCAACATGCAACTTCAGTTGGGAGGCTGGACAAGCCGTTGCCAGACCACTCCTTGGATTTCCTAGAGGCTCAGAAGCATTAGGTAGTCCACATTAACGTGGTGGAGGAGCAGGAATCACTTCTTGTAGATTCGTGCCCAGGTATGACTTTGGAGTTCTTAATTTCTGAACTTGCTAATAGCTCTCTTCAGTCTTAGCAAGAAATTCAAGCTCAGCTGCAAAGCATGACTAACCATGTTTCCTAGTTGACAGAAGTCGTGTAGAGATTGGAGAGCGCCAAAACAATCCATCGTTCGTACCTAGAAAGCAAAGTTCCTTGTGGAGTGCTACTACTCCAATGATGATGAAGACGTCACTACATGCTTGCCAGTTTGTGAGGCTAAGGAGGATTTAAACCTAAATCTGACGAGATCAAGGTGATAGAGTTAGAGGTCGACAGATCTCACCCTATTCTAACTCCTGGTAATTCGTATATATTTAAGTTTCATTCCTCTATTTCTCATAAATTTTTTGTGTCTTTTCTTTCTTTGGACTCTTTAGAGTCATTTGAGTCATTTGATTCTTTCTTTTTACATCTTTTTGCCTTATTTAAGAAAATACAAATTCGACCTATCTGGTTCTCTTCAAAAGATGAGGAGCCTTATAGCCTTATCGAACTATATTGACTCATCGAAGAAAGAACCAGAGAAATAATAGAATTTCTTTGTACCTTAATAGGGGACAATCACGATAAGAAATCGACGTTAAAAATTTTCCCTTTCTAGAGGGAGCGAGTTGAAAAAATTACTGCTTTCCTTTACTTCTTTTTTATTTAACTTCTTATTTTTCTTTTGTATGCTCTTTCCCTTTTTCTTAACGAAGAAGAAGATCAATTTGAGGTAGTCCTCTTACCACCATCTTGTTCGTATAAACATTATCAGAGGAGGTTTTTTGTTCCCTTGACTCTTTTTATTTTAGTAGGATTAGTATAGAGATGCATTGGGTACAATGTATCATTTTAAGTTGGAGGTGGGGCACATTGTGATAACTAGGGGTCCTTGAATGCTGTGCTCGGACTATGTTTATTTGCTTGAATTTCTTACTTTCTCTCTTGCTTAGCTTGTATGATGAATTGTTTGTGACACATCCTCTTTATAATTAGATTTGCATGAAACTATGTTTAAAAAGCATGATCATAATTTTTAGTCCGTTTTAAAAAAAAAAATTCTTATCTCTCACGCATCTTTAAGTCATTTACACGACAAAATTAGGTCTTGCATCCCTAGAATTGTATTATGTACCTTGTACATTTGTAGTCACCTTGAAAGGCCTAAGTGATAGGTGTTAAGTGACTGAAAGATCAATCTGGTAATGCATATCTAAGTTTTTTTTTTTTTTTTCCAAACTCTTGTTTTATATTATAAAATCCAAGTGTAGAGTAAATAAAAAGAAAGTTTGTAAAAGGCAAAGTATGTTGTAAAGTTAAAAGAAAGTTTGTATGTTATTTTTTAAGGTGTTTACTCCTCTTTCTTGGGGTTATTATTGAGCTGGGGTGGCTATGACATCTATAGTTTCCCTCTGTGCTAAAGTACCACAAGGAATGAGTAAGCTTTGGCACCTTGTTAAGAGATATTTCTCGTAGTTGGATGTCTTTCACGTAACCCATGTGGGCAAGTTAAAACGAAGGAGACGTACCTAGATAAAGTTAACTCTTTTGTATAAAGTAAGAAAATGAGAAAAAAAATTAGAATAAGAGTTTGGTTTCCTCAAGTGTGTCATTGCATTATTGAGTCTAGGAAGCTTAACTCTTGAACCTTCAAGCCAAAGTAGGGAAAATGAATTGAGAGCCTTATAAATCCATTCCGAATTTTGTGGGCCTAACTAGTTAGGGCTTTGGACTCACTCATGCATGAATAGATTTAGAATCATTTTTAAAGGAGCTTCATTGATTGATTGGAATCAGATTTCATTTTTTATTGAAAATCTTATCCTTACAGACTGTTGAGACTAGAGTAACGACTTTGTGATTGAGCAAGCATATATTTTTTATGTGAATGTGTAATTCTACCTTCCTCGAGGATGATCAAGAATTAAGTTGGGGATGTTTGATAGCACTAAAACTGCTCTATTTTTCTCTTTTTAATTCTAGGTCGTTACTACGTTTATTGTGTTTATTTAATGATTTTATAGGTATAGAGCATTTTAGATGTAGAATCAATCGTTAAGTATTGTTTGGGGTTAATTTGGAGCAATTAGGAGCTAATTTGAGCAACTGTGCTTCAAAAGGATGTGAAAGGAAGAAAATGATCATGGACGGAGCGATACAACGCTTAACCGAGGTTGCACAATGCTGTAAGGCAGTAGCCACTTGATGTTGAAAAACAGGGCAGCATTGCAACACTACATGATTTTTTATGGAGTTGCGTGTTGTCTATCGTAGGGTTGCAACACTGTGACTGCTGTATAAAGCATTTCTTCTTTGTTTAAGGGCAGATTTATCACCCACACTCGGGCTCCCAACCCTCTTTCCCTCTCTTCTCTCTTCTATTTTCTTATTTGGATGTTCATTTTTAATTAACCAAGTAGATTTTAGCTTGTAGCTTCTCATTCTCCATGGGAAGGTAAGATTTTGGTTTCCTACCTTAGGTATTTGGAGGAATTAAATATTGACTTGGGCAATTCTGAATTTATGATTCATATGATCTTGTTTATGCATTCTCACTCTTAATTTATTGATTATGTACTGCATTTCAATTTATTTGATTGACAACCAATACTTGTTTATGTAGTTCTATGTTTAGGTTAAATAGATCCCATATATCATTTTTCTTCCACTAAAGTGTTCCACTATTTTAGGGTTTTATTATACTTAGTTAAATTTCGGCTAATGAATCTATCTAAGTCCATGCTTATTATAACTCTTATAATCAGCCTATACTCTAATGTTCTATGAATTAAACTATTTAATTATCCTTGTGACATTGCATCCTAACATGATTAAGGTTAAATCAACTCAAGTTTTGGGTCAGTTTCCAGGTAGGAGGTGCTCCATAAACCGTCATCTTGAGAACCTCCAACCTTGACAGTACTTCACCGATAGAGTTCTCTTATAACCTGAAGTCCCATTTGTCCTATTAATCATATTTCAAATCTATAAAAATAAATAGGACATAATTCTAATCTTATTAGAATTAATCTAATCTAAGGTCTAGATTAATTTTAAACATTTGAAAATTAATTCCAATTTCATAAGATTCTAAGTTTGTATACAATTCTTTATTATAGGTTGACGGTTACTAACTACTAATTTTATAACTATTACAAAATTAATTATTATCCCTATAGTCATGCATTCTATGGTTTACTTAATAAACAATCAAGTTCTAAATAATAAGAAAATAATATGACATGGATTTCATGACTTTAATATAATAATTATATTAAACTATGGATGTATAATGCTCAATGTAAATTGATTTTCAACTTTATTAATATAACACTTATATTAAACAGCTCATGAAAATCCACCAAGCATATACAAGACATTAATAAATATAACTCTTTATATTTACCTAGGTAATGTCATGTATCATGCTTTTCCAATTTCATGTAACATATCAAAATATATTAAGTTATGAAATCATATCCACATCATGTATTAAAGCCATACATTATAACACTTATAACATAATAAAAATGAATGAACATGCTTAACCTATGGTGGGATTCATCAAAATTAAATCCATAAAGCATTTAAATAGTAAATAAATCGGTAATTTGGTCCCTAAGATAAAATAAAGCAATAAATTATAATAATTATGCTAATTTTATCCTAAAATATTCTTCTATCGTTGCAAAACCGAAGTAGACCAACTTGAACCGACCAAACGCTTCAAATTGGACCCTAAAACCATGAAACGAGCAACACATTGGAAAACCAGACCAAGCCATATTGAACCAGCTGAACCGAACTAAACCACTCTGGACCGCCACTGAACTGCGTGCAATGTGGCCTTAGCATCGCATTATCATAGCGTTGCATCAAGCAGTGTCACAACGCTGTGACACCAAAATGCATTTATGGATAGTTTCTTCGACTGTTATTTATTTTGGCCAAAATTGGTTTCAATCTTCATCGATTACAAACCTAAATCTAGACACAATCTTATAGAAGACTTGAATTTTATAATTAAATACCCAAAAAGATAGGGGCCTTTACAATTTGATCGAATGAAAAGACATGAAAATCAATGGCGATAAACAACTGTAAACATTCATTTGCAAAAATTACATTCACAATATAATTAGTCTTATCAAAAACCCAGTGCAAGTTTTAGAAACATAAATTAATACTACAAGATGTCTCTGATACTAATTGTAAGGTTGAAAGTCCTAAAACAGCGAAATAATACAAGATCACTACTTGTTATTAATTTAGGTATTGAGAAAATACCAATACACTGGGAAAAGGTAGAAAACATTACAGAGACTTTTTAGATGCTTGGAAAGACTACAATAAAATTAATCATGGATTAAGTATACTTTAAAAATTATAGAGAAAAGGGAAAGAAACTTACATTTGTAGAACTGAAAATCCAATTCTCCAATGCTTTGGAATTCCACGAACACTATCATAAGTGTAACATTCCTATCTTCTGACAATTTTTAGATGTTGTTTGTCGGAACCAATAACTAAATGGGAAAAGATGGGAGAGTTTTTTTTTTTTTTTTTTTTTTTTGAAGAATTGATTATAGAACTATTTTGTATATGTCGATCAAAATAATCACCATTTTCAAAACAATACGTTTTGCAGGCTTTGCTCAAAAGGAGAGAGAGACAAAGGTGAGAGTCATCCTACGTTTCTGTCAACTCCCTATGTAGGGGTGACTTGTAATTTAAATTAAACTAATTAATTTTAAATTATTATTTAATTAATGATTTCATTTAAATCATAAACATCTCTCACATAACCATTAGTTTGATCTCAATTAATTAATTAAATCAAATTAAATCAAATCAAATTAAATTAAATTAAATTAAATAATTATTTAATTCTCCAATTAAGTAAGGGGCAATTGCAACTTTAATAAAAAAAAATTGAAAAATAGGCAGATGTCCTTAGGTTTTGCTTTTTTGCATACATGTCAAAAATCTTCTTCCTGAAAATTTGATTTCTATCTGATTTCTATGTGACTGTTATGTGATTGCTATTTGATTTCTATGTCATCACTGTGTGATTGCCACACCCGCAATTACAAAAAAATTGAAGTCGTTGCTTTGGTTTCTTCGGATGTATTTTCCATACAATGCAATTTTCAATTAAATAATTACCAAATTAAATATCAAATATTTAATTTAACCCTCAAATGAATCATGTTCAATTGTATTCTTCTCATAACCTATAGTTTTAATTTGCATCAAATACACATTAATTTTTAACCTATCGTTTTTATTTGAATCTAGTTCATATTAATGACTGGTCTCTTTCAAATATTTAATTCTCTGATATTATAAAGTTTAATTAAAATATAAACTTTATATTATAATGTATCATTATACATTATATTATTTCCCCAAGTAAATTTGAACATTTCAAACTCCAATAAAGACATAGTTACCTCAATTCCCTTTATGAGCTAGGAAGAGGACTTATGCACCTACTAATCAGAAGCTCCAACGATATGAGATTAATTGTCTAAATTCATGAACCACATTAATAAATATTTGATAATTGTTGGTACATTCAACTAAAAACCCACGGCTGCACTCTTCTCACTGCATAGATATATTTATATATCCACGGATATAGACCAATAACAACAAGTTAGTCCTTCACGAATGTTCGTAACACCAGCTGGATCTAATTACCCTTTTACCCCTAGGCTACCTCTATATCCTTAAGTACCAATACTCTTCTAATTAACAATCTGTTTATGGTACAACTACTAAACAGAAACCCTCTCGAGCCAGTGAGAGAGTGGGGCCCTTTATACAAGTCCTAGAGGTACCACTTAAGGGAACACTCATCTACTTGCCCTAAAGTCGAGGAGTGAAATCCATCTTGTATTATTATGTTCCCAGCTCCCTCTCGGTCTTGTCTCCAAAATAGTAGGCTTATTAAGTTGGTTAATGGCCATTCAATAACTACAGTGTAGGCCATAGCTCCAAACACCAGCTTGTAGTCCATCGTTCTCCTACGATACTTGAGGATGTTCTTAACTACAATTCAGTGGTCTAATCTTAGATTGGACTAGTACCTACTGACTATTCCCACTCAATAACTACAGTCAAGGCCATAGCATATATTAAGCTGCCCACATCTGAGGCATAGGGAATACGTCTCATATCCTCAACATCTTGAGATCTCTTAGGACACTGTTCCTTAAACAAGTGAACCTCATGCCTGAAAGGTAATAAACACTTCCTAGAGTTCTGCATCGAATATCAAGTCAATGTTTTGTCGATATAAGTTTCTTGAGAGAGATCCAACATTCTATTCTTGAGATCCCTAACAATTTGAATCCCAAGTACATACTACACTTCTCCCAAATCTTTCATTTGGAATTGGGCTACTAGCCAATTTTAATATCAGTAAAGTACCCTACATCATTCCCAATGAGTAGGATATCGTCCACATTAAGTACAAAGAAAACTACTTTACCCTCGATATTTTTCTTGTAGACACAAGGTTCTTTAACATTCTAAAGAAAACCAAAATATTTCATTGCTGTATCAAATCTAATGTTCGAAGATTTGGACATTTGCTTTAACCCATAAATGGATTGATTCAACGTGCAAACTTTTTACTCTTGACCTTGGGCTACAAACCCCTCGAGCTGAGACATAAAGACGTTCTCTTCAAGATTTCCATTTAGAAAGGCAGTCTTGAAATCCATTTTTCATATCTCATACTCAATATGTCGCTATGGATAAGAGAATTTTGATAGACTTAAGCATAGAAACAAGATTCCTCATAGTCAACCCCTTCCCTTTAGGTATAACCCTTTGCTATAAGTCTAGCTTTGAAGGTCTGTATCTTTCCAGCTACATCTGTCTTTCATTTATAGATCAATTTACACCATATGGGTTTAACCCTTTCAGGTAGATCTACAAGTTCCCATTCTAAATTGAAGTACATAGACTCCAATTTAAGGTCCATGGATTTGACACATTGGTCTTTGTCTAAGTCATTCATTACCTGCTTATAAGATTAGGATCCTTGACACAATCATCTGGTAAAACAACCTGAATTTTAGTTAAACCCAAGTAATAGTTAGGTTATGATATAACCCTCCCTCTGTGTCAAGAAACTCTCAATGAAGAGAAGGACGAAACTCGCCTGAAGTGCTAGTTTCTTCATTAATTCTTGATGAAGAACCAACCGCATCAACAACCCTTGTTGATTCTTCAGTAGCTTCATTTCATACTAATTTTCTTTGTGGTTTATGGTCTCTAATGTGGAATCCTCCAAGAATGTAGTAATTGTTGATACAAACATGTTATTTTCTTGACAGTCGTAGAACAGACCATCTCTCATTTACTTAGGGTAACCAACAAATTGGCATAACCTTTAACGAGGTTTAACTTCTTAGGATTTTTTATTAGCACATGTGTAGGACAACCCCAGATTCTGAAGTAACGTAAATTAGATTTATGCCACCTCCATAACTCAAAATGTGTTTCAGAAAAACATTCTGAGGAAACATTATTCAAGATATAAATTGTAGTCTCTATTGCATACCCCCAAAATAAGCTAGGCAATTAAGTATAGATCATCATAGAATGAACTATGCCTAACAAGGTTCTATTTCTCCTTTCTAATACACCATTCTGCTAAGATGTACTAGGTGCGAAATGTTGGGATTAGGTTCCATTTTCTATCATATAGTCTTAGAATGATAAATCTTTGTACTCTCCATCTTGGTCCGATCGAAGTGTTTTAATTGTTTTACCTAATAGCTTTTCAACTTCATCCTTATACTCCTTGAACTTTTCAAGGGCTTCTGACTTATGTTCCATTAGGTATAAGTAACCATACCTCGAATAATCATCTATGAAAGAGATGAGGTATTCGTACCCTCCTCGAGATTTTACATCCATTGAACCACAAAGATCTAAATGTATGAGCTCTAAGGGCTCTTTGGCTCTATAATCTTTTCTACTAAAAGATCTTTTAGTCATATTTTCTTCAAGACAGGATTCACATGGAGCTAATGAATCATCTTCTAACTCCCTTAGAAATTCATTATTTACCAGTCTCCCGATCCTATCGTGATTTTTGTGACCTAATCTCAAATGCCAAATATATATATTATTCTTACTTGGAGAAATTCTTTTCCTTTTTGTTTGAGTATTTGCAGTTTTAAACATCTCATGATTTCAAAGTGCTTTTGATTCAGTTGATCTTAACACATATAAGTTGTTTTCTGATTAAACTGATCAAATAGTTACACCGTTTTTCATAATGAATGCTTCATTAGATATAAAAAGAAACTAAATAAGAATGTTCAATGAACAAGAAATAGATACAACATTCCTGAAAACTATATACAAATTTCCCAAAATTAAATATTTATTTCTAATAAACAACTTAGTAGCTCTCACTACACGAGCTAAAATGGCGTCTCCCGTTCCAACCATGAGTGTCGTTTTATCTTCCTCGAGCTAGTGGAAGGAATTAATTCCCTGTAAAGAAGAACAAACATGATTGGTGGCTCCCGAATCAAGTATCCAAGCATTATCGTCATTTTATACTAAACAAGTTTCTAGAACATGTAAATCATATTTATTTTCCTTCCATTTGTTATTATCGACGAGGTACTTAGGGAAATTGTGTTTCCAGTGACCATCCACATCGCAGTGGAAGCACTTGCCCTTGTCGACCATCTTGGCCTTGGCCTAGCCTTTCCCATCAGTGGGAGCCTTTTCCTTCCCTTCTTTCTTTTTTTGGATTTTCTTAGAACCAAAAGATGAAGGAAAGACTTGTCCAAAGGATGAACCCTTTGTGGAACTTCTTGTACTCAGCAACATTTACATCTCCTTCTATCGGTCCTTTACATTTCATAAGAGACTAATAAGTCTATAACTCATTCAAGAGGATAGTCACGCTATTTTCCATGAGATCGAGAACATGTTCTCTCACTAACGACCTTCCTTCATTCACGCATAAACGTACTTAAGGGCCTCGTGTTGGATCTGAGAAGATGGTCATCTAAACATATCCTGGAGAGACTTCATGACCTGACGTGCAGTGATCATGGCCTGATGTTTCTTGGTAAGAACATCAAATAAATTTACCAAGATATAGACTCAGGCCATGTAATTGGCCTTTGTCTAGAGGTCATAAGCATCCCTTAATGGTTGGGATGCATTATGAGCGAGGATTGGAGGACATTCCTCCATTAAGATGAACTAAAGATCATCTCTAACTTGAATCGTATTCAAGTTATATTTCCACGTCACATAATTTTCACCAGTTAATTTTTCGTTCTTAAGCAAGGAAATGATTGTAGAAGACATGCTGAAACGAATAACAAAAAATTGACCGTATTAGTTATATTTGTCTTAACCTATTAGAAAAAAACAAGTATCTAATCAATTCAGCAAAAACAAGCAATCATAAAACCCTAGTTAAACTATTGGTTTAGTTTTTGCGATGATACTTTAGAGGTTTAGAGTAGCAACCACCTAAGAGTGATCAACTCCTTCCCCTGAATTGAGACAATCTCAGCTAATTACTAATACCAGAATAATTCTTATTCCTATAATTCTTAGCTATCGTTTTTCAGTCAATAATTCAATAACTAGCTTAATTTATCCAGTAAGCGTGACCCTACCATTTTTAGATCCTAGATGTATGCTTCAACAAGCTACCATAAGGAAAAACTACTGTTGAAGATTAACCTAAGAAACCCTATCCATTACTGGAGTTTGTGTTGTTTTGAATCCTACAATCAAGCCTTTCAAAGGGATGGTCGCTCCAGAACGACATGTAGGCGGCCCATAGCAATCTTAAAGTACAACCTAATGAAGGAGATCATAGGATGCGTTGACACACATCCTTCTCCTACTTACTACGAACACTTTCCCTATTCACCTTGGTATTGACCATGCAAACATTTCCTAATAGGGCAACACAAAGCCGAGCATGGATCTCACAGTATGAACTCTTAGGGATGTGGAAGCTAAAAATTGATATATCCTATATACTGTTTTTCTTCTACTAAAGTGTTCTACTATTTTAGGGTTTTATTTTACTTAGATAAATTCTGGCTAATGAATCTATCTAGATATATGCCTATTATAACTCTTATAATAAGTCTTTACTCTAATGTTCTAGATGAATTAAACAATTTAATTAACCTAGTGACATTGCATGCTGATAGAAATAAGGTTAATTCAACTCAAGTTCCAAGTCAATTCTTAGGTAGGAGGTATTCCATAAACCGCCATCTTAAAAACCCCCGACCTAGATAGAACTTCACTGCTAAAGTTCTCTTATGACCTAAAGTACTATTTGTCCAATTAGTCATGTTTTAAACCTAATAAAATAAATAGGACATAATCCTAATCTTGTTAGAATTAATGTGATCTAAGGTCTAGAATAAATTCAAATATTGTAAAATTATTTCCAATTTTCGAACATCCCAAGTTTGTATGCAATTCTTTATAGGTTGACGATTACAAAATATTAATTTTATAACTATTACAAAATTAATTATTAGCCCTATAATCATGCTTTCTATGGCTTACTTGATTAACAATCAAATTCTAATTAACAAAAAAACCATATTACATGCATTCCATGACTTTAATCTAACAATTATATTAAGCTATAGATGTGTCATGCTCAATTCAAATTCATTTTCAACTTTATTAATATAACACTTATATTAAACAACTCATGAAAACCACGAAGCATAACAAGACATTAATAAATAATAATTCTTTAATTTACCAAGATAATGTCACACATCATGCTTTTCCAATTTCATATATTTAATATATCAAAATATATTAAACAAGTCATGAAATGATATCCACGTCATGCATTAAAACCATAAATTATAACACTTGTAACATATTAAACATGAATGAACATGTTTCACATATGTGGAATTTATCTAAATGACAACCATAAACCATTTAAATAGTAAATGGACCGGTAATTTAGCCCCTAGGATAAAATAAAGCCATAAACTACAATAATTATGCAAATTTTATCCTAAAATATACTTCTAGCACTCGAGAACCGGACCAAACCAACTTGAACTGACACAAACCATTTCGAACTGGACCCCAAAACCACGAACCAAGCCGACCTAGTGCAAAGCCGGACCAAACCACTTTGAACCAGCCGAACCAAACTGAACTACCCTAGAAAGCCACTGAAACACATGTAACATAGCCCTAACGTCACATGTGGTGTTGCAACGGTGCGACACCATAATGTATTTTTGGGCAGTTGTAAACCCTGAACCCTAATGTTTCTTCTTATGTATGTTTACTACCAATATGGTCAGTAGGTTAATGTGAGAACTAGTGTCTAATTGTAGGGAAGTGGGTGAAGAGTTGGAAGAAGTGTTTAAGTTTGGAACAGACTCTTGGGTGAAGCTAGGAATTGGTTAAGTGTTGTTGATGTGTAGCCATGAGTTGGCCTTGTGATGGGCGTTGGAGGTGAGCCATGGGCGTTGGCCTTACTTTTGAGTTAGTTAGCCTCTTAAGGAAGCCAGGTGTGGCTGAGTGAGGAGAAGCCATGCGTTGGAATGTGCACGCCATGAGGGGCCATGTTGAGCACAAGCAAACCTATGCATGGACAAGGCATGTGGCAACCAAGTCTTGTGAGGTTAATGTGCGTGCAGCAGGAGGGTGTTGAGCGTTGCCAAAGAGAGGATACACGGTTGATGGGGTTGTGGTGTTGGCTCTGGACTCGGCATTTAGAGCAAGTAATGGCTTGAGTGATGGCTGGGTGTGCGATGATCAAGCTTGTTATGTGATGAGTAGGGCTTGCATTGGTCAGACTTTGCAAAGTTGAAAGGCCTGGAGTTGCGATGATGATTGAAGCCAACAAGAGGCCAAGGCACAAGGCTTATGCATTGGAGTTGGCTTGTGTGAGAACTATCATGTGCGTTGAACCAAGTTGAAGACAGTCATTGATAGTAGATGAAGTAATCAGTCTAAAACCATCGATTACGAGCACCAGCTGTCCTAATCTTATGAGTTAAGGCCATTTGAGGTGGAGGTGTCATGATAAGAATTCATGAAAGTGGTAGGTGGCAGAATAAAAAGAAGGAGAGCTTCAAAAGGACAGTTTGAACAATTTCTTCGTGTAAATTGAGAGTTTTTGGTGTTGCTGGAAAGTCTGTGAGTTTAGTTTCAGAAGCCGGGCTACTGGAAGGAAATCTCGCCAAATTAAGGTCGGAGAAGGAAGAAAGTGACAAGAGGTTCAGTTCGTGGGTGAATCTACGACATTGATGAATAATTGAGGCTCCAGGACAAACCACAAGAATTTGAGTTACTAATGAAGTAAGTTGAATCTGGAATTTTGTGAACAAGCAGGTAGTTGCTTGGGTTGATTAAGCAAGCAGCTTAAAATAGGTGCACGGGCAGACGAAAGGCTAAGCACTTCTATGCATTTAACCTTATGTTTGGGCTGAGAAGGCAGGCTTTGAAGGCTAGGACGCATAGATGCTTAGGTGAATGACCATGTGCGGCTAAAGGAACACTTAGAGCAAGTGTTGGTTGCATTATGGGAATGNACACACGTTAGGGGAAGCGATGGTAAGGTAGTGCATCGAGGTGTAGCGTGCGGACGAGCAGTAGAGGTTAGCATGTGATGGGGGATCTGACAAGACAAGCCTCGAGCGTTAAAGCAAGTAATGGCTTGAGTGATGGCTGGGTGTGCGATGATCAAGCTTGTTATGTGATGAGTAGGGCTTGCATTGGTCAGACTTTGCAAAGTTGAAAGGCCTGGAGTTGCGATGATGATTGAAGCCAACAAGAGGCCAAGGCACAAGGCTTATGCATTGGAGTTGGCTTGTGTGAGAACTATCATGTGCGTTGAACCAAGTTGAAGACAGTCATTGATAGTAGATGAAGTAATCAGTCTAAAACCATCGATTACGAGCACCAGCTGTCCTAATCTTATGAGTTAAGGCCATTTGAGGTGGAGGTGTCATGATAAGAATTCATGAAAGTGGTAGGTGGCAGAATAAAAAGAAGGAGAGCTTCAAAAGGACAGTTTGAACAATTTCTTCGTGTAAATTGAGAGTTTTTGGTGTTGCTGGAAAGTCTGTGAGTTTAGTTTCAGAAGCCGGGCTACTGGAAGGAAATCTCGCCAAATTAAGGTCGGAGAAGGAAGAAAGTGACAAGAGGTTCAGTTCGTGGGTGAATCTACGACATTGATGAATAATTGAGGCTCCAGGACAAACCACAAGAATTTGAGTTACTAATGAAGTAAGTTGAATCTGGAATTTTGTGAACAAGCAGGTAGTTGCTTGGGTTGATTAAGCAAGCAGCTTAAAATAGGTGCACGGGCAGACGAAAGGCTAAGCACTTCTATGCATTTAACCTTATGTTTGGGCTGAGAAGGCAGGCTTTGAAGGCTAGGACGCATAGATGCTTAGGTGAATGACCATGTGCGGCTAAAGGAACACTTAGAGCAAGTGTTGGTTGCATTATGGGAATGCGTAGATGGGTGCGTTGTCCACATAGCAAGAACCTAAACCTCAATGAAATTTCTAAGTGCTCGACCTATCGTCAGGTATGCGTTTGATTGAAAGTCTTCTAAGGAAGCCTAACTGCAAGCTTAATTAAGAGTTAGACTCAAAAGGGAGACCATTGCTAGTAGCTAAATGTATATTCTTGTGTCCATAGGATTGACACCACTACTAGAAGCATATCAACCTTTAAGGAGTAGCCCTAAAGTTGTGAGTGACTAAGTATTTGTAATGATTTTAAAGAATCCATGATTTTAAGAAAGATTATTCTCATGCTAGCTATTTTACAAAGTAGTCTTTCCAAGAAAACTATGTGTTTATGTTTTCAAAACACATGCCATGTATGAAAGAATATTATAAAACTGTTTATGTGTGTTTATATGCACAAACATGCATTAGAGCTTTTAAAGATATGTTATTACTATGCGTTCAAGTATACATGCTTTAAAGAATAAGTCTTAGTATGACTAATATTCCTTCAAGCTCGATACTGAAGGACATGGATAAGGTATCCGAGCTATAGTACCTAAGGTATGACGGTACTTAAGTATAAACACGTGCATGTAGGTAATTTGACGTCAAGAGATCGAGAAAAAAGGTTCTATCTTGACTAAGGTTTGACGTTGGGAATTAACCATCTCAAAGTTATTCTCAACTAAGGTTCAACTTAATGACTTATGATGATAATAGCTTTACATGTTTAGTGCTTGGAAAGTTTACATTTCAGTACAAGGTTACTGTAAAGACTTATGTTTCAGTATGATTTCTTTATTGGAACTTAAGCATGAGAACCTGTTTTTCTTTATTAAGTCATTCACTGGGCTAGTAGCTCACCCCGTTTTTTAAATGTTTTCTTTCCCCAGGTAGCAGTCAAATCGTCCGAAGATAACTCTTCTTCTGCTTTGCCACAAAAATCAGGAATTCTAGTAACTTATCAGATAGATGGTTACTGTAAATATTTGTACACGTGTTGTTGTTGCATATAGAGACTCAGTTTTGAAGTTGGGACTCATGAAACTTGTTTGTAAATTTTGTAAATGTTTTATGATTAATGTTTGATGTTATTTTGCCATAGTGGCAGACCGCTGTGTTTGGAATTGTATGTTGTTATCAGATTAATTTAGTAGGTTTAGTAGACAGTAAGTGTCATAAAAATGTTGATAACTGTTGCAGTCATGTTCTTACCTAGGCTAAGAGGGTAGTCTAGGAGGGAGTTTGACAAGTTGATATCAGAGCCTAAGATTTTGGGAGAAAGAGAGGGTTCATGCATTAGACTAAGTCCCTTAAGTAAGTCCCTAACATGTGTACTTATTAATTAGGTAAAGATGCTGAGGAAAAGTGGCAGACTGAGCAAGGAAACAAAGGAGGGGAATGTCGACCCTACCAGTGGAGGTCCTGAAGTTAGAAAGAACCCAGATCCAAAGGGGAGGAGAGTTAGAGAACCAGTAGAGAAAGAGACGACTTCAGAGAAAAAGTCGAGTACCCCATAGGTGGGAACGAATCCTCAGCTGAAGGATCAAGTATTTGATAGGATCGCCCAGAGACTAGCGGATAGCGTGGGATCAGTTCAGGTAGATCTAAAGAAGAAGTAAAACATCGAGAGATTGAAAGCCTTAGATGCCACGACATTTAACAGAGCCACATATCCAGCAGATGCTGAGGTCTGGTTAGACTTGATTGAGAAATGCTTTAGTGTTATGAGATGTCCTGAGGACCGTAAGGTCAAATTAGCAACATTTTTGCTGTAGAAAGGGGCTGAGAAATGGTCGAAAGTGATAGAGGCCAGTAGAAGCAGTTTAGAAGCTATGTCTTGTCCAGAGTTCAAAAAAGTATTTGAAGATAAGTATTACCCGAGTTCTTTCTAGGAAGCAAAGAGAGATGAGTTTCTTAGGCTAACTCAGGGATCGATGATGGTCGTTGAGTACGAACAGAGGTTTATGGAGTTATCTCAGTATGCCATTTCGATCATTGTGGAAGAGAAAGAGAGATGTAGGAGATTTGAGAATGGCTTGAGGAAGAAGATACGTACTCTCGTTACCTCTAATGCTAATTAGGTGGATTTCACTCAGTTAGTTGAGATAGCTATTAGATTTGAGCGAAGTTTAGTTGAGGTAGACTAACTTCATAATGGTACAGAGGAGCAGCACAAGATTCCAGAGGGGACAAGCAGTAAGAGTTTTAGACCCCTGTTCATTAGACAAACAAGGTATGAAGAGTTAAGAAGGCGCAAGCCAACAGGGTTCGAGTAATAAGAGGTCATGACCTACAGATGGATCGGGTAATAGATTAGTAACAGGTCATACTTGTGAGTCAGTAGCTATACAGGAGGAAGCGGCTGTGTGTGAGTTGTGGTAAGCACAATACAGGGATATGTTATGGCAGCAGAAATTTTTGTTACTAGTACGGACAGGTGGCACATTTCAAGAGTGATTGTCCCTAGCAAGCTCGTGAAGCACAAGGTGAGCAGAGAGTAGTTTTCGATGTTGTAGACCAACCTAAAGCGACCAAAGCTCAAGGTGAGGGATTCGGTGTAGCTAAGTAGAAAGGGGCAATAGGACGACCTCAGCAACAGGGTAGGATATATGTAGTGACCCAATAGGAAGCGGAGGAGACTCCATATGAAATAACTGGTACAGTAACTTTATGTAACCAGTCTACTTATATGTTATTTGATCTTGATGCTATGCAGTCATTCATATCTAGCATGTTTGCATTGCATATAGATAGAGTGCTTGAGCGTATGATTGGGGACTTGTTTATTTCTACACCTATCGGAGATGTTTTAGTTGTGCATGATTACTACAGAAATTGTGAAATAGTTACTAGGAATCAGAGCTTATGGGTTGACCTAATTACACTAGAGTTGTTAGAGTTCAATGTTATTCTAGGCATGGATTTCCTGAGTAAATATTAAGCCACTGTTGATTATTTTAAGAAAGAGATAGTATTCAGGAGGCCAGGTGAATAGTAGATAATACTTGTAGGAAGTAAAAGAATACTTCCAGGAAGTTTAATATCGGCAGCCAAGGCTATAAAAGAAGTGAAGCTTATTTAGCCCATGTGACAATTTCACAAGATAGGAAGCTGAAACCTGAGGATGTACCTGTGGTACAGGAATTCTTTGATGTTTTCCCCGAAGAGTTATCAGGTTTACCACCTAACAGGGAAGTTGAGTTTACTGTTGATTTAGTTCCAGGTATGGCACCTATTTCCCAGGCACCATATAGAATGGTGTCAAGGAACTGAAGAAGTTGAAAGTTCAATTATAGGAACTTGTTGATAAGGGGTACATCAGACCCAATGTGTCACCTTGGGGAGCGTCAGTCTTATTTGTAAAGAAGAAAGAAACTACTCTCAGATTATGTATAGGCTATAAACAGTTAAATAAGGTGACAGTTAAAACCAAGTACCTATTGCCTCATATAAATGATATCTTCGATCAGTTAAAGGGAGCCACGATGTGCTCTAAGATAGATTTGAGATCCGGTTACTACTAATTGAAGGTTAAGGAGGCGGATGTTCTAAAGACTACTTTCAGGACCAGTTTTGGACATTATGAGTTCCTAGTAATGTCGTTTGGTCTGACGAACGCTCCTGCGATTTTTATGGACATAATGAACAGGATATTCCATTCCTACCTGGATCAGTTTGTGATAGCTTTCATAAACGATATATTACTATATTCCAGTAGAACAGAATGCATATGGAACATCTGAGGTTAGTGTTGCAAATGCTAAGAGAAAAGAAGCTATATGCAAAGTTCAATAAATGTGATTTCTGGTTAATTCAAGTTGTGTTTATTGGGCATGTAGTTTCAGCAGTGGGAGTCAGTGTAGATTCCCAGAAAAGTAAGCAATCATTAATTGGGAACCACCCACGATTGTAACAAAGGTACGCAATTTCCTGGGTTTAGCTAGTTATTACAGGAGATTTGTGGAGGGCTTTTCTAAGATAGCTCTACCATTGACAAACCTGACCAGAAAAGATGTGAAGTTTAAGTGGTCGCCAGAATGTGAGCATAGTTTCCAAGAGCTGAAATAGAGGTTAGTAACAACACCAGGTAAAGAGTTTGGGATTTATTGTGATGCATCCCGAAAAGGATTAGGATATGTTGAAAAAGTTAAACAACATGCACTGGAAGTATCAAGGATCCATAAGTATTCTAATTCACTAATTTTGGCAAAAACTAAAGCATGATCTTCTTAAAAAAGTAGGTTTTTAGAACATACCTTTGATGAACTCTCCAAGAAAATGTATATACAGTTGCTGTCTTCACTTGATATCACCATGAACCACCTCAAAGCCTTCCTTACTATGCTCTTGGAGCTTTAGGTAGAGTTGTGAGACTCAAAAACTGCTTGAAGATATGAAGAAGCAAGAGGAGCTCACAGCAGCCGATTGAAGAAGACAGTTTCTTCTTCACATAAATTTTTCTCTCAAAATTCGGCATTCATCACTCTCCAACAACACCAATCTTCTTTATATATATTAGATGAAGATGCAAAGAAATGGGGTGCATGGCTTACAGCTCATGCTTGGACAATCAAAGTAGAGAGGATAACGGCTTTTGTGTGAGCATAAAGATGAAGGTAATGGAGAAAATTCATTTTCCATTTTGTGCAACCATGCAAAATGCTTTCCCATTTTCTTTTTTAAAACATAAAATAATTTTAAAACCGTTTTAATTGAAAATTGGTTTTCTTAAATTAATTTCATAAATTAATTTAAAAAATTAATTAATATCAAATATGAAATAATTTTTGCACAATAATCATCTTCATATATTTAAATCATATTTAAATATATATTCTCTTATTCCGTTTAATTTGAACGTTTCAAATTAATTTCTCAAGCTACCCTAAAGCTTATCCATTTATGAGCTAGGAGAGGGACCTCGCGGATCTACAGATAATGGGCTCTAACGATTTGAGATTAATCGACTAAACTCATTAGTCTGATCTAACCCCCATTCGTTAACTAATGAGATACTCCACTATAGCCCATAGTTGAACTCCCCTCACTGTAGATATATTATATCCACTTAATAATCATAATCAGTAAGTCAATCCTTCACAGGTTGTTCGTAATCACAACTAGGTAAAGAAATATCATTTTACCCTGTGACTACCTCTTATTCATTAAGTTCCTATTAATCCTCTATGAACAATTATAATTCATAATATCTATGAATCAAATCCTTTCTCTATCATGAGAAGGCGGGGCCCCGATTGTTCAAGACCTAGAATCAGTACTTAAGAGAACAACCTATCTGCTAACCCTAAATAGTGTAGGAGTGAATTTCATCTTGCAAGGCTATGTCCCCAGCTATTCATCGAGTCTTATCCCCAAAATGGTATGCTTATTGAGTAGTGTTGTTGGACTACTTTCACCTTTTGCAGATCAAAGGATAATCCCAAACAAACAGGAGTTCATAGCTAGCTCAAGATTAAGATCGAGTTAACCTAGGATATATAATAAATGAAATAGTTAGTTTTAACTGTAAACGATCATTATAAAGAAAAGTGACTATTTTCGTGGTCCAGTCTATATGCAAACTCATTGCTTAGGATGCCTCCACTTTCATGTCTCAACATGAACGATTTGTGGATTACATCGTTTGTAGCACCTTACAACTTCTTGTAACAACTACAGAGTGGGCCACATCTAATAGTGTTACCAAGATGAGATACCCAATTTCATCCATATACTTATTAGACTATTTAGGCTATATACTGTCAACTTGATCCTGTTTATGTCACTACATAAAGTTACAGCATTCAGACTATAGCCAAGGATGCATTTATTGAATTTTCATAATAAGATGCAAAATGAACAAGTCATTGTTATTGATAAATAGAATGTTTCACACGAACTGCGAGTTTTAGGACATTCCTAACAATCTCCCACTTGGACTAAAATTCTAGTGAGAACAAATATATATAATATATTGTTGAGATACATAATAGTCCTTGGTGAATGGATCAGCAAGGTTGTCTTCAAAGGCTATCTTTGTGACGAGCACATCTCCTCTATGTACGATCTCCCAGATGATATTGTACTTTCATTCAATGTGTTTTCCACACTTGTGACTCTTGGATTCCTTTGAGTTAGAAACTGCACCACTGTTGTCACATTACAGTGTGATAGGCAAGTGCATATTTGGAATAACTTCCAAATCAGCTAAGAATTTGCGTAGCCATACTGCTTCCTTATCATTTTCGCATGTAGCCATGTATTCCGGTTCCATGGTGGAGTTAGTGATACAACTTTGGTCGATGCTTCTCGACACTATAGCTCCTCTGTTAAGAGTGAAAACTGATCCTAAAGTAGATTTTCTCGAATCTACATCAGTCTAAAAATCAGAATCAGTGTATCCCATAAGGATTAAGTCCTTAGGTCCATACACACACATATAGTCCCTCGTTCTCTTAAGATACTTGAGGATATTTTTTACAGTGGTCCAATGACCGTGTTCAGGATTAGATTGGAACCTGTTGAAGATTCCAACTGCAAAACATATGTCGGGACGTGTACACAACATAGCTTACATTAAACTCCCAACTGTAGAAGCATATGGAATTTTGTTCATCTCCTCAACCTTTTGAGGTGTCTTAGAACATTGTTCCTCCGACAAATGAATTCCATGCCTGAAAGGTAATAAACCTTTCTTGGAATTTTTCATATTATACCTTGACAATATTTTTTTCAATATAAGATGCCTGGGACAGTGCTATTGTTCTATTCTTTCGGTCTTGAAAGATCTGTATTCCTAGAACATAATCTTTCATTTGGAACTTTGATGCTAACCATCTTTTTATGTCAGCAAGAAAGCTTGTCTCATTCCCAATGAGCAAGATATCATTAACATACAGAACTAGGAATGCTACAGTTTTGTTGACTATCTTCTTGTATACACAAGGTTCGTCAACGTTTTTTTCAAAGCCATAAGATTTGATCGCAGTGTCAAATCTTATATTCCAGGATATGGATGCTTGTTTCAATCCATAAATGGATCGATTAAGCTTACAGGCTTTCTGTTCCTGTCCTATTTCGACAAACCCCTATGGTTGAGACATAAAAATACTTTTATCAAGATAGCCATTCAGAAAAGCTGTCTTGACATCCATTTTCCATATTTCATAGTCATAATATGTGGCAATGGGAAGAAGTATTCTTATTGATTTAATCATGGCAATAGGAGAAAAAGTTTCTTCATAATCAACTTCTTCTCTTTGGGTAAAACCCTTTGCCACAAGCCTAGCTTTATAGGTCTGTACCTTGCCAGTTTGGTCTCGTTTTCTCTTATAGATCCACTTACAACCTATAGGTGTAACACCTTATGGTTGATCTACAAGTTCCCAGACTGAGTTGAAGTACATAGACTCCATGTCATCGTCTATGGCTTTTCTCCATTGTTCCCTGTCAACATCTTCTATTGCCTTCTTAAAGGTTAATGGATCCTTTAAACCATCATCTTGTATGATGTTTTGAGTTTCTGTTAAACCTATGTAGCGTTCAGGTTGTTGAATAACCCAACTACTACGACGAGGCATTCCCAACTCTTGGGATGGACGTGATGGGACAACTATAGTTGATGGACCAGCTTGATCAACAACTTTTGTTGATTTTTCTGTAGTATCTTTAGATAGTTCTTGCAATATTAGTTTATTGAGAGGTAGATGCTTTTTAATATGATCCTCTTCCAAGAAAGTTGCATTTGTCGATACAAACACTTTATCTTTCTTGAGGTCATAAAAGTATCCTCCTTTTGTTTCCATGGGATATCCTACAAATAGGCATAATTTCGAACGTGTTTCCAATTGTTTAGGATTCTATACCAATACATGTGCTGGACAACCCTAGATACGAAAAGGACATAAACTTTCTTTGTGTCCTTTCCACAATTGATATGGTGTTTCTGAAACACTTTTGGATGGAACAACGTTCAAAATAGAAATTGTAGTCTATACTACATATCCCCAAAAGGATTGAGATAATTGAGTATAACTCATCATAGACTGAACCATGTCCAACAAGGTTTGATTTCTCCTTTATGCAACACCATTTTATTGTGGTGTTTCAGGTGTTGTGAGTTGGGATTGAATTCCATGATCTACTAGATAGCTATGGAATTCAAATCCATATACTCACCACCTCGATTAGATCGAAGTGTTTTAATTATTTTACTTTAATGAATTTCAGTCTCAACCTTAAATTCTTTAAACTTTTCAAGAGTTTCAGACTTGCGACTGATTAAGTAAATATAGCCATATCGAGAGTAAGCGTCAATAAAACTGACGAAGTACTGATATCCTCCTCGAGCTTTAAAATTCATCAGACCACAAAGGTCTCAATGTATAAGTTCAAGAGGTTCTTTAGCACGAAGACCTTTGTCTGAAAAAGATCTTTTCGTCATTTTTCCCTCAAGACATGATCCATATGGAAGTAGGGAACCATCTTCTAACTGATTTAGATGACCGTTTTTTACCAATCTCTCAATCCTGTTGAGATTAATGTGACCAAGCCTGAGGTGCCAAAGATAGGCGTTAGGAGAAATTTTCCGCTTTTTATTATGAGTTTCAGCTGTTTTAAACCTCTTTATATTTAAAATAGCTTTTGCTTCCATTGGTTGTAATATGTATAAGTTATTTACAAGTCTAGCAGAACGAATATGATCACCTCTTGAATAAACAAACACTTCATTATATTCAAAAGATACACTGTACATATTCTCTAAAAGACAAGAAATACAGATCAGATTTCTTTTCATTTTAGGTACAAAGAACACATTCTTGAGTAAGATAAATGAATCTCCAAAAAACAACTTCACATCTCCCACTGCTTCAGCTGAAATGACTTCACCTATGCCAACCGTGAAAGTCATCTCATATTTAGAAAGTCTTCTCCAAGAACTAGTTTCCTGTAGAAAAGTACAAACATGATTAGTGGTGCCCGAATCTAATATCTAGGTAAGGTGAGAAGTTTCCATTATACATGTTTCAACAACTAGTAAATCATATTTAGCTTGTTTATTCTTTTCTGCTTTCTTTTCAGCCAGATGTTTTGGGCAATTACGCTTCCAATGCCCAACCTCTCCACAATGGAAACATTTTCCTTTGGGATTTTTTTTCTTCGCAGCGGTTTCTTTTTCCCTTTTCCTTTCTTTTTCATTTGGACGGTTTTATCTTTAGAAAAAGAAGAATGACTAGCTTTCTTATCATCAATAGGTTTCGTACCAGACGTAGACCCTTTGTAAAACTTTTTTGGTTTAGAACTTTAAAGAAGTCGTACTGGTGGCTTGGTATGAAAAGAGATATAGCAGAGTATGTTGACAAATGTTTAGTGTGTCAGCAAGTTAAACTTGAACAAAAAAGGCTAGTGGGATTGTTTAATCCACTCCCAGTGCCAAAATGGAAGTGGGAGCATGTTACGATGGATTTCTTGTTTGGTTTACCTAGGATGCCAGCAAGCTACGACAGTATATGGGTGATTGTAGATAGATTGACAAAGACAGCTATGTTTTTACCAGTTATGGCTACTTTTACCCTAAATAGGTTAGCTAAGCTGCATGTTGATAGAAGTGTGATTTAGTTTGGGCTCCAGTTTCGATTGTATCAAACTAAGATTCTAGGTTTACATCGAAGTTCTAGCCTCACTTACAGAAAGTTATGAGCACCAAGCTATATTTCAGTACAGCTTTTCATCCAGATACGGATGGTCAGTCTGAGAGGATCATACAGACATTAGAGGACATGCTGAGAGCATCTGTATTGCAGTTCAAAGGCAGTTGGGATACACATCTATCGTTGATCAAATTTGCTTATAACAACAGTCACCGTTCGAGTATCAGAATGGCTTCGTATGAGGCTTTATACGAGAGACCGCATAGGACTCCGGTATGTTGGAATGAAGTGGGAGAAAGGAAAGTGTTAGGCCCAGAACTTGTTCAGTAGATGTCCAATAGTATTAAGATTATCAGAGAAAATCTTTAAAAAGCTCGAGACAAACAAAAGAGCTATGCGAATAAGCAGAGAAGAGAATTAGAATTAAAAGTTGGTGATAAGGTATTCCTTAAGTTGTCTCCGTGGAAAGAAATACTTAAGTTTAGTAGGAAAGGGAAGTTAAGCCCGAGATACATTGGACCATAAAAGATAATAGAGGGAGTTGGCCCAACAATGTACAGGTTAGAGTTACCTCTAGAGTTATCTCATATCCATGATGTGTTTCATGTGTCGATGCTAAGAAAGTATGTGCTAGATCATGCCCATGTATTACTTGAACAACCAGTACAGTTAAAAGAAAAATTGTCAAACAAAGAGGAACCAGTGGAGATTCTTAACAAGAAAGAGGAAGCCTTGAGGAACAAGACAATACCTTTAGTAAAGGAATTATCGAGGAATCATGGAACTGAAGAAGCTACATGGGAAGCTAAGGAGCAAATGAAAAATAAGTATCCGCAGTTGTTTAATGGATAGACTTGTAACAGAATTTCGAGGATGAAATTATTTTACGGGGGAGGTAAAACGTAAACCCTGAACCCTAATTTTCCTACATGTGTATGTTTACTACTGGGACCAGTATTGTAATACCCTGACCCTAATTTAGAAGGCATGAGGAAATAGGATATTAAAAACAAGAAATGTAATTAAATTAAGAGGAATTTAGGCGTGGGAAAGCCAAAGAAAAATGAATTAAGTACGAAATAACATAATGGTTTAAGGGAAAAGCTAGCTGAAAATCAAAGGAAATTTAAGGAAAAAGTCGAGTTAAAGACTGAATTTCAGACAGTTTAAGTAGGGTTGAGTGTTTTGAAGTTTCCGAGCTGTAGGAAAAAAATTTGAAGCTAAAATTTTGAAGTTAGTAAGTTAAGAGGTTTATTAACATTTTTTGTAAAGGGCGTTATAGCTAATTTTGACTGGAAATTAGTGAATTAATAGGAAAACCGAGAGGATGAGGAAAAAAAGAGAATTTGAGAGATTTTGGAAAAATTGAGGTGCCTTTTTTTTGAAATTTCTCATTGGATGGCCTTGAGGTTAAGGGTTAATCATCTATGCACGTGTTAAACTGGAAATTGAAGCTATAAGTATTGTCCACGTGTTGCATGCAGTGAAGGAGGCATTGGACCAAACCACTGTCCTACGCGTGATGTCAAGCGAGATTGGAGAGAGCAGTTTTAATGAGAAAATGGGAGAGAGCGAGATTGGAGAGAGCAGTTTGAGCGAGAGAATGGGAGAGAGTGAGAGTGAAGAGAGCAAGAGTTTGAGCGAGAAAGTGGGAGAGAGCAAAACCAGCAAGAAAGTGGGAGAGAGTGAGAGCCACGAGAGCAAAACCAGCGAGAAAGTTGGAGAGAGCGAGAGCTACGAGAGTGAAACCAGCGAGATTGGGACAGATGGATGCATTTGAAGAGAATTCGATGCATTCATTAGTAATTTGGATAAATAAATCAAAAATTAAGCAGATGAAGTGGCAAAAGGAGATTACATGCAGGAAGATTTTTATCAACTTAAGTAGGTGGTGTACGGTTGAGATTACATGCAAAGTAAGATAATTTTGATTGGCAAACCCAGAATTAGACAACTCAAAGCTCGGCTAGTCAAAGTTAGCGTGGGCAGCCTAAGAAAGAGCCATTTGTATGGTGAGTTGTCTTGAGGAAAGAGGCTGGGAATGGCTATAAATAGGAGGCCTCGACATGAAGGTTAAACTCATTCCAAATAATTTCAGTAGTAAAAATCCTAAGTAAAGAGTGAGCATTTAGTGGGAAAGTTGTCGTTGGTAGTGGAGGCAAGGAATTCGAAGGAGGTGCTGCACAGATTCATATTCTTTTTTAGTAGGGCAAGCTAGTAGTATTCTTTTAAAGGGTTTTTAAATATATTTATGAAATAATATTAATTGGGAATTTTCTTGGAAAAAATGAAAATGGCAGGAAGATATTTACAAGTAAATTGCATTAGGAGGATTTGCTGACGGTGAGTGGTTAGTATGTATTGTTTTGATTTATGCATGTATATGTATATATGAGCCTTGTACATAGAGGGTAATGTCAAATGTGCATGAGTAGGGATGCATGATTTTTGTGTGTGATTGTCGTGATATCGCATGTTATGTTGTGATGGAAACTAGAATTATACCCGAGATATGGTTAGTATGCTTGAAAAGGGTACTTGGCGGGAAAATATGGTCGGCTTCGGTCGGCGAAAAAATATGGTCGACTTCGGTCAGCAGGAAATGACAGTCGGTGATGACCGGCGGGAAAAATGGCCAAGTTACCTAAGCATAACTAGCTGGAAAGAAATGGTCGATGTGCACATTGATGGGAAAATGGGTTATAGAGAAAGTTTCCATCAAATTTGTTGTTGTGTTGTTGGGTTGACAGTAGTTGACTAGTAACAGGAACGATTCAGCGGCTTGGGCTGAGGAAAGGAATATGAAATGGTATTAGTGTATTGTTGATTTCTTGCTTGTTGTTTTCCCCAAAAGTTTATTTTCGATAGCCAATGTTATGTTTATAAAGAAAATACCACTCACTGGGCTTATTAGGTAATGTTTTCCAAATGTTTTCTTTCCCCCCCCCCCCCAAGTAGCCGAGAGGTGCATTCGAGGAAGAGTCCATCACCCACCGCCACCATCTAAGAATTCGGTAAACTCTCAGGGCACGGCTCAGACCTGTCTCTTATACACATCTAGATGTGTATAAGAGACAGGGCTCTGACCATATAACAAGGGATAGAAAGAAAATTTAGTTATATGTATAGATGGGAATACTGTAAACCTATTAAAATTTATAATAAAATAGGGGGGGGGGGCATATTGAGCATGAGTATTGTCTTGGAAGGCTATTAGTTACCCTCACGCTCCCTTCCCGGTCTTAGGAGTTTAAGGCTTAGGAGGGGGTGTGACAAGTATAATCGTAGGTTAATGAGAGAACTAATGTCTAATTGTAGGGAAGTGGGTGAAGAGTTGGAATAAATGTTTAAGTTTGGAAGCTTGACTCTCGAGTAAAGCTAGGAATTGACTAAGTGTTGTTAGTGTGTAGCCAAAAGTTGGCCTTGTGATGGACGTTGGAGGAACCATGCATTGGAATGTGCATGCCATGAGAGGCCATGTTGAGCGCAAACAACCCTATGCATGGACAAGGCATGCGACAACCAAGTTTTGTGAGGTTAGTATGCATGAGGCAGGAGGGTGTTGAGCATTGCCTAAGAGAGGACACACGGCAGATGAGGCTGTGGCATTGACTTGGGACTGAGCGTAGCGCGCGGACGAGCAGTAGAGGTTAGCATGTGATGGGGGTTGCGACAAGACAAACCTTGAGCGTTAAAGCAAGCAGTGGCTTAGGCGATGGCTGGGTGTGCAATGATCAAGCTTATGCGATGAGTAGGGCTTGCATTGGTCAGGCCTTGCAAAGTTGAAAGGGCTAGAGTTGCGATAATGATTGAAGCCAAGAAAAGGCCAAGGCACAAGGCACATGCATTGGAGTTGTCTTGCATGGGAACTATGGTGTGCATTGAACCTAGTTGAAGACATGCATTGATAGTAGATGAAGTAATCAGCCTAAAACCACCAATTAGGGACACCATCTATCCTAATCGCATGAATTAAGCCAACTTGTGGTTGAGGTGTCATAATAACAATTCATGAAAGATGGTGGGTGGTAGTACAAAAAGGAGGATGAATTTTAAAAGGTCAGTTTGAACAATTCCACCGTGAAAATTAAGAGTTCTTGGTGTCGTTGGAAAGCTTTGTGAGTCTAGTTTCAGAGGCTGGGCTACTAGAAGAAAATTTAACCGAAATAAGGCCAGAGAAGGAAGAAAGTGACAAGAGGTTTAGTTCGTGGGTGAATTTGGGCCATCGATGAAGAATTGAGGCTCCAAGACGAACGTCAAGAAAGTTTAAGCTCAAGTTTGTAGAAGGAAGTTTCTTGAGATAAGCTTTAGAATTTGAGTTATTAATGACGTAAGTCGAATTTGGAATTCTGTGAACAAACAGGCAGCTGCTTGGTTTGATTAAGCAGGTAGCTCAAAATAGGTGCACAGGTAGATGAAAGGCTGAGCATTTCTATGCGTTTAACCTTATGTTTGGGTTGAAAATGCATGCGTTGAAGTCTAGGACGCATAGATGCTTAGGTGAATGACCATGTGCGGCTAAAGGAACACTTAGAGGAAGTGTTGGTTGCATTGTGGGAATGCATTCATGAGGTGTGTTGTCTGCATATCAAGAACCTAAACCTCATGGAAATTTCTAAGTGCTCGACCTATAGCCAGGTATGTGTTTGATTGAAAGTCTTCTAGGAAAGGCTAAATGTAAGCTTAATTAAGAGTTAGTCTCGAAAGAGAGATCATTGCTAGTAGCTAAATGTATGTTGTTATGTATACAGGATTGACACTATTGCTAGAAGCATATCAACCTTTAAGGAGTAGCCCTAAAGTTGTGAGTGACTAAGTATTTGTAATGATTTAAAGAATCCATGATTTTAAGAAAGATTATTCTCATGCTAGCTATTTTACAAAGTAGTTTTTCCAAGCAAACTATGGGTTTATGTTTTCAAAACGCATGCCATGTATGAAAGAATGTTGTAAAACTGTTTATGTGTGTTTATATACGCAAGCATGCATTAGAGCCTTTAAAGACATGTTATTACTATGCATTCAACTATACATGCTTTAAAGAATAAGTCTTAGTATGACTAATGTTATTTTAAGCTCGATACTGAAGGACTTGGAGAAGGTGTCCGAGCTATAGTACCTAAGGTATGATAGTACTTAGTTATAACCACGTGAAAATAGGTAATTTGACATCAAGAGATCGAGCAAAAAAGTTCTTTCTTGACTAAGGTTTGACATTAGGAATTAATCATATAAGGGTTACTCCAAACTAAGGTTCAGTTGAATGACTTATGATGATAACAACTTTACATGTTTAGTGTTTCAAAAGTTTACATTTCAGTACAAGGATACTAGAAAGACTTACGTTTCAGTATGATTTCTTTATTGAGACTTAAGCATGAGAACCTTTTTTTTTATTATTAAGTCACTTACTGGGCTAGTAGCTCACCCTTTTTTTTTAAATGTTTTCTTTCCCCAAGAAGCGGTCAAATCCCCTGAAGATAACTCTTCTTCTGCTCTGCCACATAAAGTCGGGAATTCTAGTAACCTATCAGCTAGGTGGTTACTGTAAATATTTGTACATGTATTGTTGTTCCATATATGGACGAGTTTGGAAGTTGGGACTCATGAAACTTGTGTTGTAAATTCTGTAAATATTTTATGTTTAATGTTTGATGTTGTTTGGCCATAGTGGCAGACCGGTTTGTTTAAAATTGTATGTTATTACCAGATTACTTAAATAGGTTTAGTAGGTAGTAAGTTTATAAAAGGGTTGATAAATGCTGCAATCATGTCCTTACCTAGGCTAAGAGACTGGTCTAGGAGGGGATATGACAGTAGTTTCTTCGACTTTTCTTCATTTTGGCCAAAATTGATCTCGATCTTCTTCGTTTACAGCTCTGATTCTAGACACGGACTTACAAAAGACTCTATATTCTTGATTAAACGCCCAAAAATGAAGGGGCCTTTACAGCTTAAACGAATAGAAAAACATAAAAATCTATGGTCATAAGCTATCGTAGAAATTCATTTGGAAAAATTACATTCATAATGAAATTAACCCCACCAAAAATTCAATGCAAATTTCAAAAACCTAAATTAATACTACGACATGACTCTAATACAATTTGTAGGGTTAAAAGCCCTAACATAGCGTAAGAATACATAATCATTGCTCGTTATTAATTTAGGTATTCTGAAATACCAAAACACTGGGAAAAGCCAAAAAAATTACAGAGAAAAGGGAAAGAAACTTAATTTTGTATATCTAAAAATCAAATTCTCCAATGACTTGGAATTTCACGAACACTACCAAAAATGTAACCTTCATATCCTCTAAGAATCTTTAGGTGTGGTTTTTTTGGAACAATTGAATCGAAAAAGATGGGAGAGTTTTTTTTTTTTTTTTTTTTTTTTTTGAGAGAGAGAGAGAGAATTGATTACATAACTATTCTATATATGATGATCAAAATAAACACCACCTGCAAAAAAAAATACGTTTTGTAGGTTTTAATCAAAAGGAGAGAGAGCGAGAGAGAAACGTGGGAGTCATCTCACGTTTCTATTAACTCCTTACTCTGGGAGTTAACTTTTAATCTAAAATCTAATAAATTAACTTAAATTAAATCAATTAATTTAATATGTAATTAATTAATATTTAATTAAATCTTATTTAATTAATGATTCCATTAAAATCATATTTAAATTAAACATCTCTCACATAACTTATAGTTTTAATTCAATAAATTCAATTCAATTCAATTCAATTAAATAATTATTTAATTATTCAATTAAATCATTATCAAATTAAATATCAAATATTTAATTTAATCTATAAATGAATCATATTCAATTGTATTTCTCTCATAATCTCTAGTTTTAATGTACATAAAATACACATTAACTTTTAACCTATAGTCTTAATATGAATCTAATTCATATTAATATTTGAACTCTTTCAAGTATTTAATTCACCGGTAAGTAATTTTGTATCATGTCCATAATTAGATTTATATTATAAAGTTTAATTAAAATAAAAAACCCTCTAAGCCTATGTATTCCTCAATGACCGATAGCATACAAGTACCGTGTATTATAATGCATCATTATACATTATATTATTTTCCTAAGTAAATTTGAACATTTCAAACTCTATTAAAGATATAGTTACCTCAATTCTCTTTACGAGCTAGGAAGGGGACCTCATGGACTTACAAGTCAAAAACTCCAACAATATGAGATTAATTGGCTAAACTCATTAATCATATTAATCAATATTCATTAACTGTGGGTATACTCAACTAAAGACCCCGAGCTGCACTCTTCTCATTGCAGAGATATATTTTTGTGTCCATAGATATAGATATATAATAACAAGTTAGTCCTTCACGAGTGTTCGTTGTTGGATTTTATGTCCTAAAACTCGTAGTTTGTAAATTAATAAATATATTCTATTTTGTTTTTCGATAAAGTTGTTATTGAAATTGTAATCTTGAATCCAATAAACTAAGGTTCCGAGGCTATTTAATGTAATTTGAACTTTATGTAGTGACATAAATGTGGATCAAGTTCAAATATATAGCCAAAATGGTCTATAGTATATGAATAAGGTTGGGCGGCTTATTCTGAGGACACTATGGATGCGGCCCACTTTGTAGATAGTACAAATGATATGATCCTGAATCGTTCATATAAAGATATGTGAGTGGGGGTATCCTATGTAAAGAGTTTACATAAGACTGAACCATGAAATAGTCACTTTTTACGTTCTAAATACCGTTTTATGTATAAAACTAACTATTTCGTTAATTGATGACCTAGGCAACTTAATCTTAATCATGAGCTAACTATGAACTCCTGTTCACTTAGAATTATCCTTAGATCTGCATAGGTGAGGGCAACTCAATATCGCTGGCCCAATAAGCCTCCCATTTCAGGGGTAAGATCGGGCGGATAGCTGGGAACATAGGGTGCAAGACGGAATTCATTCCTACCCGTTATAAGGAAAGTAAATAGGTTGTTCCCTTTAGTACTGAATCCAGGTCTTGAACAAGGGGCCCCACCCTCTTCTTGGCCCGAGAGGGATTCGGTTTATAGGTTGGACCTTAAACTAATTGTTCATTAGAGGATCAGTGGAACTTAAGGAATAAGATGTAATCTTGGGGGTAAAACGATTTTTATGACCCAGCCGAGATTAAGAACAACCTGTGAAGGATTAACTTACTCATCATGGTTATATCAAATGGACACAAATATATCTATAGTGAGGGGAGTGCAACTACGGGCTTTAGTGGAATGACCCGTTAGTTAACGAATGTTGATTAGCTCCGTCTAAAGAGTTTAGCTAGCTAATCTTGGATCGTTGGAGCCCATGATCTATAGATCCATTAGGTTCCCCTACTAGCTCATATGGAATAAACTTAGAACACTATGATAGAATAATTTGAATTGTTTGAATTAGGTAGAGAGAGAGAAACCGACAAGTATATGTGATATAGTGGTCGAGTCTTTTTTAGCTTAGAGATATAGCTTTAATATTTAAATGTGATTTAAATATCAAGAATATGAATACGTTCATATTCGGAAGCTCGAAAATGATGGAAATGGTCAAAGTTGTAAAAAGTCAAAGAGTTGACTTTTGACTTTGAAAAGTCAAAACTTTGACCGACCTTATATTCAAATGTCATTTGAATTTCGAGAAAATGAATGCAGATTCATGCTCGGGAGGTCAAAATTAGTCAACACGAAAAAAATCATAAAAAGTCAAAATGTTGACTTTTTGGGCAAAGTTTGACTTTGACCAAATGACTATTTTGCCCTTTGACTATAGTTAGTGGGAAAAACCAAACTTTTATTAGATAATTCCACTAACAAAATAGTGGGCTTATATGAGACATTAAGCCCACTAAGTGAGTGGATTCTAGGTGTTGGGTTTTTGTGAAGATTTTTCATGCAATTGTTACATGCCTTTTTTCTATAAATTGGGCCCTTCAATTTAGTTAAAAGACTTTTTCCATTTTAGAAAAAGGGTACTCTAAATTTGGGCTGGAAAATCCTATGTTCTTTGAGTGAAATAAAAACCCAAACTCAAATTCATCTTATTTTCCATCTCTTTTCTCTCTCTCGATTCTCTTCATCCACCGAGTCTCACAACTCGGTTCTGAGTCCAAGGATAGTAGGTCAACTCTAGTGGTGGTCCGAAAGAGTTCGGGTCGAGATTTAACGAGGAGAAGCGGTTTTCGGGGGCTTCAAAGGTAGTATCCTACACTTTTTAATCCATTGTTTTTTCCTTCATGATGCATGTTTATTTCCTTTATTTTAAGAGCAATTAGAGTGTAATTAGATCCTAATTCCACTGCGTATGTCTCGAGTTCCATCATTCGTAACACCAGCTAGGTCAAATTACCATTTTACCCCCAGGTTACATCTGTATCATTAAGTACCAATGCTTCTCTAATGAACAAACTTTTTATGATCCAACGATTAAACAGAAACCCCTCTCGGGCTAGTAAGAGGGTGGGGCCCTTTATTCATGTCCTGGAGGCACTACTTAAGAGAAACTCATCTACTTACCCTAAAGTTGAGAATGAGTGAAACCCATCTTGTATTTTTATGTTCCTAACATTCCACTCGGTGTTGTCTTAAAATGGTAGGTTGATTGGGTCAGGGAATTGGCCACTCTCACCCATTAAAAATCAAAGAAAAATCCCTCGTGAACAAGAGTTTATAATACACTAAGGATTAACACTAAGTTGTCTAGATCATCCTATGGAAATAGAAATATAACTAGTCAACAGTGTAACATCTAGTGGTTATTATTTTACGATCCGGCCTTATGCAAACTCATTGGTTAGAATACCCCATTTGCATGCCACCTACATGAACGCGTTAAATTATTGCGTTTGTATCAAATACAAAATGAGCCGTATCCATAGTATCATCAGTATAAGGTACCCAGACTTATCTATATACTATAGGCCCTTTATGCTGTATCTTGAACGTTGATCTCTATATGTCTCCACATACAGTTCAAGACTCATAATACAACCTACAATATTAGTTTATTGGATCTAGGGTTATCAAGAGAAAACACAATAAATAACATTTGTTGAAAAAACATCGATATCTCTTTATTGATGACAGTTAATTATTTACATTTACTGTTTATGACTTTTAGGGCATCAAACTCAACACTCCTAAAATACTTGACGATAGTTTTAATAACTGTTCAGTGATCTTATCTTTGATTATAGTGATATATACAGACTACCCCACTGCATAACAAATCTCGGGTCTAGTACATAACATTGCATACATCAGGCTGTCAACAACCGATGCATAGAGAATCAGTCTCATCTTCTCAACTTCATGAGGTATCTTAGAACATTGTTTCTTAGACATGAAAACTCAATGCCTGAAAGGTTGGAAGTCTCTCTTGAAATTTTGCATCGAATAAATGACAAGCATCTTGTCAATGTACGACACCTAAGACAAGGCCAACGATTTGTTCTTACGATCCATAAAGATCTAAATGCCTAGAAAACTGTGCATCTCCCAGATCTTTCATTTGGAATTGACCATTTTTTAATATCAGTCAGTAAACCTACATCATTTCCAATGAGTAGGATATTGTCTACATATAACACTAAGAAATATACTGAACTGGTTATCATTTTCTTGTAAATACTAGGATCATCAACATTTTGATCAAAGCTATAAGATGTGATCACAGTATCAAACCTTATATTCTAAGATTAAGAAGTTTGTTTCAGTCCATAAATCCACTGATTAAGCTTGGAAACATTTTGCTCTTAAACATGGGTTATGAATCCCTTTAGTCATTGCATATAGATGGTCTCCTCAAGATTGTCGTTCAGAAAGAAAGTCTTGACGTCCATTTTCTAAATCTCATAGTGGTAATATGCGACAATGGTCAGGAGTATCCGAATAGACTTTAACATGGCAACAACTAGGAAAGTCTCCTGATAGTCAACTTCGTTAAACTGGGTATAACCCTTTGCCACCAGCCTATCCTTAAAGGTTTGCACCTTACCATCTGCACCTCTTTTTCTCTTGTAGATACATTTGTAACCTATATATTTTATCTCATCAAGTTAATCTACAAGATCTCAAACTGAATTAAAGTACATAGACTCTAATTCGAGATCCATAACTTTGATCCATTCATCTTTATCTACATAATTCATTGCATGTTTATAGGACAATGGATCCTGAACGTCGCCATCAGATACGACGGTTAGGGTTTATGTTAAACCCATATAACGAGTAGGCAGGTTCGCAACCGTCCCACTATGTTGAGGTTCCCTCAATGATTGAGGTGAATAGGATCTACTAGATGAACCAACATCAACAACTCTTAGATATACTGGGCTTTTAAAAAACTCTTATTGAAGGTTTAGTAGTTTCATTGGAAAGCATATTCAATACTATCTTACTATGTGGTTTGGTCTCCCTAACGTGGTCCTCTTCTAAAAATGTAGTGTTTATCGACACAAAAAATTTATTATCTTTAGGATCGTAGAAGTAACCACCTTTCGGGAGAGTAGCCTACAAATAGGCACGGTTTTGAACAAGGTTCGAATTTCTTAGGATTTGCCTCAAGCACATGTGTTGTGCAACCTCAGATCCTGAAATGGCATAAACTACATTTATGACCATTCCATAATTCCAAAGGTATTTTATAAACACTTTTGGATGGAAAATAGTTCAAAATATAGGTTGCAGTCTATACTGTATAACCCCAGAACGAATCAGGTAAATGAGCATAACTCATATAGATCAAACCATGCCTAACAAGGTTTGGTTTCTCCTTTATATTACACCATTCTGCTGAGATGTACCAGATGTTGAGAGTTGGAATACAATTTCATGTTCTATCAAATAAACTTGAAATTTTAAATCCATATACTCTCCACCTCGATCAGATCGAAGTGTTTTTATTGTTTGGCTTAATGCATTCTCAACTTCAGCCTTGTACTCCTTGAACTTTCCAAGGGCTTCAGAGTTATGTTGCATTAAGTAAGCATCTATATACCTTGAATAATCATCTATGGAAGTGATCAAATATTCAAACTCTCCTCTTGCTTTAATATTCATAGGGCCACAGAGGTCCGAATATACAAGTTCTAAGAGTTCTTTGGCTTTGTGACCTTTTCCAGTAAAAGATCTCTTAGTCATTTTGCCTTCAAGGCATGACTCATATACTGATAGAGATTTTTTTCCTAACTTACTTAGAATTCCATTCTTAACCAATCTTTCAATCCTATTGAGATTTATGTGACCTAATCTTAGGTGCCAAAGATAGACATTTTCTTTAGGAGAAACCTTTTGTCTTTTATTTTGAGTTATAATAGTTATGAACAATTCAATATTTAGGAGGGCCTTAACACATAAAAATTATCTTCAAAATTTGCATAACAATTTTGAATACTATGTTTGTAAATAAGCACTTTATTTACATTGAAAGATAGAGTATAAGATTATTCCAACAAACACTTTACTTATTAAGTTCCTTTTCAAATCATGAAGTACATAAATATTGTCTAACAATAAATATGATTTATGTAAACATAAAAGAAGTCCTACCACTGTCTTAGTTGAGACGACGTGCTAAGTTCCAACCCGCATCATCCTCCCCAGTCTCCAATTGCTGTCAAGAGCTAATTTCATGAAATGAAGAACAAACATGATTAGTGGCGCCTGAATGTATTTACCAGGATGAATCATTATTCCCCCACTAAGCAAGTTTTCAATAACATTAAATCATATTTATCTTATTTGATATTTATCATTTCTGCCAAATAATTGGGATAATCCTCATCTAGTGTCCCTTCTAGTTTCAATGGAAACATATTTCCTTTGCAGCCTTGGCCTTCTTGCCTTTTTAGGTAGAAATAGGGTTAGCTTTCCCCTGACTCTTTTTTTTTTCTACTTTTTGGTATTGAAAGAAAAAGGTGCAGACTTTGTCCCAAAGGTCAAACCTCTGTAAAACATCTTGGAGGACGAGGTAATATTTGCCTCACCCTTCTATTTCTTGGCTTTCATTAAGAACTGGCATGTATGCAACTCATTGAGCAGGGTGGTCAGGTCGTAGTCAAGCTTGTTCATGACAGCGTGGTTATGAAACTAGAGGAAATTCTTAGGTAGAGTCTTCAAGATGAAGCTAGCCTGACTGACCTCGTTGATTATAGACTCGTTCATCTCTGCAACATTATAGTGGACCATCATGTTCAGAACATGTTCATGAACAGATGCCCTCTCTTTCATGGACATTGAAGATGTACTTTAGAGCTTCATGCCTGAGCTGTGTGGATGGCTGTCCAAACATTCCTCTCAATGCTTCTTGGCCAAAAATTCAGGTAAGTTGGTCAAGATATACACTCAGGCCTTTTCATTCGCCTTTACCAATCACTTATATGCCTCCCAAACATTTCAGGCTACACTGGTAGTTGGAAGTTGAGGACATTCCTCAACTATGATGAATCTCAAGTCATTAATAATGAGTACAATGTTAATAGTATTTTTCCAATCTATAATTATCATTGTTAAGCTTATCAGTGGAAAACAGATTAAGAGTAGTACTTGTCATAATGAAATTGTTGAAGCCATAAGAATATATTTATATTAGTTATTAAATGCATTACTCAATTAAACAATCAGTCAATTTAGTAAAATTCTAATATACCCTATGTGACATTTATTTTGCAATGATGCTCTAGTGGGGCAAAGTAAAAGCCACCATAGGGTGATTATTTACCCCTTCACTAAATTAAGACATTCTCAACTAATAATTACATTAGAATAACTCTTATTCCTAGAATTATTAGTCATCATTGTTTGGTCTAGAAATTATTAATTTACTTAAAAATTTCTTCTAAGTGTAACCCTTCATTTTAGATTCTAGAGTTCCGCCCCAATGAGCCAATCGTAGGGAAAAAAAATTGATTGGGGCAAAAACTAAAGCGACCCTATCTATTATGGAGTTTGAGTAAAAATTCATTCAAACATCGTTCGTAGAGGGACGCAAGCAATAGTGTCTTGAGGCCGAACATGAAAGTTTACTATAAACTAATGAAGGAGACCATGGAATTTGTTGACACATGTCCCCCTCCAATTTACTATAAACACTTTTTGCATTCACCTTGATAGATCTATGTAAATACCACCTATAGGAGGAGACAAGTAAAGGTGCCTCGAGGCCGAGCATAGATCTCACGGTCTGAACTTTTAGGGAGAACATGAAAGAAAAAATGAAGTATCATATACCCCATTTTTCTCCCCCTGAGTGTTTTACCTAGGGTTGATTAAGTTAGAAAACATCGTCTAATAATTTTTACTAAGTGTTTGTTAATTTTTCCTAATGTAACATTTACTTTTGATAGTTTAACAACATTGATTTATATCAATCAAACACTTTAATAAACATTAATCACTTATTGCATTATTATTACAAATTTATCTAATTCACCTTTCAGGTTAGTTCCTAGGTAGGGGTTTTCCATTCCCCTCAGCTTAATACCCTAGCATAGGCAAAACCATCCTAAGTCAAAAGTCTCTTATAGATAAATTTGTTATAAATTTAATCATTTATACATATCCAATTTCATCCTATTAAATTGAATTGAAAAGATTAAACCTATTTTTAATCTTATTAAAAACTTTATGAACACAAGTCTAATGTGAATCCAATTTTAAACTATTTAAAAACGATTTAACCTATGTTACCATGAAACTCTTTATTATAGATTTTAATCATAATTTTATTTAACTTATAACAATTATAAGGATTAAATGAAACAATTAAAACCTTATCTTGCATCTAGTGACATATTTTAAAATTATAACAATTATAATTTACTAAAGTGGTGTTATGCATCATGCATTTCCTTTTTCATTGCGTCACGTACATTATAATTATATAATAAGGTAATGAAAATTAAACAACATCCATCCATACATCTAAACAATATATTATAACATTTATAATATAGATGATGCATGGAAGTGTTATTGATGAATGCAACCATACTTTATAACGTTTATACAATATGATGCATGAGTATACCTAATGAATCATGCAACTTTATGATGTAACATTTATATTAAAATGGTCCATGAATAAATGTTTATCCTATGGTGGGGTTTTTCTATATGATATACAATATGGCATCACATGCATAACTAAAAGCAATATTTAGACCGAGACTTGCTTTCTAAAACATTAGTTAAATTAATATAACACCTTATATTAATTCAATTAATGCAAAATGCAACAAAATAAACCTTAATTACTACAAATAAAATTTAAAAACTGAAGAAAATTGTTTCTTGAACTGCTTGGGAAACTCGGACTGCTGGTCTGGGCATCTAGTCCCTCGTTCTCCTAAGATACTTGAGGATAGTTTTAATGGTTGTCCAGTGATCTAATCCTGGAATAGACTGATATCTACTGACTATCCCTACTGTATAGAAAATCTTAGGTCTAGTACATAACATTGCATACATCAAGCTGGCAACATCCGATACATAAAGGATTTATCTTCTCTTCTTAACTTTTTGAGGTGTTAGATGATGTTGTTCCTTAGACAAGACAACTTCATGCTAGAAAATTAGCAAGCCTCTCCTGGAGTTGCATCAAATACTTGACAAAATCTTATCGATGTTCGATGCTTGAGCGAAGACCATTGATTTGTTCTTACGATCTCTAAAGATCTGAATGCCCATAAGAAACTGTGTCAATCATTTGAAATTGGACCGTCGACCACTGTTTTATATCAGTCAGTAGACCTGTATCATTCTTAATGAGTAGGATATCGTCTACATATAACACTAAAAAAGCTATTGAATTGTTGATTATTATATTGAAAACATAAGGCTCATCAACATTTTGATAAAAGTCATAAGATTTAATCACAGTATAAAACCTTATATTCCATGATTGAGAAGTTTGTTTTAGTTCATAAATAGAACGATTAAGCTATTAAACATTTTTCTCTTGACCTTGGGTTATGAGTCCTTTTGGTTGTTGCATATAGATGGTCTCCTCAAGAGTAGGCACCTGGAAACATAATTACACAGAATGAATTCACTCCTTCCTATCTTTAGGGTAAGTAGATGAATTGATCCCTTAAGGGCTAATTCATGGTCTTGAACAATGAGGCCTCATCCTCTCACTAGCTCAAGAGAGATTAGTTTATATTTGGATTATAAACTATTTGTTCATTAGAGGGATCAGTGGTACTTAAAGAGTTAGATATAACTATAGTAGTGAAATGGTAATTTGACCCAACTGTAGTTACAAAAAATTTATGAAGGGTCAACTTACTGTTGACTGGTTATATCCAATGTGAAGGTTCCCCAAAGTGGAAACAATTGAATGCTTTATGTCTCTAATTTCGTTTTACGTTATATTACAATGCAAAGGATGAAAACTAACAGGATAAACCAATTTATTCTTAAGCATGCTTCTAATGAAATAATACAGAGAGGAAAGATCAAACGTAAACTCACCCTTGAAGTACTAAACTGTTCACGTATCCTCTTCACAACCAAGAACATGAATAGGTCTGACCTTCTTCTCCCTCACATAGCAACACGAACCCAACGAACGACAACAAGGAGACCCCACTACAAGTGAACAAGAGTTATTCTCAAGGTGAGAATCAACATAGAGCTGTGGGCTTCTGAGTGTTAGTTTTGGTGAAGGGAGGAATTTCTTGTTTGAGAGAATTACATAAAGAAAGGAAACAGGATGACGAAAATCATGATAAAAACTGAACATCTGCACCTTTTGTGTTTCATGTATATGAGAGAAAGGGGTGTCGAGGAGTTATCAAACTGACTCCCTCCCCTTTTAATTTTCAAAATTCAAAATTTTATTTTTAATAATTATATATTAACTAATTTAGTATATATCATATCATATCAAACCATATTTATATCACATATCACATATAATATATAGTTTATATTATAATACATATAATATAATCTATCATTTATTATTCTCTCATATAACCTATAGTATTAATATGAATCATATTTATATTAATTTTAACCTATAATTTTTATAGAATATTATTCATATAATTAATATTTGAATCATATTCAAGTATTTATTTCTCTCACTAAAACTTTATAATACAATGCATCATATACAAAATATTAATTGCATCATATACAATTAAGTCCCTTTAATTAATTTGAATAATTCAAATTAAACAAAAATTAATTTGATTCTTATTAATCCTGATTAAGCTAAAAAGGGGACTTTATGATCCTATAGATTGAAGCTCCAATGTCATTGTTTAATTAATTAAACTCTTTAATTAAATTAATCAACCACCATTAATTTTCGATTGCTCCACAAAAGAGTTGTAGTCTTTGTATTATAGATATATTTTTGTGTCCATTGGATATAACCAATCAATACTGCATTGACTCTTCACAAATTGCTCGTAAGTATATTTGGGTCAAAATTACCGTCTTATCCCTGTAGTTACATCTAACTCTTTAAGTACCATTGATCCCTCTAATGAACAATTAGTCATAGTCCGACTATAACTCAATCTCTTTCAGGCCAAGAAAGGGTATGGACCACATTGTTTAAGACCCAAAATCAGTCCTTAAATGAGCAATTTATCTACTTACCGTAACAATCTAAAAGGAGTGAATTTCTTCTTCTGTAGTTGTGTTCCTAGCTCCCCAATCAAACAAATTCCCGAAATGGTAGGCATATTAAGTCGAGGAATCTGACCACTCTCACCCATGCAGACCAAAGGACTGCCCTCATAAGCTGTAGTCCACAACTCACTCAAAATTAAGGTCAAATCACCTATGTTCATCCTGATGAAATGTAAGTCTCTTTTAGTGATGGTGTTGTAGAGATATTATTTATTTTGTGGTCTGATCTTATATAAACTCTTTGTATAGGATACCTTTGCTTACATGTCTCTACTGAATGGGTTGTATCCGTAGTGTTACAAGAATAAGGTACCCACCCTTATCCATCAACTACAGACTGTTCAGGTTATTACTTAAACATGATCCTATATATCTTCATATGTATGCTTAAAGCTTCTTGAATAACCTTAGATCTTAGTTTATTAGTTTTTTTTGGGTTAATGCAACTAAATGTCAAATAAAATAATACTTATTTTATTATATAAATTTGTTTGTACAAATACAATTTATAAAGAACAAGATTACGAGATTAGGGTTTCAATCCCACATAGAAATATATCTTGAATGCGAATAGTGCAGGTGTGGGTCTTTAGTGTAGTGACCTGCAGTTAATGAATGTTGATTATTTTAATTAAAAATTTTAATTAATTAATCTTATATTATTGGAGCTCACTAAGGTTAAAATAGGAATCATTTAATTTTAGATTAATTTGAATTGTTCAAATTAATAAGAGAATTAACTATAAGATACAATTAATATAAGGGAAATTGCATTGTATGGTAAATATATTTTAAGAAACCAAAGCCATGACTTCTACTTTTTTGTAATTGTAGGTATGACAGTCACATAGCAATCACATAGCAATCACGTACAAATCAGATAGCAATCACATAACAATCACATAGAAATCAGATAGAAATCAAATTTTTAGGCGAAAGTTTTCTACCATGTTTGTAAAAAAAGCAAAACCTAGGGACACACATCTAATTTTTAATTTATTTATTTTTACTAAAGTTGCAATTGCCCCTTAATATAATGTATATAGATACATTAAAATATAAAGTTAATTTTGAATAAAATTCAAAATCTTTATATTATGTGAGAGATAAATATTGGAATAAGACTCAAATATTAATTATATGAATAAGCTTCATATAATACTATAGGTTATAATTAATATAAATAAGATTCATATTAAAACTATAGGTCATAATTAATATGAATGAGATTCATATTTCACTATAGGTTATAATTAATATGAATAAGATTCATATTAAAACTATAGGTTATGGATAGAATCTGGTTTGAGTATGATTCAAATGAAATTAAATATGTGATATTCAATTATCAATTAATTAAATGTAATTAATTAATATTATTAACTTAATTATATGTTAAATTGGATCTAATTTAATTAAAATAATTAAATTCAGAACAAAAGTAGTAAGTATAGGGTTTTATAGATACATTGTTGTATACGATCCTCTGATTAAACAAAAGAAATATGTTCACCAATCCTAAAACTTATACCAAAAGAGCAATAAAAGTAGTAAGTACAGGATCGAATCCACAGGGAAACAATAAACTAGCTAGGTCCATTAAAGAATTCCATATAATAGGGGGTGTTGGTTTGATTTGTAAAGAACTGAATTAAAAATAAACATTAAAGTTTGAACGAGATTAAAACGTATAGTAGGGTTGAAATGAATCGATAAAAGGGTTCTTGGGAATAGTTCATTATATTCAATTTCAATCATTAGATGCTAAGAAACAATGCTGATTCCATGAACTCCACAACCTATTAGTAAAATTAATAGTCCATTTAGCCAAAATTGAGATTAATCAAGTTGACCCTAAATTAACTTTAAACTTTTCCTTCTAAGCGAAATCCAAGAAAAAAAACTAATTTGCAATAAGACTAGGGTTCATGCGTTGTAACATCCTACAAGTTTGAAAGCCTAGACTCATAGCATGATTCATTGAGAAAGCGTAAACTAGGGCAAACAAGTGTAAGATCAAAAAAAGTATTAGCCGACACATGCATTCCTAATTTGTGCAACCTAATCTATAGTTATGCATAGCACCACATAGATTTTGCATACAAGAATCTAATAAAAATGATTTATCATATCAATTCTATAAAATGATATTAAAATTAACCCAAATCAAACTCAAGAGTTCATAGAATTCAGCATCAATAGTTAGACATCCTCAAGAAATTGAACAAACTAATAAATCCAAGAAGAAAGATTACCTAGCCTTGCAACTTCCTTAAATCAACAACAACAATTGAGAAGTTGAAAGGCATAATGAAAAATATTAAAAGATGAAGAAGAAAGAATGATGAAATTTGGGTGGAAACTCCTAAAAATTCATCCCAATAGTGGCTCTAACTCATTCTCCCTTTGTTTTCTTCACATCCCTTCAGTTGGAACCAAAAATTTATTTGTAATATGATCGCAATGTTGTAACACTGCCAAGAGCATTGCGAAGCTCTTGTCAAAGCAGGTTTCAAGCATTGAAGGAGGGGCATGTAGAAGCAACATGTCCGTTGAAGTTTGTAGCATTGCAACACCCTAGTCAGCGTTGCGACACTGCCTGTTCACATGCTTCTATCTTATAGCTTGTGCCAGAGCATTGCGTTAGCATTATGATGCTGGCTGCATGTCCCAAAAGTGGTGCTTACTACCTATTTAAAAGAACTCTTATCAAAGAGTAACTCTGAGTGGAAGCAAGATCGTTCCAAACTCATTGTGACAGAACTACCGCGTTTACAATCAAACAGACTAGTTATGCATTAACAACAAATTACAGGCATGCTTTGAACTTAAATAAAAAAAGAACGAGATACGTACCAATTGAAGAACCCTTCTTCGCCTCAAATCTCGCTCTCGTCCAAGGACTGCACCTTTCACTCTCCTGAGAACGTTCATGCTATCGTCCACCAAATTGTTGTCGTCTACCCACGAACGGACCCATCACGAACTTGGCAGTAAGGAAGACACCACCACTTGGAATCCTCGGTATTCTCGGAGTGAGAATCCAAGAGGTGTGTGCTCTATTGGATTTGGTAGAGGGAAGGAAGAAGAGACGATCGTTTACCTCGACCAAGCAAGTGGGAGATATCGGTTGTCTATCGTATAGATGATGCTTGATCATTTAGGTAGAGGTACACGATCGTGTAGTAAAAGGGGTGAGATCGTATAGACGAATTTTTAGTAAAATGTTCAGGCGCACGATTGTTTAGAAAGAGCTAGACGATCATTTAGTAAATCCTATGCGATCGTTTAGTAAACCGCGAGCATGTATACAATCGTTTAGAAACGTTGAGTTATCTTATATGCTCTCAGTTTGCTATGCAATAGGCAGTATACACAATCCTGTGAACTAATGTTCGATTCTTCACAAAATGAAAAGCATTTTCATTTTATCCTTCAGTTACGAAAACTGAAAGTAACCTCCCACTATCTCATTCGGTTACGGAGAAAAAGCTGGCACAATTATCCATAATTGTTAAATTAAAAAATAAATATAATCATATTATATTTATAACCTATGGTTTAATATCACATCATATGCAACATATGAACCATTGTCCTATTCTCCTCCACTAGATATAAATCATATTTATATCATTTTTAATTAATGTATCTCATACATCATGCAACTATATCATATATAATTGACCAATTCAATCATATCATATATAATCGAACTCCCTCTTGTCAATTTGAACACTTCAAACTGACTCTTCTCACCACTGATATATTTATGTGTCCATCAGATATAACCAATCAACGGTACAATAACCCTTTACAGATGCTCGTAAATACAGCTAAGCCAATTTACCGTTTTACCCCTGTAGTTACATCTAACTTCTTAAGTACCACTGATCCCTCTAATGAATAATACAACATAGTCCTACTATGTGTGGATACCTCTCAAGCCATGAGAAGGTGTGTGGCGCCACATCGTTCAAGCCGTGGAATTAGCCCTTAAGGGAGTAATCTATCTACTTACCCCTACTTAGGGGAAGGAGTGAATTCCATCTTGTGTAGCTGAGTTCCTAGCTCCCAAATAAGACGAATCCCCAAAATAGTAAGTTTAAGTCGACAATCTGGACACTCGCACCCATGCAAATCAAAGGACCGTCTTCAAAGGCAGAAGTTTCTAACTCACTCAGGATTGAGGTCATGTTACCTATGGTCATCCTAGTGAAGTGAACTCTCTGTCATGAACGGCGTTATATAACAAGACTATAACTCTTTGTGGTCCGATCTTATACAAACTCCTTTGTATAGGATGCCTTCACTTACATGTCTCCACATAAATGATCAGGATCAGACCTTCTGTAACAAGTCACAACACTTGTAACTATTCTACAAAGCGGGTCGCATCCGTAGCATTACTAGGTTTTCCTTCTATATCCATATTTACAAACCATTTTGGTTATCACTTAAGACATGATCTACCTGTATGTCTCTACATACATGCTTAAGTTATAAATGACAACCAAGGATTTGAGTTTATTGGTTTGTGGTAAATCAATTAAAACATCTAATGTTCCATAGACAAAAGTGAAGAAAATATCATATATTAGTACATCACAAGCGTTTGTTCAAAACTGTATTTACAAACTGTAGGACTCAACGAGAGTTTAGAGCATCATCCTTAACACTCTTAACATCATATGAGGGTCAAATGAGGTTGCAACACTGCCCTCAAGAGCTGTTTGGTAATTTTGATGTCTTCTTCTTTCAACATGGTTCATTAAACTCCCGTTTTTGCTTCTTTTTGGCTCGGTTTTCATCCAAACAACACGTTTGCTCTTCGAGATTGATTTACCTACAAATTAGAAAATTTAAGCACAAGAATTATTCAATAATAGCAGGATTAAAGACACAATCTTAGCTCTTTTTAAGAGCTAACAAACAACTCTAACTTAGCTCTTGACATAAAATCATGAAATGAATAAGATACTATTTACTCGATTTAACGATCCTTGACTCAAGTCTCAACAGTCTTTCGAGCTACATAATTAATCACATAACAACCTGAATTTAAACACTCATTTGAGGCTCATTGTAAAAGATACTTTTGCAATCAAGATCATGTACAAATGAACACTAAGGCCTTTAAAACTTTTTTCAAAAATCATAGAATGCCTGAAAAAGCTTTATCCTACTCCCATTTCATCTTCCCTCTACTCTGGCTCAGCTATCAACCCAAGACATACCATTCTTGCTAATCAAAGAGCAGCACTTAGCCAAAAGTGTCTAAAACTCACACACACAAAACATAGAAGGCATCGATTTTATCTAAAGATCTAGCTTTCACACTCGATCGACGGGAACCTAATCACTCTTTTCTCGAAGGGCTCTAACTAGACCAACGAAGGTAGCTCTTTTCTCCTCTATCCATGCACAGACGCCACTGATTTTTTGCAGGCAAGCTAGCTTCTTCCCCTTATATATATATATTCTTACATTACTCCTTTTTTCCTCTTTAATAACACATTAGGCCACCTTTTTTCTCTCATTGTTTAACTTTGCTCTAAGGCACAAAAAGTTACTCATAAGCCAAAAGTGGGCCTTTCGAGGTGACAATAAAAATCCGAGAGGGATAACCCAAATCTAAGATTCTTTAGGGTATATAAAAAAGCAATTTCAACCTAGGTTCATTATGCATGGGTTTTTGATAAAAATATTTTTAGAATGAGCTCAAAATCGTGAAAGAAATTCCCTTGTTGAATTCATAAAACTCAGAGAGTGCATCATCGACTTATCATCGAAAGGAAACGAAAAATATAGTGGACAGATCATGCATAAAACACCAAACATCCAGACATATTTTCAGTACGAAAATTCTTATTCAATTTCTTAGCAACTAATAAAAAATTTGGATCATAAAAGCCGAGCTCAGATTCTCAAGGCTGACCAAAGATCACATGTATAAAAGAATCAATCCATTTATCAAAAAGAATTTAATAGTTATGTCTCATCTATATCAAGTATACAAAGTATTCATTTATCCTCATAAAAAAATGAACCATATATGCTATACACAAGCTCAGAAAAAGAAGCATGCTTCGCACCCACCCCCAACTTTAAAAACATGTATTGTCCTTGATGTATTGTAAAGTTAAAAAGAATATCTTGCAGATGGACAAATAAAAGGAGTTCGAGGAACATAAAAACTCCCCTGGATTTATATGCGAGCATGAATTTGGGACAAGTTGTTCATCGAAGAACCAAGAAAATGTCATGTAAAGAGAAAGAGAATTATCAACATTCTTTCAGTTATTGCTTTTGTGTGTTTTTTTTTTTAATTATTAATTTCAAGGCAATAAAATGAAAAGATAAACAAGACATGTGAAAATAATTGAATTAAACATAAAAAAATTAAAGTAGGAAAATTTTGAGTCTAGCTGCTGTTAAACATATTTAAATAATAATATGTTTAATTAAAGTATGAGCTATGTATGTGGATTAATAATTTATCACACTGGGTTATTTTATTAGATTGGACCCTATTATGTGATCTAATTAAAATTAAGGCACTAGATTCCTAATTGAGTATGGACTTAATAGGTAGAAGCTCATTCCTAGTTAATTAGGGTTTAATGGGAGCCCTAACTGAATTAGTATATAAAGAGACCTTAAGGCTATGGTCCCCAAGATACCAAAACAATAAGCACTCAATCTTTCTTGAGTCTCATTTACAGAGAGATCCCACTAAGGGTATTCAGAGTTTTGGTTGAGGAAGTCCATGGTCATCTATCATCATCTTGAAGCTATCATTAGTTTCTCAATGGAATCTGGTATGTTATTATTCTTGACAATTTGGCATGAATAATCCTAGGGTTTAATCTATTCAATATAGATTTAAAGTATTTATGCTATCAGCTGCCTCTAGGAAGTGCAAATTTTTATTATCATTTGTTTAACGTTGGGTGAGGATGGGCTCAAGTGATGGAGGGTGAAGTCAAAACTAGGCTCGAGTAAGCAAGGTTCACTTCCCCTTTATTGAAATTTTTTAGAGGGTGCCCATTCACTTTGAATTCCTTTCCTGTCTCCAATCTCCTAATCTCAATTGTACCATAAGGAAAAATGTTAACAACTTCAAATGGTCCAAGCCACCTGGATTTAAGCTTAACTGACATGAGCTGGAGTCGTAAATTGAAAAACAAGACCTTTTGACCAACTTTGAAGTCTTTCCTCACGAGACCCTTATCATGAATTAGTTTGGTTTTTTCCTTGTAGGTTTTAGAGTTCTTGTAAGCCTCAAGTCTCAACTGTTCCAAATCTTGCAGTTCAAGGAGCCTTTCTTCATCGACTTGGGCCAAGCTCATGTTGACTATTTCAACACCTAGTATGCTTTGTGCTTGATCTCGACCGGTAAGTGACACACCTTGCCATAGACAAGCTTGAAGGACATCAGCTCGATGGGAGTTTTGTAAGTTGTCCTATACATTCATAGAATAAATGGGGCCATAATTGTTGCAACCTATTGTGAGAAAATGAGAGGAAATAAACTTAATTTTCAAAAACTAAAAAAAAAAAATGAAATAATTACCAAATGAGGTCTTAATTATTGTTCTAGAAGGATCGAAGTGACCATCATGTAAAAAAAGTTGTGACACTCTTACAAGATTTTTTCAATCCATCTATAACAACTTTAAATGAAGAAAGAGCTTTAAATAAATAAAAATAATTTCCAAACTGCTTGAGTTACTCTATGTTAATTCTTCTATATGACTGATATTTATTATTTTTACTCACATTTTTATTTTCATCTAATAAAATTTTTATCACAAAACAATTCGGTTTCAAATAATGACTAAACATCCTATGTTTTTTTTTTTTTTCTTAATTTTGTGGGGTCATCATTCAAATCAAGATTAGAAATTTGAACTTAAAAAATCTTTTTAATTTGTTAACTAATATTTGAGCTATGCTGATCAATTTTTTCAAGAATTATTAACAGCTAATTTTGGGAGATCTCATTCTCTTCCAAATTTAATTTGAGTTAATTTATTATCATTGATATTAAACAAGCATATAGAGTGTAAAGTTTATATGGTGGATAAATATAAATTTATGTGAAGATTTGGTTCTTAGGCCTCCAAGTGACAATGGAATATATATTAATTTGGACCACATACATTAGAGTAAATTTGACAATAATTTGAAGCCCACACAAAATTTAATTAAGAATCTCATACCCACCAAACCTTTTCAAATCCATTTGGTGAAAAGTGAGGTTTTATACATTCGAAGGATTAGAGAAAAAAATATTTTTCAAAAAATTCATTTTTATTTAAATTTTTAAAAAATGATTTAAAAACTATTTTTAGTGATTGTCAAATATTTTAATTTTTTTTAATATAACTTATTTTCAAAATTAAATACTAAAAAAAGTTAACCAAACGCACATCCTCAATCCAAAAAGATTTTATAATTAAGAAGAACAAATCATCTTGGCAATAAACAATTGCTTAATTTTGTGTTCATGAATGTATTAGAAAAATAATCTGAATATTGTACATGAAGATATGTATAATTTAAATCTTATTTTAATCCCTAAACTTTATATCTTTATTTTATTTATTTCTAACCTCTTTCAAATATTCCAACTATCATATATTCTATTTGAGCCTAAATTTTACAGTAAATTATTTGACAACAGGAATGTACTTTTTAAAAAAATTTAATTAAATAATTTATAAAAAAAATTTAGAAGACTAAAAAACTCAGTAAAACAAAACTCAAATTATCTTGAGTAATTAAAAAAAGAGGATCGGAATATGGATATCAACAATGCCAAGCCGACCCATTTTCTTCCACTCATTTTACTTTATTTATTATTATTATTATTATTATTTAGAATTCTTCCACTCATTTTCCTTTTGTGTTGAAGACCCCTTCCCATTTTGAAATAAGCCTTTCCCAAATGGGAATTCTTTAATAATAAAGATTATCTTTTGCTTTGCATTGGTAAAGTTACTAATCTTTTCATTTATTTAAGGATTGCTTTCACTAAAGCAATTATTAGTGCCATAAAGACCCTTGATACAATTCTTTTATTACTTTGTTTAAGGTTGCCATGTTGTTGGTCATCTAACTCTCTTGGGATTCTGTTTTTAATCTCTTAGTTTGAAATTTTATGTTGAGGTACAACCTTATTCAATTAAAGTAATTTTGTTATGGGTTTTGTTTTTCATCGAAAATCGCAATGTGGGGTTAGAAGAACAAACCTAGTTTTGCATGTCAACTAGCTTTCATTAAATCGATTTTTCTGCCACCTTAAGAGAAAAAAAAAGTTGGCTCATAAGTTTAGTAAATAAAAAAATGCACTTGCTACTTAGAGTTCACGCACGCTTGTTACTTAGAGTTCTTATTTACTTTCTCCCTTTGGATTAAAAGTTTAAATCTCTCAAATTATTATTTGTTAAAAAAATATATCAACAATTAACTTTAGATGACACAAATTATTAATCGTGAACCAAACTACCACATAAAAGTGAGAATATATGCGATAATTAAGACTTCGTTTGATAATCATATGACTTTTGAAAATTAAGGTTATAAAAACTATTTTTACCATGATTATGCTTGCTTAAAGATGTGGTTTTCAAAAACCAGTTAAATTTTAAGAACTTAGAAATTTTAAGTGTTAGTTATTTTTTAGGTCACAAGAGGCATGATAACTTGACATCAACTTCATCTTCATTTTGATATCACCAATAAAGATGAAAATTCATGATAAAAATATAAAAAAGAAATGAGCATAATTTTAAAAAAGAAAAACTAAATAATTATCAATTAGGACCCCGTTTGGTAACCATTTGATTTTCAATTTTTTTTTTAAATTAAGTCTATTTAATCCACATTTCTTACATAATTTGCATTTTTCTTAAATACAATAGTTGAATTCTTAACCAAATTCTAAAAACAAAAACAACATTTTAGAAATTATCTTGTTTAATTTTTAAAATTTGGATTAGTTTTTTAAACCATTCATGAAAAGTAGATAATAAAAATGGAAACAGTGTCCATAAATTTAATTTTTAAAACTATAAAAATGATTACTGAACGGACAGAGATGATTCTAATTTAGTATTTAATAATACTAACTAAACATTATGGATATCCTCTCAAATACAATGGATTAAGACCTTTGATCTCACTCCTTGTTAAAAGTGCAACATATTAAGAATATTTATTGAATTGTCTCCACTCAAAGCCAATAAAAATTAGGAAAATAGCACCATCCCACTTGACTTAAAACCAATATTTGAGGAAAAGAAAAGAAAAACAAACAAAATAAGTTGATTTCATTTGTTAAATTATATAGATTTTTACAGATTTCAATGCTAAAAGTGGGATCTTCACATTGATTCATGAAGAGCATTCATAGGAGAATGAATTAAATTGAAATTAATAATATCATTAGATTTTTGCAAAGCGTGGGATCGAAATTCTTTTCTCTAACTTTGTGCCCTTGCTTTTGTCTTTTCCATTAATCAAAGGCCGACCTCTAATTTTAAAATTAAGTATATAGGAAAATTCAAAATATTATCACAAAAAAATAATAATAATAATCTATAGTTCATAAAAATTAAACAAGTATTGGTACATGGTACAGACTATTCAAATTAAATTTAGGTCGATTATTGCGTGATATGCGAATGGAAAATCAAAAGATAATATGTGCATTTAGTTTATAGATTCTATTTGAGTAATCCTAGAGCAATTTCGTTTAAAATTTTATAGATGTCAAGAAATTAAAGATGTCTAAGAATAATAAGTCTAGAAATAAGATTGTTCGTAAGACTGTTTTTGGTTAAAAGATGTTATCAAGATATTATGAAAATAAATTATTTTTTATTTAATTTGTAAAATTAATCATGAAAACTCTTTAAAATTTTAATAGATTAATTGATAAAAAAAATAAATTCAATTCAAAATTTTGAAAAAAAAATCATTATTTAACAATCACGTAATAATATTAATTATAAATATTTGTAAAATGTGTAATTTATAATTAAAATTACTTGATTGCATAATTTGATACAATCAATTTGATATATGATGTATTAACTAATAAAACAATTAATGAATTATGATTAATCAATGATAAACTAATTATAACTATTAAAAATAAATTTATACTATATTAATTATAATAATCATTAATTAACTACAAATATGATTAATTAATTAATTGAAAGTTTAATTGCATCAACTCTTTACAATTTATTGAAATATATGTATGTGTATATATAAAGACTAAAGTTATAGCTTATTCTCATGCCTTACATAACTTGTACCAAATAAGGGTGTTTATCCATTATCCATTCTCAATATTATAAATTTTGGAATCTATTTTTTATGATATTTACATTTGCTTATTAGGGATTAAATGTTTATTAAACCTAGTAAATCTGAGTTAATAAAATACTATTGGAAGTTGCACCATGACGAACCGAAGAAGACGACAGCTCAAACGTCAATTGTCGAAAATAATATCTGCAAAAGAAATAAACTGTGAAAGTAGACTGAGTCGCGGATCTCGCTCAAGACATTTCATGGCTCTACCCTTTGTACAAGCAGTTTAGAATACTACGACGTCGTCCCCAAAAATAAAACAGCCCAGAAAATTCTGTCACGATCGGAATTGCACCGAAACAGATTGTTACTTCTCTGTCAAAGTTCAATTCATGAGAGTACAACGATAAATCGCACTCTGCAAAAAAGTGAGGACGAGCGAACGGAACATAGCGCGAACGACCTAAATAAAAATATATATATATATATATATATATTATTACTTTTTTATATGAAAAAAAAACAATCTATACTCTCTTGCCCATGTTTTACCTATCTCCTCACCCTCTCTAAAACATGGGTATCCATTGGAGCTTAATACTAAAACTAAACGTGAAGGTATATAAAGAGACTTTTCTTTATTAAATTAAGCAATGTGGGATTCTCGAAACCTATGAAAAGCCTAATTTTTCATTTCATTAAAGTTTTTCACCAATAGATACTTATTAGTTTAAATATCAAAGATTTAATTTACAATCCCTACTACTCCAATTGAATTTTTTTTTAAAAAATGACTAATCTCATATATATAATAATATATAACACTTTTAATCTCTAAATTTTTTATGGAAGTAACAATTTATTCCATTTGAAACGATTGTTTCTGAAAATAATTTAAAACGATTTAGTTCCAATACTCCTATATTTGTAATAAAAGTCATCGAATTATAATAAGTACCAATTTAGTCATTGTAGTTTACAATTTGTAATAATCTTATCCCTATCGGGAAAAATACAATTAAAATTTAATGAAATTTATTACACATGTAGATTGACAACAAATTATGGGTCAAGTTTAATTATAAATTATAACAATTAAGTTGTTACATAATAATAATTGATAAATAATTTTGATAAGTTATAACATAATAACAATTGATAAATAATTTTGATAAGTTATTACATAATAACCAGTTGATAAATAATTTGAAATTGTAGGGCCTAAATTGTTACATAATAAAATTGGAGGACCAAATTATCAAAAAAATTTGAAGTACAAAATTTTAATTATTACAAATCAAAGTCGAAGGACTGAATTGTTCTATATATATATATATATTTTTATAATTTATAATTTATATTCAATCTTTCATAATAGTTTTGTTACATATACGATTTTGATACAAATACAATAATAATGTTAAGTTACTCTTTCTTAAAAAAATGTTACTATTTTACTTTTTTTTTCTTTCCAAATTTGAATACATATCAATATTTATAATAGACTTTATTTTTATTTTTAAATTTTTTAAATATTACCTTTATACTTAGATAAAATGTATTAATACTTTCAAATTATTGAATATTATTACGTTGGAATGCTATGTGGTCTTGTACTAATATGTTAACCAGTTGAATTGTGCTGTTTTCTTCATATTAATTATTAGGACACTAATTGAGTTGCACTGTTTTCTTCATATTAATTATTGAGATAATGATTGTCCAAAAGAAAAACTTTTATGGTTTTGGTTGTGAGAAGGAATATTACCCTAAATTCTTAAAACCTTATCTCCTAGACCAAAGCTTAGGATCCATTGATGAATTTGGAGAGTGGGGAAATTAGAATATGTTACATATGGTAATGTCAAACTTTATGCAAGATTTGCTCTAATTTTTTCTTTATCTTAATTAAACACATTAATAATCATTATACTCCTATTAATCTTATAATCAAACTAGCTAGTAAGACCCTAGAGAGAGACTACACAAAGATATTGTATTTTTTTCTTTTATACATTTCTCTTATGTATAATTTATTTAATTTTAGCTACGTTTGAGAAAGACGAAAAGTTTGTGACATTTTCAATGATGCAACCACGTGTTGGTGTTGCTCAATATAGGCTCGAATGAGCTGTAAATTTTTGTGTGAAAAAAATATCTAGTACTATCGTAGTACATATTCCTCTCATTCATCATTTGACACTTCATTAAATACTTAATATTTAATGACATTTCTTTGGCTTTTATTGACATTTTCACTCGTTGATTAATATCTAATTCCTTTGTAGTGAAGTCTTTAAAATTCCATTTCGTAACTATTATGTTTTTTGTTTTTTGTTTTTTTGAAAAGTGTGCATATAAATATTATTTTCATCTATTGATTTGAATGTTTCGTTTATATTTTAAGAGTGTCTCCAAAATCTAAGCCCAATTTTGAAAACTTAAAAAAATAGGTTTTAACTTTTTTTTAAAAAAAAATTGACTAGAAATTACTATGTTGACATAGAAAATATGAAAATCATGACCAAGAAATTATGTATAAACAAAAAAAAATGTCTATAACCCAAAATTAAAAAACCAAATTGTTGTCAAACAGGAGTTTATGTCTAATTAATACATATTTAAACTTTATCATCTTCGTGTCTAATAAATTTCTATATTTTAACTTCTAAAATTGATCTTTGAGTTTTAAAATTTTGTGTCTAATAAATCTTTGACATAATCCACCTTTAATATTTATTTTAATTAACAAGCGTTAAGACATAATATTAAACTCGTTTAATGGCACATAACCTTTGAACGTTGTGTCTGAAAAGTTTGTAAAATTTTAAAAAAGTTAAAATATGTCAAAGACAAGAGACCTGTAAGATACAATTGAAATTCAATGAATTATAAAACACATGATATCAAAAGACTACATATTGATGAGACAAGTTTTTAAAATTGATTATTAGATATAAAATTCAAATTTTGGTGACATATATTAGATGAAATATTATAAAGTTGAAGAGCCTATATTTGATACAAACTTAAAACCTAAAACTTTGTTTGGTAACATTTAAAATAATAATAATAATAATAGTCCCCTCTAATTATGTCTCAATCCAAGACCTCTGTTTTGTTCATTATTGATTATATTCCATGGTGTTTTATTTAAAGAAAATGAATAAGTGGAGACTGTTCATTATCATTATAAATTCAATACCAAATGCTAATCATAATGAAGTTGATACCTTCCTCTTTTCTTTCTTCAAACCATAATAAAGTGAAGGTAAATGAAATCTCTCTCTAATAATGTTCCTTTCAAAATTTTATTTATAATGGATGAGTCTAGAGAGGATATTATATTTTGCCATATATATATATATATGTTTAGAGGGGTGTATATGGGGAGAGATTCTTCAATTTAAAAACTATCTTCTACTTTTGCTTTCAAATTAAACTATACTTTTAAGAGTTATATATGAATCAAATAGGTTGTAAAGATTAGTGTTAATATTCATTTGAGATTACAATCACCAAATTCAGTTTTGCTTTAACTTTAGTTGAAAGAATATAAGACTATTTGTTTTTTTTTTTTTTTGAAAAACAAAAGAGATTAAATTATAAATTTATTTCCTAAAATTTCAAATCTATGTTAAATAGGTCCCATCATAATGAATTCCTAAACTTTCAATTTTGTGGTCTATTAGGTCTATGAATATTGGAAAAGTATTTTAACATTCACTTTTACATCTTGGCTAATGTATCAATTTTGTATCTAATAGATCTTTGATCTTAATTCAATAGTTTTTAAGTGAGTTTATTGAACATAAAATTAAAAAGTAATTTAAAAGATCTATCAGAATTAAATTCACCTTTATATGTATAACACATTTATTAATTAAAGAAAAGATACGAATACATCAGGGTCCTATTAGATATTAGATATATGGAATTTCATCTCAAAACAAACTGATAATGAGAAGAGTAACCGATTTATATAATATCTTATATACATTGTGAGATTTAAAAAAAAATAAATCAATGTGAGATTCTCAACAAACACAATAATATAAAAGTTCAAATATTTATTTGATGTTTGTAAAGTTCAGAAATATATCAGATATATTATGATAAAATTCATTAACCTAATAGTTACATTTCAGCGTTAAGAAATATTTATGAATGCAAAAATATTAAATTCATAAACTAAACTTGTAATTCAACCCAAACGATAGATATATGAGAGAATTTTGTTCAAAAAATAAAACATCGCATGCATATAATTTTTGAATGAATGGTTTTTTATTTTATATATATAATTTTTATAGGATTATTTTTAAATATAAAATAATGAACCAAAATATTTACAAAATATAGAAAAATTTTATAACTATCAATGATAGATGTTGATAGACATTGATAGACTTCTATCAGTGTCTATCAATGTCACTGATAGATATTGATAAAAGTCTATCAGTGTCTATCAGTATCTATCATTGATAGTTCTATAATTTTGATATATTTTTTATATATCTTGTAAATATTTTCAACAATTTTACCATTTGAAATATTTTCTCATTTTTATAATAGAAAAACAAGAAAACTATTGACAAAGAACTTTATATTTCTTTATTAAAAAAAAATATTTTAAAAAACAATTGTTTTTCAATCTTAAAAACAAAAAGTAAACAATAAACAATTGCTCACAAACCCTCACACCCTCAAAGCAAATTGAGTAGATAATGGCTGATTAATATTCACTAATTGTGAAGGAGGAATAATGAGGTCAATGAAAAAATTGAAATAAATGACCCACTTGGGAGAAAATATTGAAAATAAATATATAACCATAAAAGCAAAAGTTTTTGCCCACTGGCATCCTCTTGAGAATGCCAATTACTTAACCCACCAATCAAACTCAAAACTCTTTTTTGTTATTCTCTGCTCATCAATATGCCCACACTCTGTGATTTATAAAATACCTTCAAGATTCTAAATGCAACCTCTCAACCCATCCTCTCTTTAAACCCTACAATTCACTTTGTACATGTAATTTCTTTGATGACCATTATTGTATCTCCTCTAATCTTTTTTGAATAGATCTTCGATGAACGAGATTAATCGAAGGAAGTCGATCGGGTTATTTTTTTCATTTACGAAATGTGTTTACCTTTTGAGCTAAGTAGAGGTTTTTTTTCTCGAAAAAGGATACTTCAACTTAAATAAACATTATGAAATCGACAAATAAAAATAAATAGGAAAACGTAAATAATAGAGAGTTGATATAGATACTTACGTGGTTCACTAATAGCGTGTTAGCTATATCCACAAACAAAGGAAGAATAATTTATTATTAGAGAGAATAATTCAGATTGTCAATCAGACATGCCTCTAGGATAAGAGAGTTTATACAACTCATTTCTTTAGACTCTAAGGTAAAAAATGTAAACAATGTAAATATGACAAATACGAATATAATTGATTTTTCGAACCGTTAGATATCGAATTTAAGATATTCCAACAATATGTGAGGAATATATATATGAGAGATTGGATGATACAACCCTCCAATTTAGAGCAAAGTACCATAATTAATCAAAAAAAAAAAAAGTTTTGGAACTTCGGGTAGCAGAGGATTGGTTATTATGGAGCTACGTAGAAACTTTTGAACCAAAATAATTAAATTATCCTTCGATTAGTGGTTATCGAGGCGAAGGGTCTGTTTGAAATAAATAGAGAAAAAAATATATTTTTCAGAAAAATCATTTCTATTTAATTCTTTTGATAAAAACTATAAAGTGTTCAAAAACTATTTTTAGTGATTGTCCAATACTCCATCTTTTTCGGGAATGATTTATTTTCAAAATTAAACACGTCCTAAATTAGGGTTTTAACTTCTAACTAATTGTTGAAAGTTGATTGGGGTGTTCTTACCATGAAGTTAATGAATAGTAATTTTTTTATAGAATTATTGGACTTTTTTTTTTCAATTCTAACCTATTAGTTAAGTTTCCAAATTTGATGGTCTTTAAACATTTTTACCTCATTCTTAATCAACTCAAATTTGATTTTCATGTAAAAATTGATAGGAAAAATGGTATAATGATTATAAATGGTTAAATTAATTCTTTAAAGAACTATGGGTCGAATAGAACAAGAAGTAATGGGACCATGGTTATCTACAATAGTTATTAAGAATTTATAAAATATTGGACATTTCATATTATTTGGCTACACTTTTTTTTTTTTTAAATAATTACAAGAGGTAGATGGATCGGTAGGCGCACCGCTCATAGACCTCAACTAGGTTGATACACTCTTAACACCCTTATCATACCCCAAAAACCAAGATCGTATAT
>NC_052353.1:14647010-14658459 GCF_009727055.1 Benincasa hispida | reverse complement strand
ATATATCAAAGAGTGGTATAGACAGGATGTCGAGCTGGAAGAAAGGTCCAATATTCATGAATACAATAAGAAGGCTAGAGAAAAACCTTCCAATTGAGAGCGATACTAACAATATCATAGTTACAAAAAAGAGAAGACTTGGACACCATGGAGCAGCAACGTCTAAAATATTCTTCCATAATTGAAGCACGTATTTGTTACCACTGTGAAAAATATGATCGTTGCGCTCAAGCCAAAGCACCAAAGAATTGCACCAATCAAATTACCCAAAATGATGTTCCTTTTAAAGATATATTTAAGTTGTATGAATCTTGAGATATCCGAATTATTTGGCTACACATGTAGCTAATTCAATTTTGACATATTTTTTACGTTATAGCTAAAACAATAAAATGTACTAATTAAATGACAACAATAAATTTATTTGATAAAAGAAAATATGTGATATATTAAAATAGAAAGTTCTGCATATTAATATGGTGTGCAAAATAGAGAGTAAATTAGTGTAGCAAGTTTAGAGTATGGGATTTATAATCAACTTAACATCTCTTAAAGTAATCATGCATGATGTATACATAGGTTATAGGGGTAGAATACCAAGATTATCCAAAATAGAGTTTGAGGCTAAATGGGGATAACCCTATTTAATCAGGTCAGGACATACACTAGACATGTCAAGCGGGCTCGGTCTCGACCTAGTCGAGGGCAAACATGTTAATTAATTTGGACCAAAAGTCCAAATTGTCCCTTTCTCCAAGCTTGTTTTAGCTCTAAGACTCTTATCTTTGGGACGAATCTTGATCTTTTTTTAGTTGGAACAAAAATCACTCGTAACGTTAATAATGATACCTTTAGCATTAGAAACTATACTCCTTTTTCAACAAATAGTTTGATCCATAAAAGATTTTATTGGGATTATATTATTGTAACCAAAGTCAGCCAGTATTCATTATGTTTTTTTATTATTAATATTATTGTTGTTGTATTCGTTATTAAATTTCAATTAGTCAAAACCAGAAAATTGATCATTATTTAGAGAGAGATTGTATTTTGCCTGTTCTTTTTTTCATGATTACCCAAAGGACCCTTTTTTTTTTCTTTTAAAAGAATAAATATCAAATAATAAAACATCTATTATATATATATATTTTAACAATATACGAAGATAAGGGATCGGTCAGTGCACTCGGACATCTTAATTAGGTTAACACCCCCGAAGCATCATCATCATATCCCAACCAACGTGCTTCATAAATCATCAAAAAACAGTATAGATGAACTAGAGGAGAGTTCTAAGAGATACAAGCGGAAAATGCTACAAAAAAGCCCTTCAATTAAGCGTGGTAATAGGAACATTATAGTTTTTTAAATAAAGTAGATTTAGAGCACCAGAGAGTAATCAATTTTAAAATATCACTCCAAAGTTGTGGCATTTTTGTCGAGTTTTAAAACGTTTGATTGTTTTAATCGAACCAAATGCATCAAAGTCCAGCTAAAAAAATATTACTCGTGATAATATTAGCTTGAGAAGTAGGAGAGTTAGTAATCACCATGGATAACAATACATCAAAGGACACAGGGACATTCAAGGGCATAGTAGCTATGATGTTATTCCAGATAATAGTCGGGCAAGAGCAGTTCAAAAATAAATGATCGATGGATTCCATGTTTTTTTGCACATAATATACAAGTTAGGATTGAGGGAACAATTCGGATGTCGAGCTTGATATTTATCATCTGTATTTATACCTTTGTGCAATATAGACCACACAAGAAATTTACATTTTTTAGATAATGAAGTTTTCCAAAGATAACCAACCTGGATGTAGATAGTGGTGGGCAAGTTTACGTTAAAAAAATCTTAGACCTCTATTATATTAGTCAAGCCAATTTGACCTCAACAAGAAAAGCTATTGAAGGACTCAAACGAGAAGTGGGGAAGAGAGGGACCAACGAACAAAAAACCCAACCAAAATGTCTCTTGGCAATATATACACAATGAGCCATTTAATTCGAAGTCTAAACTAACATATATATATATATATATGAAGTTATCAACAATATTATATGGGATGGAAATTCAACCATTTAACATTATTTATACATAAATTGAGGTCTTATCTATCAAATCAACGAAAAATTAGTAATGAATGATAGATATCTTCGATATTTAATCTTTGCTAACGTTCAAATGAAGAAAAATTATATAGACGTTAAATAGTGATTTCAACTATAATCACAACCTCAAGACCTCCGTTTAAAGATCAACATAAAGAAAAATTATTCAATGAGTCACATTAGATGTGCCTTCAAAAATCTCTATATTTCTAATAACCATTAGATACAAATTCATAAAGCGTTTTTGTAGTTTTTCTCTTCTACATTCGACAGTGCAAAAATTGCAACGGCATTGTCAAGACCTACTCCAATAATTTCTCCGAGAGACCTTCACGAATAGCAAGTGCTCCTCCTTGATTGGAATCATCTTTAGGACGAGCTCATATACTAATTTGATTGCTGCAATGTATAAAATACGTTCTAATATATATAACAATAGTGAATAGAATGTCATTATAAGGATTCAAGCAATACAACTTTTATCTTATTTTGACACTATGTTAAATAGACCACTAAAGAAGTGTTTAAGATGTGGAAATCACGATCTTAAGTCTAAGCTCAGCGTAAACTTGTGGATTTATTTGAAGGATTTAGAAATCCTACCCTTAATAGATTTGTATTATGGAATATATTTGTTTTAGAAAGTCTAGGTTTAAAAAAACAGAAAACCAAAAAGTGTGTGGAAGGCTCTATAGTAGGATTAATTATTAAACCTATTAATTTTCACAAAGTCGAAACTCTTTGCCCCAAACATGAGATTAAGTTTAAAAAGTAATCAAGGTTTGAGTGTTTAGGATAATGACATGAGTTAAGTTGAGTTGAGTTAATGTTTGACTCACTATCTTTACAAGTTGATGTTAAATAACTTGATTTCATGAACTTCAATAGTATTTTCATATTAACCGAAGAGTTCCATCTTTCCCTCTTTCTCTCTCTAGTTCCCTCCTCCAATGTTTTCTAATATCTCTACCCACCAGCCAACGTCAATGACCAACTCCAATGACAATCATCGTGGTGACATGGTCCTACACCAAACTTCGGTGACAACCTCCATCAACAACAAGCTATGATGACCACCCCCACGGCCAAATTCCAACAACAACCTCCGACAATTACCTCCAACAACCACCCTTGACATCCAACTCCATGCAATTACCATCTTTTTCGGCAAACAACTTTGACGATCACGTCCAGTGACCAACTCTATCAATCATCTCTAATAACCAACTTAATTAATCATATACTCTTTATAAAAAAATTAGTTGATGAAAGTATTTTTAAATATAAAAATGAAACTATTAGTTCATGATGTTTATTAGTTCTCTTATATAGTAGTTTTTACTCTCGTGACTTTAATTTTTTTTTCACCTAAAAAGTTTCATACAATTAGTGATAGTTGTGCCCCTGATATACTCATGATCACAATTTATCTAGTTAATAATGTGTGGCTTTGATCGGATCATTCCCAAAACCAACATACATGCATAATAAACTCTAATCTATAATTTTATAGATGATACAATAAAAAGTCCTAAGCCTCTTGATATCATTTTTTTTTTTTTTTTTTTATGTATATTACGACACTCATACATCCCACACATGCAAAAATTTGCTAAATGATTGCTAGAAAAAATTGAAATGCATGATCCAAAAGTAAACCCTAAATCCTATTTTTCAAACCTCCCAACAACACATGTGTACTTAAAAAAAAAATGCAATCCATAAGTTACTAAAAAAAGCATAGAATTATCGAATAGAAATATTAAAAACAAAATAGTCACAAAAAAACCAATTATTCAGGTAAGAAAAAATTACCCCAGATACCTCTTACGTACAACACACTCCAAATACAAATTTCTTAACTCATATAAAATAATGACTTTATATTCGAAACATAGACATATAAATTCTACAGATATATGAACTCTACGTACATATAAAGTATTCTAATTTTGACATAATAGAATCTATTGGTCATCAAAAAGAAAGGAAAATGGAAAAGGGAGGGATGAAACATACATATTATACGAGAATACCAGACAAAAGCATAGACCTAATATATATATTCTCTGCAAAACGAAAACATAAAATCTTGGATGATTTTTTCTTTTGGAGGCTTTTGGCTTTTCCACCACTACATTCTTTCTTTTTAGGTTAAACCATGAAAAAAGGTTTCTTTTTCTTTTTCCCTTTTTGATGTATAAATACGATCCTCACCTTACTTCACCTCACATGGCACATATTGTCATGATTTGCCTTTGAAAGCGTGGGGTTATAGCTTATTAGCATCCACCAAAAAAAGAAAGACTAAAATCACCACTCAATATAACACTCACTTCACACATTAATTCTTGAGTGCTTTTAAATTCATCCACACACTCATCATCACTTACGATTTTTAAATGTTTGTTGTTGAAATTGGTCAACTCACATCCACGAACCTACGTATGAAAGTTGATAGACTATGATAAATTTAATTTACATCAATACTGTAACAGTGATTTGTTAGCTGTTAAAAAATTGGTAGAAAGCTAAACAAGTAAAAATAGAAATTAACCGAATATTAAAGGATATTGCAAGAGTTTGAAGACAAGACTTCCCACTCTAATACTCTGTTAAATCATCAATCTAGCTCAAAAGAATTTGAAATGATTGATTATGATAAATTTGTTTATAGAACTCGATAATACAAGCCCTATTTACAAACTTACATAACCTCTTGTTACGTGAACTTGTGAGACTTTGCTTTTTATGCTTTACATTAACTTTACAAATCATGCCAACTTGAGCATAGTGAGAAGTAGGAATCCCATACCCTCACCTCCACATGTTGTAGAAATAAAATAAATAAAAATTTTATCATATTAAATACGGTAAATACTAAAAGCTTCGTTTGATAACTATTTAGGCATTTTTTGACAATCATTTTGTTTTTATTTTTATATTTTTGAAAATTAAATTTATAAACAGGGTCTTTTTAAATATTTAAAAATATTTAAACTTTATAGCAAAAAGTTCTAAAAGTACCAATACTTTTAGAACTTTTTGCTATAAAGTGTAAATACTTTTAGGATTTTTCTATTTATAAGAATTTTTCTTTATAAACACTAATTTTACTAATTGATTTTGTTGTTTTGTTATCTAGAAATTAATTCTAACGATTCAAATTAATCTCAGTATGTAACTCAACTGGTTGAGATGTATATCATCATTCATGAATTCAGAAGTAGGAACCTCTATCCAAAATACAAATTGCTTTATTTATTTTTTCAATTTTATCTTCATTTGTGCACTAGTAGGTATATCTTATATACTTTATATTTGTTATATTAGTCATCTAATAATTTATTTAAGGTATAATATTTATACAACTAATATAACATGATTTTGATAATCACTAATACATAACAGTTAAGTAGTTACAACGTTGTACTTATCTATAAATAACGATAGGTCTTCCGTAAGTCTTGAGACATTCTTTCTGATGAATAATACCTTAGATTCCCTTAAGATTTAGAAATCCTTCTCGATCTTAGACTCTCCCTAAGACCGAACAATCCTTTGTAATATTGAAACTTTGTAAGAACAATATGAAGCATGTGCCACCACAAGCAAAAAATAATTTTTTCTTTCTTCTTCAAATAAAACAAAAAGTACTATGTCAAACTCAATTAACAATCTCAGAAAATAATACATGTGACAACCCTAACAAAGAGACTTCTTGGCCTTCAATAGTATAGTGGAAAGATGAAAATCCCACATACTACAATCGGCAATTCACCAAAAAAGAAAACATCATAGAGAAACTAATCTTTAGAACAATTTAAATATATAAAGAAAGAAATATTTTGCAGAATTAGCATCTCAAGTCACTAACTTCTGAGATAAGGTCCCCCCGAGACAAAAGTGGAGACAACCCATGCCTAGGGAGCAAATGTTAGGAGCCTTAAACAAATATATATAGCCAATACCATAGATTTAACAATATCAATAATATATATCATCAATCGATCAAAATGCAATATTAAGTATTATATTGGTGTATCATTGGTTTATCAACACTCGTAAAATATAACATTGATGCAGCAATAATATATTGATAATAATTAAAAATTCATTTCAAGTATACCAGCTATATATCAGTAATATATCATCAATATTTGGAATACAATTTCAAGTACATTACAGTTTATCAGTAGTTTATCTGCATTCATTCAAAATTCATTTAAAGTATAGCAATAGTGTATTAATTGATCACCATCGATATACATTAAAAACTAATTTCAAGTATTGTATTAACAATGTATCATTGGTATAGCTACATTAATTTTAAATAAAATTTCAATGATAACGTTCGTATATTAGTAGTATAGTAACATTAATTTAAAATTCATTTCAATTATAACATTGAAATTCATTATTATACATCTGTTCGCACGAGATTTCAAGAGAAATTTATTTCGTAGAACTTGAACTTTGTATTTGTATTAATTTTGTGGAAAGTGAGTACAATCTCTAATACACAGTATTTTGATGTTTTCAAAATAAACTATAAACTTTAAGCTAGTTGATCTTCTTGAACGATCGACCTTTGGGCTTGTTGATCTTCTTGGGTGATCGGCCTTTGGGCTTGTTAATCTTCTTGGATGATCGGCCTTTGGGCTTGTTGATCTTCTTGGATGATCGACCTTTGGCTTGATGATCTTCTTGGATGATTGACCTTTAGGCTTGTTGATCTTCTTGGAGGATCGATCTTTGGACTTGTTGATTTTCTTGGATGATTGGCCTTTGGGCTTATTGATCTTCTTGATGATCGGCCTTAGGGCTTGTTGATCTTCTTGGAGGATTAGTGTTCGCACGAGGCTTTCGGAAAAACATGTTTCATGGAGTTGAACTTAAGTTGGTGTTGAAGTTGAAGTTGATTTGATGCGATGTGGTTCGATCTCTAGTACTTGATCCTCTGATTCTCTCTCAGTTGGGTGAATTTTCTTGACTTGAAGAAGAAAAATACCGAACGTTCTTGAAGTAGAAGTCTTGAAGAGTCTTTGGGTCTTCAAGGATCTTTTGTCCTCTAGGGGTGCAGCTTCAGAAGTCTTGGAGTCTTCTGCTTGTTGATGAATTCTCTCTAGGCTCTCTGGATGTAGAAAGTGTTTGTATCTTCAAAGGACTTCAGTCTTCAGAAGGCTTGTATCTTCAAAAGATTTCAGTCTTCAGAAGGCTTGTATCTTCAAAGGATTTCAGTCTTCAAAAGGCGTGCATCTTCAAAGGACTTCAGTCTTCAGGTGTGGTCAGCTTCAGGAGTCAAAAAGTCTTCTGTTTGTAAAGAATTCCCTATAAGCTCTCTGGAGTATAGAATTGTTGCCCCTTACAAATGAAGAGAACTCCTTTATTTATAGACTTTTCTGTTGGAATTCATGGGTTTGGGCTTGATCGGTCTATGGACCTGACTAATTGGATTTGGGTCTTATTTGACATTTTGGTCAAATTAAGCCTATTTATGGGCTAAATTGTACTTTTAGCCCAAATAATAATATCAAATTGGACCGAAGTAATTTTATTCAATCCAACGGTTACGAAGGAAATATGTGGCATCATCGGACTTCGCCAATTTATGTCTGCAACTTCAATTTAGGACAAATGTCAACTTCTAATTAGTCTCGAATTCAATTATTTGGAATTTCGTCATTAATTTAGTAAATGATGTGGCAATTTGCGATCGGTCCAAAATTTCTCATTCAACAACATCGATACTTGTTAAAAATATATTTGTTAAAGTCTATAAGTAGTATTACACCACCTGTTCAAAATTCAAAGTCATGTGTAATAATGGTGTATTAATAGTTTATCAACATTTATTTGAAAAGGTTACCAACAAGATGAGAGTTAAATTATTGTAAGTTGATGATAACTTACTATAAAACAATACTATTAAAAAATGAATAAAAATTCAAATCAAGTTCACAAATAATAATAAATGTACAAGCACTTGTTAACTAATAATTTTTGTACATGCATGATAAATTTTCTATGCTAATTATAAAGTGAATATATTTTATATCAAAATTGATATACTAAATATTAATTATATCAGATATAGTATTGTTATGAATTATAATAAACCAATGAGGAAAAAATTAAAATAATAAAAAACAGGAATCAATTATTTTTGTTATATTTATAAATATCAAAATGTCATTGCTATATTTGAAAAATGAAGAATGTCATGAAATTGGGGAGTACAACGAGAATATGGATATGGAAAAATATAATAAAATACTAATAAATAAATAAAAACTAAAATTATAAAATTGGACAATGGAAAATTTTAGTGGACTTTGGTGTGAATTTCTCACCAATGTGTATATTATTTTAAGATCCACCAAAGGTCATTATTTTTAGGCAAAGTGACAAGTAGGATGTGAACTATATGAACACTAAGCATGAATTACTACAAAGCACATGGACAATATGAATGATGACACATGGTCTTTGGAATACTAAGCAATGGGCATCTATTTTTTATTATAATATTCATAATACTCCTTCTTAGATGCCCGTATATATATGTGAAATATGCCTTAAAACCTTACTTGAAAAAACTCAATGGAAAAAAACCCTAGTGAAGGAAAAAGAATACATATTTTATATCATACCTATTCCTAAAATAATACAATATGTTTACTCCCTCTCATGAAAACATCACTTAAGATCTCTGAGTGGTAGCATTCGAATGTTGTGCACCAATTTTTCAAAATAACTCCAAATACTGTTTAAAACCTTTCTCTCGATATTTCTGCTGCAGGAGCATATTTGAGACATGAAATGTAGAAAATGTCTTCTTTAATATATCAACATCAATAATTTTCTCTCCGCATAACAATAATTTTGAACTGATTTTAAACAACGCGGAGTTGTAATCACTTACTGATTTGAAATCTTGTAGCTTCAAGTACATCTACTCATAACGAGCTTTAAGAAGAATAACTGTTTTTTTATGATCATACCTCTCTTTCAAATTTTTCCACAAGATAAGAGAATATTTTATTGTAAGATACTCCACTTTCAATCCGTCATGGAGATGATGACGAAGGAAAATCATAGCTTTTGCTTTGTCCTGACTGAATGTTGTATTTTCTTCTTTAACTTTTTCTCCCAAGTTCATAGCATCCAGATGAATTTCGGCATCGAGAATCCATAACAAATAATTATTGTCATTAATGTCAATGGCTGCAAATTCTAATTTTGTAAGATTTGTCATGACAACACTATCACAAAATATTATATTTATATTAGAAATTTAATACGTACTAAATATACAAAATAACATTTGATTTATTAATTATGATGAAGAGGAAAAAACCGACATACCTTTAGGACCTACCTTTAACGGAGAAAATGACAGGAGCTCATCCTGATAACGTGTTATGAAATTGAGGAGCACAACGAGAATACGGATATGTAAAAATATACTATAACAATAATAAATAAATAAAAATTAAAATAATAAAATAACTAAAATTATAAAATTGGACAATGAAAAATTTTAGTGAGATTTGCCGTGGGTTTCTCACCAATAGATATATCATTTTAAGATCCACCAAACACTAAAAAGCACATTTTCATATTATGATTATTATTAACTGTGATTAAATTAAAAAAGTTATTTTTAATTTAAATTTTTTTTTAAAAAAATAGAAATAAAATCCAAACCCTTCTTTCTACTGAAGCCCTAACCCCCTACCCACGCATCGTCCTCTTTCACCACCGTGCTGCGGCCTCCACCACACATTATGCAATTGCAAATCCGTCACCTCATTGTCACTGTCGCTTTTTAATATGGCCCCAGAAGGTTGTTTCTTTCCTCGATCTATTTCATGAATATATTTACTCTTAACTCTGTAATGTCTGAATTTTCCCTTTTTTTTCCCTCCCAAATTCGATAATTTCTAAGGGTTTTCTTTATGTTATTATACTCTTTCGTCTTTCATTTCAGTTAAAGGGTTTCATATATGGAGTTCTACAGAAAGCCTCTTGTGTCTTTTCAATTGCCGTTAATGAAGACACAAGAGGCTCTCTTTTCAACTGCCGTTAATGAAGACACAGCTTTTGGATCCAAAAACTGTGGTTTCTTCCCCACGTTAGAGCTTCAAGCACCAAGTTAAGAGGTTTCCTAGGTGCTTTCCTTGCAGAGATAGTCTCTCTTGATGTGTTGGGGATGTTTGAATGCTTGATTTATTGGATTAGTTAGTGTCTTTCTGCTACATTTAGTGTTTTTTTCACATTTTTTTCTTTTTCATTTCCTCCTTCAAATTTGGCAGTTCATTTGGGTTTTTGATGTTTCGAAATATTTGGGTTTTGTTTGGCATTATTCAAATTTTTGTTTTAAGAAGTATAATCTTAACATGGAAAAAAAATTATTAAATTATCTTCGCATGAATTAAGATTAGCAAATCAATTTCATTTTATAATATGAAAATTTTATTTCCATATAGTGTTGAAAGATTGTTTTAATAGTTGTTAGAGAGTAAATAGGAAAAATATTAAACTATTTACAAAAATAGCAAAAAAATATTAATAGACACTAATAGACTTCTATCAACCACTATCAATTATAGATTTTTATAAATTTATATCACTTCTACCTGTTTCTATTACTAATAGACACTGATAGACTTTTATCAGCCTTAATTCATAATAGATTTCTAGACTCTATCTATGATAGACATTGATAACATAACACCTATAATTAAATTTTGCTATTTGTGTAAATATTTTTTCTTATTTTTCTACTTTTAGAAATCCCCCCATAAATAATTTAGAAAAAGCAAGAAATTAAAAAAAAAAAACTAAAAGAAATATATATATACACATAAATGTATTAGAAGTAAAAGAAACAAACTTTTTAAAATTTCTACGTAGAAAGTTTTAAAAATAAACCCATATTACATCAATAGTTATTTACAATTTAGCCCTCACTTACATTATAATATATATATATTATCCTCTCTCCCCTATGCATCTTCTCTCTCCCCTATACACATTCTCTCTCACTTATGCATCTTCTCTCTCCTTCATGCATATATCCACTCTCCCACGCTTCAAGGTCATTTCTTCCTCCTTCTCCCTCCCTCTCTTTTCTCCTTATAGCGTGTCAGTTGTAGGTGGTGCAAGTAGGACGAGCATAGGATGGAAAGAACAACGATGGCAGACTCGGAGTAGACAAAGGACAATGGTGGACTTAAAGCAAATAAACGATGACGACAGGCTCGAAGCAGATGAACGGTGGGCCTAATTCAACTTTTAGTTTTATTTTTTTCCTATTTTTTATATA